>NC_061770.1:9302617-9606408 GCF_022458985.1 Mugil cephalus | reverse complement strand
GGACTCATCTGACCACAGAATCTTCTTCTAATTTTACTGACTGTCCAGTTCTTGTGTGCTTAGGCCCAACAATGGCGAACTAACCTCTGTCTGGGATTAATCAGTGGTTTCTTGACACACTGGACACCAGTTTGGTTTGACCACTGCTGATCATTTGGCAGTTTTCCCTGCAAATGCGGCTCAGGATGCAGTCATTTCTTGCTGAAGAAACCCTTGGACGCTCCAGACTTGGTTTGCCTTCCAAGCTGTTGGTTCGTCTGTATTTCTGTAGAGTGGATCCAACTGCTGAAGGACTGCATCTGCACTTCCTGGCGTTCTGGCGGCAGCTGTACCCTTCCTGGTTGAGAATCTGTGTCTTCAGGTGTGTTTCCTGCATTAGGTTATTTATTTTAGCCATTTTTGTCTCTGAAGAACTTTCAAATGTACTGACTTTATATAGACAGGAAGTACAGCAACTGAAAAATGTGTCTTTTTATAAAAAGCATAAGTATTTTTATGGACCCAAAAGTTGGAGTTTTTAATGGCTGTTCGAGGATTTATTTGTCTGTGATTGTACTAAAAGAAATTACACTTAAGACGTAAGAGTGATTCTTAATGCGATATTTCACAAATGCATTTTTTCCACCACTGTCTGTGTATGTATAGTATATATATATAGTATGAATACCGGAGTAAAAAAAAAAAAAATAGTCTTAGCATATTACACCCCGCTGGGGTTTATTTCAGTGGCAACAGCACACATCCACAGATTTGTGCTTATGCTGCTTCCAAAGGAGCTGGTGTAACAATTCACTGGCTGACTTTTAGATGTGTCACAGATAAACTCTGTGACTCACACATAGTCTTAAAAGACTTTAAAGAACGTTGTGCATTGCTACTTGATCACGTTCTATCATTAAAATAACCTTAAAAGCCAAAAACAGATTAATCGCTAAACGAATTAGGAAGGAACTTCATCATGTCACGTCATAATATATTTAAAAACAAAAATATCACTTCCGAAAATCAAATCAGCCAAAATACAGTATAAATGCGAGTGTTATAGGATCTAGACTCTTGGCTGAAACAGGCAATTATACTGATGAAGAGATGATTAAATATCCACAAAACAAGACAGAAATAACCCCAGCTTTGAGACATTATTCCAGGGGAATAAAGAACGCCCGAACAATTCTCTAAACTGGATTTCTCCAGCCTCACAAATAACACATTTCTGACAGCTTATTTGATATTATGTTGTGGTTGATATGTGGCAGCCGACCCTCCCTCTCTTGCGGCTGACTATTGGGGACAATAGTTCATGTTTACTAACAGAAAATAAACTGTCCTGGGGCACATGAAAAACATAATGGAAACGCACTTCTCTTCCTCTTTAACAACTTTTCCCTCATCTACAGGAGACACTTATAAACACAATAAAACATGTAAACACAATTCTGCTTCTCTCTCAATATATGCCGTGTGTGTTAGCGTGTGTGAAACAATCTGCCTTATTTTACAGCAGAGAAATTATGTAGGCGACTCACAGCAATAGACTGGATGTAGTTTGGTCACGACTCACGGGTTTCATCTGTTTGCTTTGTCATTATACATACAAGCTAACTGGAATAGAGATTACATTTTTTTATTTTTTTTTGCTTAATTAAAACAGAGAGACGTACAATTACACTTTAATGAACTAACGTTAATTGGACACAATTAATGTTATCAACCGTGTGTAATGTATTCACATGCATTCAAGGCTCTTGGCTGCATGCTGCAGTAATGAAACAGACACTGTTATACATCCACACTGAGAGGAGAGAATTACACTGCCAATAGTGATGCACTGAGAATCACTCCGTAGCTTGGCGGGCATATCACTTTTAAAGCTTCTTTTTCTCTCTCTCTCTTTTCTTTTTGTGTTTTGTTCCTGAGACAAGGTGGAGAAAGTCTACATGATTTTTATGCTTTCCTCGCTCAGATAATAATGAGGTGCCAAACAGGTGATGTCTTTGTGAATATGATTTATTAAATATTTTTTTTGTTAATGACTTGTCAAAGGCTTTTCCAGGAGTAATTAAAATATCTTAAGAAATAAGAGTAAAAGGAACATTTTGACATTTGGGCGACTGCTCCGACAGTTTCTGTGTGAAGGAAATGTCATTTCTAGTCTGCACACTTGTAGTCCTTAAGGTCTAAAACAGTGGGCAGTGTATATAAAGATGTATAAACCCTCCTTGACCCCACCCATGTTTTTTTTTTTTTGCTCTTATGCTTTACTCAAGGCTAATTAAAATATGTAAAGCATAGGAAGACCATGCATAGGATGGACACATCACGGCAACCAACTGTCAATCAGCTTAACTTCGGCCTTGATGTAATTTAAATAATTGAGTTGTATAAAAATCCATCCCCAATTCCCATGTATCTAGAAATTAGTCCCAGGGACCAAACATGTTTGCTGTGAAGTTTTTAAGATGGAGGTCTACGGCCAGCCTCAAGTGGTCTTATTTAGC
The DNA here is from genome assembly GCF_022458985.1 of Mugil cephalus. NCBI lineage: Eukaryota > Metazoa > Chordata > Actinopteri > Mugiliformes > Mugilidae > Mugil > Mugil cephalus. Next base: position 9,603,910 of record NC_061770.1, on the reverse strand, counting down.
ACTTCAGTGCCAGCTTCAGTTTTCAGCCCAGAGGTTATCCATCTTCTTATCTAACTCTCATCAAGAAAGAAAGTAAGTTTACTCCCAAAATTTCAAGTTACACTTTCAAAGGTTTGGACTCAGCTATAGAAGCGCCACTAAAACCTTCATTTTGCTTTCAAAATGTGTGACCGAGATGCTCTCATCAACTTTTAAGTACTACGCATCTGTGCAACGTACTGACAATATGTTCACGAGAGCAACTTTCACACGGGTGCAGCCTAATTTCCTAAACTATTTTGAATGCGTATTGTACGGGTGATTGTGATTTACTGTCAGTTTCCATTAGAGTCAAGCGTAGGAGTGAAGTGCTAAAGAAAATAACCCACAGCAAGACACCTCAGTTAGGAGGGAGGATTGGACATGAGTCCGTTGCTGCTCATTTTGCGTCCTTCGGCCCCGACAGATGACTCTCACGTTATGTCATTGCCTGCCTTGAAACAAGCAAATAAAAATGTTAAATTGTTTCCATGGCGATAAGCTCGACATGATCCTAACATAAAACAATTTTAAGAACAGACTCTGTAAATAGGTGGGTCTCACAAGCAGAACTAATTTCATTTGAAAGTCTAAGGCACTGGAAACCAAAACTACCAGCTTAAATCCTACAAAAATAATAAGAACGCACACCTATCTTACTCAGCCTTGAGGCACTTCCATGTCATGGTAAGTCTTTTCAGCGTCTCCACAGAGCCGAATCGTTATACCGAAGCTATTTTTGCATATACCTGTAGTTATTGTGTACTATACCCTGTGTTGTTCACAATAGCCTGACAAAAAGCAGAGGGAGCTCATCTTTAATTCAAGGCAGGCTTCCTCACACAGAGATAAATCCTCTTCCCACTTATAAGGGAAAAAAGCCTCCAAGTAGTCATCTCTCTATTCAGCAATTATTTAGCCTACCTGTATGCTCTGCAATTTCAGAGGTAGATTCAATTTTATGTTTCCGTTAGGCATTTAGCCGCCGCCTTTACCCAGAGTGACACCGAGTTCCTTGAATTGATGCTCGACGACAATGCCAGCGCTTCAGCCTGTAACATATGGCTGACACACACTTGTCACATTCACTCCCAAACAGTCGCATCAGGTTCCCACCAGGTTGCACAAATTACCACACCTGGAAACTAAACATTTTCTTGTATTCTGTCTTCATCATGCAGCGTGATTTCATTACAAAACCATTTTTAGCCCTCTGATTTGATTTACTCTCTCACATTTGCAGGCGTGACTGTTTGTAAAAAAAAAAACAAAAAACAAAACAAAAAACATGCCAGCAAAGACACGAAACGTCAGTCGAGCGACCCTGCATTGGTTTGACACGAGCTGATATAAAGCTGTGCAACAGATACTGTGCTGGTGTCATTGTAAATCTGTCTATGTTTGCTTTGTGTGATCAAGTTGTTATTCCTTTGTGAGGACCTAACGGCATGAAAGGCCCGGTATTCTCTGCATGAATCATTTAGATGAAAGCCCGAGGAGGAGGGGGGGAAAGGAGCACGAGGCACCTGATGTCAACTTTAATTAGAATCCAGTTTGGTCCACGTTACCTTGACTTTAAAATCCCAGAGTCCTGCAGGGGAAGAGACAGTTCTCGGTTACAGGATGTGATTAGACTGGGTAATCTGTGCGATTGCTCAGTGCCACGGAAAGCAGCCGCAAAGAGTATTTAATAACTTTTACTTTGCTTCGTGCTTTTTGCTCATTAAACATTAAATGTTGTAGCTTCTCATATCCATATAACTCAGTGCAATTGCAGCAGTCGTGCGGTTTTCGTTGTACTGTTAATAAGCGGGCATCCCAAGCATTGATCGTCCCTCAAGCAGAAAATTGTTGGTGTGTGTGTGTATGAGTTACTTCTCCTAACACCTTATCGTCATATCCCGTCGCTCCACGTTGCACCTTGATATTCATGAAAACAGACGAGCAACTTCTACGTGCAGAGAGAGGAGCATGTCTAGACTGGAGTGTTTTGAATGAAATGTGTCTTTAGAACAAACCCATGGGAGTCTCAAATCCCAGGATGTCCCTGGTGCGTCATGAAAAGAAGTCAGGGCACATCACCATCACTTGTGTCTTATTTCTCACTATTTTGCAGCATGATGTGGGACCTCAGAGCCTGCAGCCCAGAGAGAGCTACTCCGAAGACAGACAGAAAAAGGAATGCTGCTTGCTACCATCTTGCACACATTATGCCCATTTAGCAATCCCGTGTTGGACAGGAAACATGATTTCAAATGCTAGCTGAATGTGTGATTGCCTGGGGGAAATAAAGCAAGAGCTAAATAACATAAATTTAAACAGCCCCGTATTGCAACCGCTGCTGCCTCTGTTGAATGTTGTAATTTCACTACAATAGATGATGGACGTTGTGCTGTAATTTGGCATCTGTGTTCATGATTCGTTATTCTCAGCGCAGATGGAGCAAACAAACAAACACGTGCAGGGGCAGAAAAACAGAAGGGAAATAATGAATATATTCATTTCGATGTCTGTTTTTCATTATTGATCACAATTACAAGCACGTCTGCGTTTACAGTAAAATGTCCTCCTTATGTAAAGCTAAATATCTCCGCGCAGTAACAGCCGTAACTCATGCCCTGATTCCAGTTCGCCCAAGCTATGGTAACAAAGTTAGTGTCACAAGGCTGACTTTTGTAGCTAAGAAAATATGCTTACTGTGTGTTTTACTTACAGCTATTTACATATTCGCTCCTGTTACTTGCTTTCAGACAAAAAAACAACAACAAAAGAAATAAAAATATGTATATTTAGTTAGATTTTTGTCTGGGCCATACAGTACAAAACTTTTAGGGAGAAGGTTCTAATTATTTTTTGACCTGCAGCAGTAGGTTGCATCTTTAAGAATATTTTATAGTCGGCCTGGGGCAAAACCAATATGTAAATCCAGTATTTCCATGGACTGCACTAGTCACTCTGGCCCGCACCTGTGATTTTTTCATCCAGGCAAAGCCTTTAAGCTTCCTGGACGTAGAGGTACACACTATTATTAATGCTTTGAATCTATGCATTAATGTCCATGTTCAGACTGCACATAAAGACAAACAAACGTGAGGTCGTCTGGTGTGCAGTGGCTCCACCTGTTCCATCACCGCAGTGGTGCCTAACTTCGCCTAACTCCCGGCTTATAGGCAAATAAGTGGAGCATAACTTGAACGGAGGTGGGCAGAGGTTTTAACGCGGACGTCTGTGGTGATTGACTCACTTTTGGAATGAGCCTCGAGATCCCATTTTAAGAACGGTATTTTTTGGCACTTTATTTTTCAATCCCAGTGATGCCCTTGCTTCCAGCCGTTGATGGATGATATATGAATGGCCAAAGTCATGAACGGGGATACAGACCAATGGGAGTTTTTGTTTAGAGCTGCAAAAATAAGTATGTTTTATCTTAATCAAAATGGAAAGGTGCTCACACTTTAGAAGCAATGCTAGACGCCAAGTAACAAGTATAAGAAACACCAATAAAAGAAGCCTCATTTACGCAGAAACTGTAAGAGGCATGTGGTAACAAAAGCTGCTCGTATTAATAAGAATAAAATAAACATGTTGGAAATATTTAGCAGGTATACCTTATATCTTGTAAACGGGAGATTCTATTTGAACGAGTAGTGGTTTAAAATAATCTGTATACACAGTGCAAAATTATGAAACGGGTGGATACTCTTCCACAAAAACACTTGTATTTTTCCAGAAGATGGATGATGCTGCACCCTGCACCAGAAGCCACCGGTTCCTCCCTGAGTAATTCCTGAGGGGCCGAGGCTGTGAAAGCAGCGGCCAGTATCCCACTGTGTGCTGCATCAAAATGTTGTAAATACAGGAGCAAGTCTTGTTGTTCATTCATCTACGTGTGTAATTCTGTGTGCACAGTGAGCCTCCAATTAATGACCTTACAATCATTACAGTATGTTATTACCTGACTTTAAAGGAAACCATATGACTTATTACTGCCATGCTAAAACTACAGCTATTTAGCTAACCGCAGCTATTTTAATAACGTGCGACTATTAATCTCAGAAATGCAGAATTACACATGGAATTTCCATGGAGGTAATCAAACTGCCGCCCACAAGTTGAATTAGCTATTAGCTGTTCCTGTTTGCAGTGAACATGTCAGAGTATTTGCAGACAACAATAATACATTAAAATAAAGGTTCTGCACTATAGACTGTCTGGATTCATCAGCATTGTGTGAGCTTGTTTGGTTAAGTCCTTGAATGTAACAGTCGGTACCAGGTCAATATTTCTTATTGCACTGTAGCTTTAAATCCGGTGTCTATGGCAACATTCTCATGCTAGATCACTGGTAGTCATGCATTTTATGTCAACCAGCAATCATTATTTGCCAGGACAAACCCATCGAAGACAGATTAGCAGCAGAAACCAGGGGAAAAACAAGAGTTTTTTGAAGGTAACTATGACTCTATGAATTTACTGTCTCTGTGGGTCAGGAAGAATAAAATGGAGCCTTTCCAGAAATATTTCTGGAACAAAGGACAAACATGGATTACTGTTGGTGTGACGTTTTCTCACTGGGGAGAGCTAAAATAAGAGAGGGGACATAGGGAGCGTAAACTGCAGGCTTATGCTACGTCCTATTCACACATCCACGGGGTTTGTGTAGTTACTCTCACTGCAAATGTCAAAAGGCTTCCACAGTGTAGCTTTAAGAAAAGTGAAAACGGTGAGGATTCACCTGAAAGTTGTGGGATTATACGAGGATTTCTAAGCAGGCTTATAAATGTTTGTTCCCAGTGGACATAACGGAGTGGAGATAATCATGTCCTCGGGAAGTATAAGGCGCGCTGAATTTAAATGTTACACGTCTGGGTTCACTTTCTACAGAGTGGCAAAGATGCACTCACGTAAGTAACAGGAACAATGACTTTAATGTTATTTCAGCACATATCAATAGATGGCTTCATATGTACAACGTCATCAATCGAATGACATAACACAAATAAGGCATTTCAAGTATTGAAAATAACCTAATGGCATCACATTTTTGGTGAATCAATCAGTTTCAGGGTAGCCGACATGTAACCAAATTTGATTGACAAAGCCATGTTGGAGGTGATTAAAGGCATACACATACCATACAAACAAATGGCAGAATGTATCAAGACACACGAGCTGTATTCGTAAAACATTTCCCTCATGATGCAACTGTTTCATGTTAACTTCACATACTCAGCAAACTTTGGCTGTGTTGGGTTTTGTGGGTCGAAGAGGGAAGATTCACCACCACCATAAATAGAGTTCATGTACACAAGAAGGGACAAACAATTTATGTACAACATTTTACCTCCGACAATATTAAAAAGAGAAACAAAAATCCTGAGGGCTGTCAACTTCTGTATTGGCTCATCTCGTCTTGTCCTTTGATATATTCCCCTCCTGTTTGGTGCTCCACAGTAGACATCTGTCTCACTGATGTCTGACGACGGACGTCAGATTCTCTCCAGATACTAATCCGAACGCACAGACAGTCACGTTCCGTCTCAAAGTTGGAAAAGAAATGATGAAAATGTATTCACTACAAGGTTATGATGAAGTTCCCCGCAGGCAGCTTGGAGCGTCAGTATTTTCAGGAGCCTTGAGCGGGATGTGCTTTATGTATTCTACATCTTTTTACACTCCAATTTGAAAAGTGTTCACATTTCTTAAAGCAACAGTAGGTTCATTGTCTCTGGTGATAACTGTTCCTGTGACAGTGCTGAAATGGAAATGGATATGCGGTTTAGAATGACAGAAATATCACAGTGGTTAATATAACTAGTGGGGATTTCTCTTTGCAAAACTCAGCAATTACGACAGTTTGAGAGGAATTAATTACTGTTCCAGTACAAATAAAGAGGCTGACCTCCAAATTTACCTCTGCACCAGAGGTGTTCCCGTGCATCCTTTCCGCAAAGTGTTAATATGTTGACGTTGTGTATGGCTGAGTGTTCTGAAACCAAGATGAGACATTGAGGGGTTAGGCTGTGCCGTTAACAAGTCAAATGCATTGAAATTAAATCCCTATAATGCACAGCGAGTGCATCATCAGCGAGTGTCTCAGCAGCGCTGTACATTTCTCTACCACCTTTCGCTGTAATATCTTGCTTCCTGTGGTCAAGAGAGGTTATCTTACCCTCGTGGTTTTGATCTTGTTCCCGGCATAGCACATCCAGCCCGAGTTGTCAGGGAGCGTCTTGCATTCCTCCCCCTCCAGGCAAGGCTCCATCTCGCACCACCACTTCCCAATTACTATGGATGCTACAGGCAACAAAGACAAGAGAAATGCCATTGCAGGTAGCTTTCACCCTAAAAGAGTCCAAAGCCAGATAGCGCAGCCTGACAGTTCAGGGTCAGACAGCAAATTAGATGGAGATGTCTAATTATTAAATGAGCGTCGTCAGCGGTGTCATTGAGTAACTTGGCTATACCCGTCACATGCACATGCTTTAGACAGCACGTCTCAATGCAAAACAGCTACCTTTTATTTAAATTACAATGCACCTTCTTTATTAGACGCAGCTCCACATGAATGCAGAAGGTGAAACTGAGCCTTTTCGTTGAGTGAGAGGATTGGTAGGTGTGACTGGGACTTGACGTTAATGCACACCACATTCCTGCTATCGGGGGAGAAAATTGCCTTAAATACAGGGTAAGTAGACAGTAAATGGCTTGTAATGTGTGACAGAGGAAAAGAATCTGTCATAGTCGAGACCGAGAGACCTCAAAGTCCCCCATTCCGCTCAGAGATTGCAGTAATATTTGCAAAAGGATTTAAGATAAAAGCTGCAGGTGAGGGGTTTCCAGAAGCCAATGTGTGTTTTAGGTCTGTCAGACCCGAAATCCATTTCTTATGAGGGATTGTGCACGCGGAGCAGATATTTGTCAAAGCAAGTATTAAACCGTCATCGTATATACCATATCTACAAGGTACATACGCATTCAACACCTATTTTGTCTGCATCTTTTTGCCTCACACTTTTTTTCTTCCTCCCCTGTTCCTTTACTCTTCCCTGAGGTGCGCTACATTCAGCAGCTGTGTTTGACTGCTTCGTGTTAGAGTAAAGCTTCCCCCTGCAGATAGCCTCTGCTGTCTGTCAGCGACAGAATTTGGATGTGACATTATCCCAGGTAATGTTAATCTTATTGAAGACAAGGCATTGCATGGGTGACTAAAGCTTTTTGAGAGATTTGAACAAATCTCTGCATCTTTACAAAACATGTTTCGTCTGGCAGGGTTTTATGTTAAGCATAATGCGGAACGTGTTGGTCGGAGTGAAATACATTAAATGGAAAATTAATTTACTGTCGTGCAAACATAGAGCATGAATGTATTGAAACTTGATGTTTCATTTCTCCCCGAGTTTCTAAAATACTCACCGTCGACACACGAGGGCCTGTTTCTGGTGGTTCCAGCCACCTTCCCCGGCAGACAAGAACACTTGACTGTCTGCGACCGCTCCTCGATACGGTTCTTATTACAGCATCTGTGAGCGGCAATTACTTCGCACGTTCCTCCCTCTGATAAGGAGAAACACAAGCAAACAGCAGACTGCGTTAAGTGAGCATCTCAGGGGCAATCAAAGACACCAACTTTTGCTTTCTGAGCACCTTTGTGGATTAACAGACAGTCTGGTAGAAAGCGACTAATTTAGTTCAGCGCTGTACTTACAGCAAGTACTCTGCCTCTTTTTAAAAAAAAAAAAAAAAAAAAACACTTACTGCACTTTCTGCTCCGCTGAATTAGAACCGTTAGGGTTATTTGATTTAGTAATTAGTCGATTTTTAGATATCTCAACTGCATCTTTGAGGACAGAAAGCGCCAGGATTGAACCGACAAAACAAGACTTCTTAAGACTTCACTCCGGGTTAGGAAAAAAAGATGTTGCATGAAAATGAAAATAACCATCCAGGTGTCTCTTTGTGGTGCGCTGGGAGCCGTTGCCAAATATGTTTGACATTTGCCCTTGAAACTTCTCACGCGTTCATTGAAATACCTTTTTAAAATAAAACAGTAAAATGAAGAAGAGTTTTAAAAAAAGAAAGAAAAGAAAACATGTGTATACGAAGCTGTTCTTCTCCCATTAATCATCTCATGGTCTGTCACATTTAAGTTCAGACTTGGAAGGACATACAGTACCAATAGCTACAAAAGGCTTTAACCACAAGTGAATACCTACTAAACAAACAGTCTAATAATATTACAAACTCAAATATACTCCACTGTCTAAAGTGTATTCACTGATGATACATAATACTTGGTTAAGTAGTGAATAAAGTACCTCCATTTGTGCTTTCTGTTCATAATTTTGAAAGTGCATTACAAGCTTCATAAACAGAATGCATCTTCTGTTTAAACTACAAGGTCCATATTCATGAATCGTTTGTGTCACACAGCAAAATAATTGTAAAACATCTTGCATGCCTGCCGTAAACCAGAATAATTATTCCTGTGCTTGTACTCTTTGAACAAGCGAGGCCCCTGCAGCATGTTGAATGTAAAACGATGATGAAGAGATGTGTGAGAGCGGACAGAAAAAAAAGACATCTATTAGCGGGAGGAGAGGCCTGCTCCAGGGTTATCGTGAATATGAACAGTGGCTCCACCACGCAATTATCACCAAACTACTGTCTGAGCCCTGAAGGATGAGAGGACTGGACCAAACTGACTCGACCCACCTCAACCTCTGTCCTCTCCCCTGCCCACCGCGCTCGCACTCTCCACATATGAGAGTTGTGCAGGAAAGGACCATCTGACAATTACACCCATCCGCATGACAGAAGATCAAGGAGGTTGTGGACAGAAGGAGCAGTGAGAGAGGAAAAGTATCTGGTGCAGTGCCAGCGACGTGATTTGAAGAAATGTTTGACAATGAGCTGTGAGTGTGTGAAATGTATCATGGCTAGATTTGCATATATTACTTTACTGCCTTTGAATATTTTAGATTGTGAGGTCCTGTTGGATTTGTGGAGTTGGTTTCTTAGATGCAAAAACCCACCCCCAAAAAGAAAAATGCAAAATTAGAGCAGCAGTCAAGAAGGAATCCCTTCAGCTTAAGTAAAACTAGAGTGAAAACAGTGGCACGTTAGCATGTGTAAGCAGAATGCAAACAAATGGCTCCATTAGTTGAAATTAGCTTTTCGTTTTAATTTTATTGTCTTTTATATTGAATATTGTCTACATTGAATATATTGGGGGTTGAACAAAACAAGGGAGGTTCCACCCGGGACTCTCAGAAGTTGTGATGGGAATTTTTCTCTTACGTTGCCCCAGGATCTAACTTTCTTTCTCGTTAACCATAAGAACAAAAAACAACAAAATTGTTAAGACGTATAATCACAACATCCATATTTTGGCTCGTGGCTGACTGGACCCTTGTTGCATGTCATACACATTCTCCCGTCCCCCCAAGGCAACTATCAAACGAAGGCCAGAAACTGAAAAATTTAAAATAAAATACAATTTTAGAAAATCCATAAAAGAATATGTATAAATAATAATTACAACCATTAGCTTCGGGCGCAGTAATGTGTCCACAAATATTAAATGCATTTAGATTAGACATATCTTTAAGCAGTAAATAACTGATAATCGTGCATGACGAGGTTTTTCATGTGTATGTTGCTAAATATGTTTACAGATACTGCATGAAACTTTGTTTTGCTTCCTGCTTCCTTCAGTTGCAACTAAAATAATATTTGCTATTGATAAATTGACATATTACTTTCTTAATTTTAGTATTTTATTGTTCAAAAGAAAAGCAAAAAGACGAGAAAGTACAATATTTGCTAAAAATGGAACATGCACATTCTGTGTATTTGAAATATACTGAAATGATTGTCTCATTAATACTTCATTTCCTGTTGATTGATTAATTACTCTGCTAGTGGTGACAAGAGTGGGACTGTGACTGAAGAAGGTCACAGGTTTGAATCCACAGGCTTCCTACATTATGAAGTTAATGTAAGTGTTAAATGGGGCTGGTGGTGGGGTGTTCACCAGGTTGTGTAATTTAAGCTTGAATCCCAAATCTCCGTTTCTCAGTTTTCTAATCACAACATCATCACACTTTATGTTTTGATTTGCAAAAGAAATGGTTTGTCACTGTGGAGCTGATCCCCGCTCGGGATTAATCAACACTGCCTCACATGACCTGCTGAACGGAAAGGCTCGTCTCGCTTTGATTCTCTCATTTTTACGTCATTGTATGAAAAGTGATCCGTAGCTCCTCCTCCATACGAGACCTTAAAAGAACCCAGAGTGATAAACTTCCTTCGTATGGATAAACAGCTCAGCTCGAAAATGTGTTGTTGATTGGATGATGAAGCGTTAAGGAACCAACTTAGAAGCCAAAATTCAATTCAGGTGGAAGAAAAACTTGTCTTTTTTTCTAGACCCGTCAAGTTGTGTTTCTTGGGGTTATCATGACTCCTGGCTCTCTATTTCAGAAAACATCAACAGCCTTTGGTTTTTACTGAATAATATCCAGATCTTGTAGTCGGTCTGGGAGAATGTTGCATGCTGTCTGATGCACTCAACAAAAGGGCATGTCTGCACAACGTTAATCGTGATGTACCAGTGGAAGCAGTGGGGCATCATTTGAAAACAACAGCCCACAGGGGTTTGTTCTTCTTAATGCATCTCCTTAATTGCATAAGACAGCCCCAGATTTCCTCTTTGATCTATTAAAAACACACTACTCAACAGAATTAACTTGCATTGCTTGTTGCTAACAAACAGAGCAAAGAATCGGAAAACTCTATATTTGGAAATCATCACCTCCGAAGAATACATTAAAATGGAATAAAAATGCAAATCGGCACGGTATTTCTAGCTTCCAGATGCACTAGGTGCCTTTAAAAATAAGCTATGCAACAGTGACAAGCACTCTTAAGTTCACAGATGGTTTCAGCCAGCGAGTACAACACGCTGCATCCGCCGAGACCCCATCCTTGCATGATAAATATTTCAGAGAGAGACGGAGGATAACATGACTGGATATGAATGCTCTCCTCAGGTGGGGGTTGGAACCACGCAAGGGTTTAATTGTTTTCTGTATTTCCATTTCTCCCATTATCAGGGACCATGAACGAAGTCAGTTTCCCGGATGACAGACAGCTTCGGGATCTTTGAGTTGTGTGTAATCCTGTGATCCTTTTTTGTAGCAACATTTTGACTGACAGGGAACAAGGGTCACGCAGAAATTGTCATTTATCAAGTCAGAGGTCACACGGAAGCAGAGGGCCTCAACTGGAACTGCCCTGTTTTTGTTTCCTTCCTCCTGCCTCTTCATTACTCTGAGCTGGGAACCAGGGGCTGTCAGGAAACAAGGTGACCACCTATACAACCTGCACCCAAAAGGGCACAGCTCATTTTTAGGTCTGCTGGAAAGTTGGAAAAAAAGTCATAACTTCGTCCTATGTGTAGGGGGAGTTCTGTCATGTTTACCGGTGGTGATTTGTTCTTGGTGTGGTTCGGTTTCTTATGGTGATTTATTTCCTGTGCTGAGATTTCTTTTTGTGGTCCGTTAAAAAAAATAAAATAAATAATAATAATAATAAAAATATAACCCAAAGAACAATGAACATCTGCTGTACTTAGCAATGCAGTCCATGGTCACAATTTCCCTGCTCTCTGTCTTTGTCTTCTAGGGTTACAGATGCCATGTCCCATGTGTATAAATCGCTATGAATTTCACATCCATGCCACCTTAATATTTAACCAAATTAAGCATAGAAAGTGGAAAAAGGCTGGAAGAGGTTACAAAGAACATACAAAAAGCCTCGCCTAATTTACTTCCTGCATATGTAGTGAAATATTTACTGCGAGAGAGTGGTTTGAAGGGAACTCAAACAAGTGTAATTACTCAAGTTCTGTACTTAATGTGTGTACTGCAGTGATTTCAGCACAATGGGGATAGTGGTTAGCGCTGTTGCATGGCAGCATTCTTGCCGGATTCTGGGTTTCAACCCGTCAGCCGGCTGGGACGACCTTTCTGTGTGTAATTTGCACGTTCTTCTTGTCCCTATGTGGGTTTTCACTGGACACTTCAGCTTCCGTCCAGACTCCAAAGACATGCTAAGACATGGATGGATGCAGTGATTTGATTTTGCATACGGCAGAACTTAAAACGTTGTGATGTTGTGACTTTTGGTTCGAGTATGAGACCACAAAAAAAACGTGGAACACATGTTTCACGCAATGCAGTTTTCATCTTTTGTTAGATGGCAGGTATTTCAGACATCAGGCTGCTGCAGGGCTGTAAACGAATAGAATAGAGCTTCAGACTAAGCAGCACTAATTCTTCAATAAGAATACGCAAATACTTAAGTGCATTTTACTAAACCTCGTGCATTAGTTTATAATCATTTGACAAATTAGGTTTTTAAATTCCAAATCCATGTTACTGTAATTTAAATACGACTTGTAACCTCTTTATTTTTAATGCAAATTATTCAATTTTCACAACCCTAGCGCAGCCTTGTACTTGTCCTGTCCCAAGATACTAACAGTTTGTAACACAGATGATTTGGATCAAGTGTGAAATACTGAAATCTTGCTGTAGTAAAAGCTACATTCACTAGAAATTAAAATTTTAGCCAGAATTGTCTTGGACCTGTCTTTTGTAATGTTAGAGAATATTAACGACAGATATTGACTTAAAGAGAGTTAAACAAAGCTTAATTTGCAGCAGAAATGAATGTGCTATTCTATACATATACATATAAGTGTTTGATATGAATTTTATTGCAAGAATTTATATATTTGCTGCTGTATTATTTATCTCTAAGGTTCCTAAAGAAAGAATTCTGCCTAGTGGTTACCTCTACTGTTGTAAATGAAAGGTAAAAAATTGTAAATGAAAGGTTGGAAACCATGAGCAGAAACAGAAATATCTCAAATATCTCAAACAGACCTTATGTTGAGATTGTTTCTGTCAACTGCTGTTTCCAAGGTCAGGAATGAATAACATGGCTTGATGACACTATATTCACCTGGGCCAGTCTCATGATTACTCAATAATCTCCTCATCTGAGGCAGTCGTGTTTAGCACACTATCAGACTCCTCTGTGCAGACAAGACAACTTTTACAGGGTCAGAAAAACCATCTGCAGTTTCGCGTCATTATAAATATTTGATTCCACTCTGCAATATAACTCACAATCAAAAGAATAAAAGCTCAATTTGGATTATTTCTGGACTCATCTCGATTCCATGATTTCGTTTTATTCCGTTTCATTCAATTTTTCAACCCATCTAACTGTAAAATAGATTTACACCAGAACGCGCTTTCTCACTGAGAGACCTACGTGGTTCAAGTTTGCCACATGGACATTTCTCACAGCACTTTACTGTAATGCTGTTATCCACACAAATGACAACACCTGGCAGTGTCTCAGCTGCTGGATGGAGAGTGAGTGTCGTTCACTCGACGGTCCCCGGCACAATGAGTCATGCGGGAAGCCAACAACACTGCATCGAAATCCAATGAGTTATGGACAGCAAGCCTGGATGAAGGCAAATGCTGTCAAATCATGCATGACATGAACGCGGAGCACCATTTCTGAATTTCTGTGGATCTGCGGTTCTGGCTGCCTAATGAATGTGAACAGGGTTCATGTGGGACCAGTAAATGGTTCTTCAGACGTGATGAAACAGCCATTGCGCAGAGGAAAATGGTCAGTCTATCTCAATAGAAATGTCACTACGCAATAAGTATGCAATGACTCGCTGTCTACTGTAATGAGCCCAGACTGTGTGGTTGTCTCTGGGGACGTTGATAGCAGCAAGTATACCCTCTGAATGGCAAAAGTCCTCAGCCATCTGTTCCACGCTTTCAACAGCAATGTATATGTAAAAAGTACACTATAAGGACTTTATAGAGTGACACCGAACACCAACTATATTCTGGGTAAAGCCTAATGACAATCAAAGTGAAATGTGTGGAATTAATGAACACAGAATGTATGAGAGTAGCCACTGTTACATCCCATACACAAACCAAATGGAAAGCCTAAGGGACTCAATTTAGCAGATAAGCAGCGTCTCTCCTGGGGCTTTGGATTGCAGTGACAGGCGACCAGTGACACTACAAGAAGACCCTATGCTGAATGTTTACGTTGACGGACAAGTGCCACGTAACAGTACATCTTCATACCCCAGTGTGAGATTTGAAAAAAAAAAAAAAGCTCAGTCCAAGTCACAAGAAAGGCCCTGCAAGTCCACGGTACCTGCAGTTAATTATTTTGCGCGTTAATAGTGATTTGCCAGAGACAGCGGGCCCCGATCTCCAAACCACAGCAGTCCATGTTTTCCAGCGCCATGCCTGTCACCCTTTAATGAGAAATGCATCAAGGTGACCCATAATAGGACACTTTCTCTCCACTTGCTCTCCACAGACGTCCAAGCCAGCAGGGTACGGCAGTTCTGTTGCCGACAGGAAATAGGAGCGCCAGATTAGAGGATGTCAAATTAATGCAGATGGAAGACAGTGAGAGACACAAAACATGTGACTGCATGGCGTCAAACTGAGAATATTTTTTCCCCTGCCTTCCGCAAAAAAAAAAAAAAAAACATCTGAAGTCCCTGTAGTACTGTTGATATTCAAGACATAGATGGCAGGGTGAACGTGAGTGACATATTGCTTGATAAACTGCGAGACAAATTTGTTTTAAGCCTGGAGAAGAGGACGAGGAATTTGAAATGTTTGTAGAATTAACGGTGTTGGGGAAAGGCTTCAGATATTAAAAGTGTGAACGCATGAGGGTATATTTTTCTTAACAAAGGAGATTATTTTTATTTTTTTTTTTTTTAAAGCACGTCGCATGTTTGCGTGAGCTTGACAGAAAGGAAATCAAAACAACTTGCAAGCATAGGAAAGTACCATTTGCTGCTCTAAAAAAGGCACTGCCCATGACAAATAAAAGCACAAAAATTCATGAAATATGGCTGGTGGTTTTGACAGCATGTCAGGCAGGGAGGCTGTAAGATTGGTCCTGTGCAGCGGGCCAAAGATGGGTGATACTTTATTGAAATGCAAAATGACTACTCACGGAGCAGAGCTGCTGTTGTTTTAAGATGCATGAGAACTGCATGCAACAGAGGATGCCGCGAGTAGCAGGGAATGGGGTTTTGCGTGTGAGCCTCAAAGCCTGTCGTCTTACATTGTCACACACGGGCCCGGGACGCTGCAAGACTGGTCCTGATCAACGCCATTAAATGCTATTTGGACTCTCAACGATTGCAACTTGCACATGAAAAGGGGCCTCTAGTTATTTGGTTGTTATGCTGTAGATGGATGGCTTGTTGAGCGTGACAGCAAAGCACAGCAATCACACGGCAGCTTTCATGTCCATTAAACACACATAAACAAAGCCGCTCTGTCTGCATTACCCTCTTGTAGCGCACGTTTACTCTGGAGTCCTCTTAAAATGGCCAAATAGAGAAATTGCAATCTAAAAATATGTCTCCTGTCAGCGTGATGTCATTCATTTTTAAATGTCAAGCTGTTCCTGTCCTTCTTCTATCTAACCCTTTTCCCCGACTGGCGAATGTCCAGAACTGGTATTTCATATTTTTAGATCGACTGCTCTGATGAAAGGACTTACATTCACTGAGAAGAAAAGGAAAGGAGAGATAGAGCCAAGTCGAAGAGCCTTTAGAGAACGGCTGCTTGCCTCTGATGTGACTGCTGGCCCTTTCGCTGCCAACCAGACAATCTATGCAGGGTGCCAAAAGTGCCTGCAACATGTAAACTGCGTAAAATGCATAATACAAAGACTAAATGACCTTTCATGCAGTATGGCTTGTACTCTGGAGAGACTCTGGCGATAATTATGCAGATAAGTCATCTGGTAATAGGAGAGATACAGCACATATTATCTAATCCAGTTGGACACTATTGAGCAGTCCTACGTCCTACTGCTAATTAAGGAAGATATAAAACATGTGTTAACGTATGGTTGATCAGATACAGATCATCGTGGAAACCTGTGAAAAAAGTCTCATTCTTGCTAATTGTGAGAATGAATTGTCACCCAGTGACACACAACTTAAAATGCTTCAGTCAGTCCTTCCATCACATTGTTCATCTTTAATAAAATCTAATATTCTCACGTTTGTCCCCCGTTTTCACATGTGCACACACCCCGTCTCTGCAGGAAAGGTAATTGGATCTGTAGTGTAAATATGCCAGAAGACTTATGGCACACCAAGGAGATATTAGGACTGAAATATGCAATAGAGCCTGATAAACCCAATATTAATTCCTTTGCTTATTTCTAATACAACCCTCCCCCTTGGAACCAATTAGTAAGTTGAGATGCTTCTTTTCAATTTAATGAGGTCTAAGTAATGATAATGAATTTCATATTCCTGCCAAGCATTTAAAATAGGCTACCACAAAGGCATTACCACACGAAATGATCTCACAAGAATAATTTCCCTTCTGTGAGAAGCATTGCTTTCATTGAGAAAATCAAAAATGGGGGAACGAAGTCCCGTATAAGTACAGAGTATAAGTATAGAGGATGAATTAATAAACGGAATTTTTCTTCCTGCTGTTTGGGGACGACAGGGGGCTTAGTTAAATGAAAAAACTCTGAATCTACAGACCTAGTTTCAACTTGATTTTAATAAACGACGCGTCTAACAACTGGGTTGGAAAATTCTTAAAGTCACATCTAAATTTCACCACGAGTGGCCAGCAGTGAAGTGACAAAACCTTTGAATGAGCAAGGACAGCCTGAGGGTTGTCACATCTTGTAAATCCTTCACAAGCTTTTTAAAAAAAAAAAAAAAAAAAAAGCGAGAGAGAAATCCCGGTGCCAAATATGTTACATCTCTACATCTCTACTCTTCCATTTAATGTGGGCACCGGGGTAACCTTCTACCTTGGCAGGGAGCACATTTGCTGGACCAGTCCTCAGTACTCATAAGACAAGAAGGTCTGAACTTCCTGATATAATATTTACAAACGGTGGGGACACAAGCTATCATTAATTCAGCACCAGTTTTTGTTTCAGAAATGTTGAATTAAAGACGAGGAGCGCTCACACATGAACCCACACAGGCTTGCGCAACCACTCACATCGGCAATTAGAGTGAAGAGCGGTGATGGTAGGATCCTTTCTGTGCGAGCGCTCGTTCTGATTCTCTGGCATGGGAACAAAAGATGAGAAGGTCGTACTGAGCTTTTCATGTTATTAATCAAGAGAAATCTGAAGTGGTGTCACAGAGTCTGGCACAACATTTACTGTAGTCTGTAGTCACCTCTGTGGCTGTAAAATGCTTCAAATTAACTGCTCTCACTTTTCTGACATTGTCTAATTAAACCGCGGGGCCATGATTCTGCCACGGGGAAAACGGCCACAAAGACACACAAAGTGCTACAAAACGAGACAATGAAATTACGGTAAGTTTGTGTCTCCTTCAGTCCAGGTGGCATGAGCACAAAGGCAGGCAGAACACAAAATGACCTGAGAGACAACACAAAACAGCGAGGACACACAGAATGAGACCCGCAATAAAACACAAAAGGAAAGCGGGATGCAAAAATGACCACAAAGAAACACAGACACACAAAATGAAAGTTATTTTTGTTTTGGTGTCTTGGTCGCGTGTGGAAGTGGTGGCGAGTCCATTCACGTGTTTGTATCCAGGAGCCGTCTATGAAAATAGAAGCTGTTACTGATATAATTAAATACACATTTTATATTTATATTTCTCATTAATTTGGTGTTCAATATAAACCATGTATTGACAGTGTATTAATGTACCTCCTTTACCTTTTTAACATATTCCCCACTCAAGTCCCTGTCTAATGCATATGCACAATTCACAGTAATAAAAGTTTAATTCTAATTACACCATCTTTATGTATTAATTACTATGAAACATTCATGTTAGCTATAAACTCTGTTGAGAGGCCACTAATTCGCTTCAGCCACAGATAACTGTTGCTACAGATAAGCCGGTTCAGTAACTTTCCCGAGCATTAATATAAGCACACGCACTCATTTGGTTTGCTGTTTGCACACATCAGTAAGACTGGTGTCTGTAATAGCTCGGCTTTGTTTTGGACTATTTCTGGATTAAAGCGAACTGAACACTTTTATCAGGATACAGGGTTTCAGAGTCAACTATCCTTGAGCTATGTCAGCTGTCACAGCCACATATTTAGAAAACTGCTGCTAACTACAAACAAAGCGAGGCTCTAAAAGTCTGTCTAATGACCCCAAGAGGATGCATTGCTTTTCATACCTAAGAGAGGAAAAGTGGTGTGAAACAATCAACTAATAATTCATTTTGAGGCTAAATGTGTTATTCTTAGTAGCATTTAAATAGTAGGCCTTGTGTATGCACAGTCTTAATGATGTCTTAGAGAAATACTTGGCCAGAGGCTACAATTCATGGTTGCAAATAAACTCTAACACCACTGCACCAGGTTTGAGACTCACAGTGCCTAATGTGTATCCCTAAGGGGCTGTCTTTGTGCACAAATTGTTTTACTCACTGTATGTAAAGCTTCATATTTCAAATTGTACTTCCACATTTGACATGTTTGCGTGCTAATGATTGATTTGTCTGCGTTTTAATCCCACAGAGGTACATGTTTTGCTAATATTTTCCAACGTGTCTGCATGTAAATAATTGATAGGGATGAAAACATCTTCGCAAGCAGTCTACTATTTAGCAAGGATGGTATACCTGGCAACTGCAAAACAGCTGCAATGTAATCCTGTGGGGCACCTAGCTATCTCTGTCAAATTACCTCCAATAAAACCGCTGCTTGGTTTTACCACAGATTGGGTGCAGACAATCAATTGTGAGTTCTGCTCCAGACGTTTTCTCAGCTTCGTCTGTCCCTCGTTGGTTGAGGCCGACATGTTGGTTTACATAATTTTTTCCAAAAGGCCTGGTAACCAGCGCATATAAATGAACGTTGCTCGGTTCAGCCTAAAATTTGCAGGTGTATTTGTGCCTTCAAGTGGATCACCAGCCCGACATTTAAAAATCAGCTAAGTTGCACGTCTAATACATTCAGCATTCAGCTGTCTGATTTATGCAGAAAAGAAAGCTGTGCGCACAAACCCTGAACATCTGGTTGTGGTTTGCCAGATTTTGGGTTGAATTTGTATGTACGTGTTGCAACAAAACTGGCAACTTGGGTAACTTATGGATCTTTGTATGAACATTTTTCATAATAAAGTAAGAGAGCTATGCGGTTTAAGAGAAGTTCATGCTACAAACGACATACCAAAAACCAGGAAGACGCAGAGAAAAACTGGAGCGTTGGCAAGTATGCCTGATACATTTAGGGAGGAAGCTAAGAAAGAATAAAAGAGGAGATTGAGGAGGAAGTTTGACAAGAGTATGTCGTCGCTTTCAGTTGTTGATGAGAGCTTTGAAAAAAAAAAAAAGGCTTCAAGTTACATGCCAAGCGGGCCATCTCGCTGTTGCACTAGTAAGAAGCGATGCTCGCTATGTCTTGTGCTTTTTAACTTGCTTGATGTTTGGCTGCCTTAGCAAAGTTTTTGGTTTGCTATTTTTTGATCACAAGCCAAGTTGGCTCTTATTAACAGAGGCAGAGCCACTAGCAAGACATCAGAGCGGTGTAACAGTCAACTGCACTCCAACACTGTAGGGTTAGCCAGTCACAAAAAATATATAAATCCTTTCATAACTGTGTTTAAATAGAAGAAAAAAATGTAAATTAAAAACTCAGCCTGACGAGGCTCAGTTGCCGGTCGTCATGGTAACAAAACATGGTTTCTGACTTGGGAGCTTTTCAAGAGCTTAGCATACAAGCAACGGAAAGATTTGATTGAAAAAACAGAGCTCGGAAAAATGCTGACACGTCTCCGCCCTCAACTCATTGTGCTTCTCGTGACCTTATTTTCATGTCTCGCCCCTCAAATGTTCACTAATTTGCTTTGGCCCGCCACCACGGTTACTTTTTTCCCTCTACTCAGGAGCGTGGGATAACAGGGAGGCTGCCAGGAGGGGCCAAGAGCACGGTTACGCAATACCATCCCTAGAGAAAGGCTAGTATACTATAAATGAGACAGCCAGTATGTCATCCACATAAGCTCTCATCACCACTTTCCTTTGGGGTGGAAAACAATAGTGACAAAGCACGACAAAGAACTCAGTTTAAATTAATTACGTTTTGCAGAAAAGTTGATGTACAGATAGTTGCGTCAAGCCTTTGTCTTTGAACTTAGCCTTAGACTTAGACTGACTTTAATGATCCACAAGGGAAATTGCTTGGTCGAAGATAGAGTAGGGTATAAAAGAAGTTCTGTAGATAAATATTGAGAAGGAGGCAGAGAGAAACACACTAATGGGAGTTCTTCTCTCCACCAGGGTGTGTTGGCAGCTGGATTGCTTGAAACAAGTCACCTGTGTTACTGGACCCGATACAACCTTAACTTAGCTTATAGTGGCACAGAGACAAACAATTTTACCTTCCATGAATTTACTATTAACACATGCAGAATAATGCCAGTAGCACAGTTACTTGTGGTTTTCTCATTCTTTACAAAATCCAGACAGCTAAGAGTTGACCAAAAAAAACAAAAAACAAACAAACATTACCGCCTTTTTGTAAAGGTATTTAAATAACATGCCGTAGTAGCAAAGGGATGACTGTAAGCTCCTAACAGTTACAGGTATGTCCTCAGACCATAATGACTGCGCTAATGTACAGGCTTTGACGTAGAGGGGTCAGTTGTCAGAGCACAGTGCTAGTGCTTGTCAGGATATTATCCTGCAGAGCAGGACTGAAAAGTAAAATATTTCACAGGTAATTTGTTCACCCGGTGACTGTACAAGATAAAAATAGATGTCTGTACAGGACACCTCTTGACACTGAGTGGAGTTATTGCACCAGGCTGATGCTGGAAAAGTGAAGGGACAAGACTGAAGATGGATCAAATTAAGCTTTTTCTATGTGTCTTTCTCCCTCTATGGCAGAAAAGTATAAAGTTGAAATAGTTGTGTCTCTGGGTCATTTTATTCCTAGCTGATTTAATTCTGGTCATTTTGTTTTGTTCTGTCATTAAGGTATATGGCGAGTGTCTAAGTGTTTGAGTGTGGATTAAAGTTTAGTAGAAATCATCAAAGGGTTTCATTTAATTTGTGTCCTGATTTAGGTCAAACTAATTCCACAGTATAATTTTCTGTCCTCTATTTTCCAGTTTTCACTTGTATCATTAATAATCTCAAAAAATAAAACATTTAAAATATTAAATATTTTAAACAAATTCCTGTAGTCCTTAATTTAAAGCAACGGAAGAATGTAGTTTTCTTTCTTCAAGGTGTTTTCAAGGGTTTGCCTGATTACGAGCCACTGATACCGTGAATTAATGTGAACGCAAAGTTCAATGAGGCTGCCTGTGTTATTTTACTGTCACATGAAGTCTGAGGAGATGAATCAAACACTGTTTTGATACTAGAGGCCTTTAATGACAGCAAATCTAAAAATGAAGACAGAGTCTAAACAACTGATGATAAGGATTATATTGCCGCGGCTGATAATCAGTCAGATATGACTTTAACTGTGCTACCTCAGAGATAATGAGCTTCGCAGCACAACAGCAGCGTGTTGCAGTGACCTCGAGATGTGACTGATCCGCGATTACCTTTCTGACTGATGAGTAAGTGCCATTGACTAATAATACGGCACATATTTTATCATATTAAACATAATGTTCTGGACCGTTATTTTCATTTCTAGTGCAAGCCCGACATATGTACGCTTAAAATGCACAAGAAAACTCATTTTGTGACCTGCCACATTGCAACCTTCATGGAGCTGATGAACTGTGAGCGCCATTAACACCTCTGCTATTATTACCTGGGGATGCTGGCTTAAGTTAGAAACAACTGGTGTAGTCAGAAAGCTGACTAATTAATTAAGCTGTGCGCCACAGAAATTCATTTTGCATAATAAGCGTTGTGACCACAAACCATAGCCCTAGCACAGAATTGGCTGAAAGACTTCAATTAAACATGCTGTTTAAACAAATATCCACAAGCTTAGAGGGGCTCTCTCTTATGAATAATTCATTAGCTGAAAGGGAAAATAAATGGGAAATACTAGAATATGTAAAAAAACCTATTTGTAGCTGTGAGCATACAGTAATAATTAGGCCACTGATTGTCCTTAGATTCATTTACTTAAGAATATATTTTTCTTTCGAGACTAACCGGGGAAATTTCATGAATACTTTATCGCCACTAAAATATGATCCAACGCGACTAAGCACACTTTGTCTCGTGTTTCAGCAGAACCATTAAAGGGGGAATTCATTTTTAAGGCCTATAGAAGATGTTTCGGGTGTTATGCAGAGAGGCTAGAGGTCCTTTGACGTCACAGTAACATGTGTAACAACATCAGGACAGAGTGTGTTTGCTGAGCTCCAGATGTGCACAGGCCTCAGGCTCAGGCTGCACACGCCACTTCCCATTGGCACTGCAGCGGAGCAGCGATGACACAAGCGAATGCATGGATGAGAAGAGGTCTTGGGGAGGGGTGGAAGAAGATGTATGTCAAAATAATGTGGCTCCGGGATGCATTATATAAGGCTATTAAATTGTCAGTGTCTAAAACAGTGCATAGTGGATTCAGTCCTTTGTTTGTGACAGCTGAAAATCCATTTTTCATGTTTGTTTCATTGTGAGCTTTACCAGTGAGTGGTTTCTTTTGTTGGTGCACAAAAAAAAGAAAAAAGTACTGATCCCCTAGTCCTCTGTAAAGCTCCTGAAAGGGAAACGTGAGGGATTTGTGTGTCATTCACTCTGCAACTGTGGATTCATTTTTTTGTAATCAATATATTCGAAGAAAGGGGATTTTAATTTTACAATGGAATTTCATCCATGCTGAAAAGGTGCGTCCCTACGAGGAGCAGAAGGAGCTAGATTCACAATAAAAGACCAGTGAAATGGATATAATGCAGAGTTAAGCATTTATGGCGCCAGTCTGAATAAATGATAACGTATAGTGGATACTTGTAGTTACTTCTACTTGTTCTGCATATCTTATCTTGTTGCACACATGCGCTGGCAGCTCTGCATTTTCTAGCAACCATGAGGAGATTATCGGCCTGGTGTTGAGAATCGATGACCTTTCCGTTATGAACAGTTTGACCCGACAAAGCCAACTGTTGGTGGGAGTGAGTTCACGAGGGAGCAAGGCCACCTCAGGCAGCCAGTGTCTACTGTTTGTTGTACTTTCTACTCCTTCACACCTCCACATTACTCCACATTACTACTTCACCAATAGTCCTGTTTCTTCCTCTGGAAACAGACTGCCAGCTTAACACTCTCAATGAACCTTTGTTATATATATAGCAGCCTTTGTTACATATATATATATATATCAGTCATATCATTCTTTGCCAAAATTCATACACGATCTGAGGTGCTACTCCTGAAGCGTCATTTATCATACCTCCACAGCATATTTCTATATTTTTAGCATCTGGGCGAAGTTTTAAAAATCGCTGCACGGATGAGGTTCTTTTTCTGTTTTGTTTTGCAAGTCGGTGTTGTAGACATGAAAAATTGTCCATCTGTGGTTTCCGGTGGACATCTTCAGGGGTCGGGAAACACGCGACCCCAAAAGCACCATCTCTCCCCGGCACTTTACGGATGCACGACAAACACAATCTGTTCCCTTTTGTGCAGCGTTCACGCTCTTTGCACCAAATAAATACAGCACCTTATGAATCACGCCGCAGAGAGCAACGCCGCCCGTACCGGGAAGGCAGAGAAAAGCCCTGAGCTCGTCTGAGAGAGTGGCAGGCAGCAGTCTGTAAGTAGAGCTGTAGGGTTGAATGCAGGCCACCCTTCCCGAATCACTGAGCAAACACAAGCACTTTCTCAAGGGTCATACAGCTAATGGACTTCTGGACAACATTCTTTGCAATAAGGTTGCCTGTATGTCAGTGCACGAGCAGCTGCTTTCACTATGTCAAAGAAATTATGACTCTCGGATACACAGAGACACAAAGCTTCCTATGATCGAATCTTTCTGTCTCAGATGACGTTAACACTCCTCAGGTATTTTTATTATCAAATAATTCTTTATCCAGAGGCGGCGTGCATTTAAAAGGATGCGAAGATCAGGTCACAATTTAGTTGTTGCCCGAAATCCAAACAGATGAATCACTTGATACATCCTCCCGTAAACCTACATTTCTATTGGCAAGGACACAACTGATCTCTTGCCCTCTGTAATCTCGATTTCCTCTGGTAATGCCGGTCACCGTGAACTTGTGGCATTTCTGCTGCCTTTAATGATTGGCCCAATGGTCTGCAGCCAATGGCCTTCTTGCCACCAATTCATGACCCGTCAACCCCAATCCTCCCACCAATCCAACAGCACACAACACACAGCACAGAACAAATGTCCTAGTGTCAGAATCAATCCAGACAGGCATCCCATCTTCCTCTCATAAACCTGGCATCTCATTTATCCAGGAGTGAGAACTATGGTAAATGGAATGACAGGGCATTTACACTTGCAGTGGCAGTGGGTCCTGAAGGATTCGAATTGTTCGCTCTGAACTCATTTTCTCCAAAGAGGAACCTGAATACACATTTGAAATATTAATTCCATTTCCCTTTGTTGACATGAGGCCACTTTGTAGAAGATATCCTATTTGCAAGTATCTTTTCTCCTTTTCTTCCACATTTTCTTTCTCCTCCAACACACACGCACAGAGCTGGGTAATGAAATGAAGGTGTCGAAACAGGAAGTCTTCCGACTTACAATATTGAGAGCATTGAAAAGACCTCTCGCTGATATGCTTCAGGTGCACCAGCGCAGAGAGGAAATAACAGACACCAAGGACCTGCACACTCATGCAGCTCCTTCTCCCTTTGAAGTTCTGACAGCATTCAGCCTCCACTCCTCTGTTGAATCCTGAGATCATAATTATTTACCATAACCGGGGCTCACGTCCGCCTGATGAAAACAGAAGTTCGACCGCTATGTTGCGGTCATATTCTATTGAGTGCAATTTCGCTGGGATCATAATCGCGCAGATAAAATTGAAGGGGAGCAGTGTAGCATGAATATCAAGCGTAATAGCTCAAGAAGGAACGCGCAAAAGCTTCTCTGTCGGCCTGTGTGATTTTCGGCGCAGGAGCTCTCAAGCTATGTGGTACAAATCTTAATGAAAATCAGTCACACCACAATGTGCCTGCAAAAATAACAGTTAATCGCTAATATGTTAATGAAAGTAATGGCTTAATGAAATCAAGAGTGTTTCTTTCTTTGAACTTGCAGCAATCTAATTAAACACTTAAGCCAGACTGCAGCGGTACTCAGAAGGCAACGGCATCAACTGGAGGGATGGAATGAAAATCGGAGGTGAACTCGTCTCCGATTTTCTTCGGGCTCACCGATCATGTGAATTGTGGTTCGGCCAGGCCTCGTCCCGTGATGCTGTTGGATGGTGTCGTAGAAAGTGGCCTGACACAGCTGGATGGCAGTCACACTGACCCAGAGGCAGAGGCAAAGCAGCCAGGACATGACAGGACACATCTGGTGAGGACCGGCAGAGGTGGAATCAACTCACAATACATCATCTTCTCAACCTCTGAACCCCACCCCCCCACCGCCCACCGCCCGTCCCCCAAAAACACACTTGAGGCGTCGTGAGCAAAAATAACCCAAAAACTCTAAATTAAACATTTTGTCCAGGCACATCTGTCCATAATTGACCGTAACACCACTCACTGGAGTTTCTTTTAGTCATCGGAATTTATCATTAGCATGATTATATAAGAATGAGTTCTTCATTGTTTTGTCTTCCTAGTTTGCCCCATCGTGTCCCTGAGCCACAACATTGCAAATGTGGAGTGATCCCCGGGGAGTTTTTCCCATGCAGCAGAGATTTCCCCTGACAGCCTGACTCCCTTCAACTCCTGAGCCGTGCTCCTGCCTCAAAACCAAAATCAAACTTAAAGAAAGATAAGATTCCGCGAGCAGCCGCCTGCCGAAGCTTTTCTGTATCTGTCAGAATAATGTGACAGTGACACGGCGGTAATGGGAATCAAAAGGCTTGTAATGTTTCACCGTGTTTTTTCGATAAGAAAATAATAAATAAAGTAGCACAGCAAAGAATGCTCCTGGTCATAGGGTGGAAATCTATCAAGGAGAAAATTGAAAACTGAAATTATTTCACAGCAGCAATCTGACTCACAAATCATGTTTTAGAATAAATCAGTGCATGTTGGAGTCATTTTGATGCTTTAGATTTGGATTTAATCTCTATGTTATGACATTGCATTTTTGAGTAAAAACTTTTTTTTCAAAATCCGTGAAGGAAAATATGTGTTTTGAATCAGTCAATATTGTTCTACTATATCTTTTCTGTCTTCACACATTCCTTGTGCTTTCAAGAATCTTTAGTGAAAATCAAATGGAAATATACAGTATAATCAATATTAAGGCACATAATGGAATAAATACAATGACAGAGAAAAAAGGACTATGCAACAGAGTACAGTGATTCTTTGATTTATAGCATGGCATGTTTATGTTTTGCTCAATTGATGCAAAAATCTAAATCTCTTGAGAATAACAGGGTTTAGTTTTTCCCCTCAGACTAGAAGAAAGAAGAGAACCTTACCTGAGCGACCAAGCAACAAAGAGAGTACAAATATCTCAACAGAATGACATAAATCCATCCATAATGCTGCTCATGCCGATCCCATCCAATAACTCTGAATTTGGCACAAGGAGGGAACTCCGTTGACTCTGCCTCCCTGCTCCACACTTTGATAGCAACAGTCCAGTGATTCAGAAATGACCGTCAAGCCGGAGTCAGGAAATAGATTTACAGCTTTTTCAATTCCACCTTTGAAATATCACTGCTTCCCCTTGAGGAGTTGCTCCCACTGACACTGAATTCATTTGCCCCTTCGCATTTATAGCCACGTGCAGAGTGCTCCTTAATTAACTGTAGTGGAATCTCTTCTTTCCCCGTCTGCATCCTTCCAGTGAGAGGCAGCCTCTGAGCAGCGGCTCTCGCTGAGTCCCTCCTCAGCGAGCACTAAGAGACAAATGTTCCCGTACAGCTTGGCTGAGTGTAAAGACTGTATCACATGTCTTAAAGCCAGACTGCCTCTGGATCAGATGCCACAGTGGGACTGGATCTGATCATATGCTTCTGACAAATGCAAATCAGGGAAACTGGCACCACTCATGCCGCTGTGACCACATGGTTAACAACTGTTTACACTTAGAATGGATTTATTTTCCTCATGAGGCAGCATTTCCTTTTCATTTTTTTTCTTTATCTTTTTTTTTGTTATCATATCTCCTCTGCCCTATATTCATGCTTAATGTTTTAAGTGATTAAAAGTTAATCCGCAAATTTTAGGTGGAAAGTCAGAATGTTATAATATTAGAGTGTGAGGAAGGGAAAGAAGTAAACCCTCAGTCCTTAGCTAGTCCTTAGCTTACCTTCCTGTTTTTACAGTGAGGTGCATAAAAGAAGATTAGAAAAGAACATGTTTTCACATGCTGAGCAGAAAGGAAAATTGAAAGCGGATTGTGTTGAGAAATAATAATGTCCATTCAGCTGAAAGTAATCTTCACCTACAGTGGGGGAGTTCTCCCGTCTTGGATGGAGACATAATGATGATCACAGGAAAGATGTGGAGGTGAGTGCTATTATTTGGAGTGAATCAGCACACGTGTATGTCTGGGAAACAGATCGAACCTCCTCAAGTTGTGTCTGAATTTTTTTTTTTTTTTTTCTTTATCACTGGCATGCAGAACATGCCCAAGGCCTGGAGCTCACACTGCCATCACTACAGCATAAAGGCTTCACAATTTTATTTTGATGCTTGCTCAGGAAGACAGGGTGCATTCCCAGTTCAGGAAGGAGTGAAGAATACTCGGAGTGAGGGGAATGGCAAGAAACTGCTCGAGATGTAGGCGCACTACAACACAGCATTAATGTCTAATCCTTTGGCAGAGTCAACTCTATGCACAGAGGGTTTGGGACACATAGGAAGGAGCCAAATATCATAAATTGCTGAGTTGTTCTGAGCAGAACAATAGTTTCCAGAGCTGGGGCGGTCATTAATTGTTTATAGCGATGTTCCCACGTTGACACTGTGTTTGGACATTAGAGGACTGAACTTTATTCAGGCCATCTGTTTCAGAAATATGTGGAGTTCTCAGAGCGGTGACCGTGAGTCTCAAACACAAAACCCTGAAATCAATAATATAATTGATCTTCATTCCTGTGACTTGCTCAGTCAATGTTAAATATTTGCAATAGGTGTCAGTGACAAAAAAAAAAAAAAAAAAAAAATGGACTTGATTTGATTCAAGTAAACAAAACAACTGGAACCAGCAGCTAAAACTGATTAAAAGTATCTACTTATTATTATGTAAAAACACATGAATGGATGCATCATTAATAATCTAATGCATGCAGATGCTTACTGCATCAATTCTTTTATTTCACTTGCCTCAACAGCAGGACAGAAGTAGTACATACATAACAGCACATTCAGAAGTGAAGCTTTTTTTTTTTTTTTACATCCATCCCACTAAAGCAAAAACACCCCTAATGTGCAACAATCATTTATGAATGGCTAAATCTAAATGTCTAAATTCATGCTAAAAAATGCAATCAGGTTGGACAGAAAAGGAACTAACAACGAATGCAAAGTGGTTGGAGCCCAGTCAAGTGCAGTCAAGAACCCTGTTAAAAAATAAATACATATTCATTTCTTGGATATTTGGACTGCTGTGGGATTATTGTGGCCAAATCATGCACGGAATCACAAAACGTAAAATTAAAATTAGTCCCAGTCCCAGTTGAAAATTAAGAAATGCTGAAAATCATATTCCTTCAGTGATGGCATTATTCTACCTTTGCTTGTTTCCACAAAAAGGCTAAAAAATAAAATGAAACAGCGCTGTTTCCACGTCTCTCAGTACATTCTCTAGCCTGTCTGTTGCGCTCAGCCTCAAGCCGTCATACTGCGTAACCCCTAAAATCTTTAAAAACAGCTCACAAGTATATAGTTTAATTTTTTTGAAAGAAGGCTCCGTAATTCCCTGAAACACACTGGTGCTGCAGCTTTCAGTAAAGGTCACGCAAATACTGTAGCAGTAAAAAAGTGTTATGTGCCAGGTACTACTTTCAGTCGGGGATCAATTAACATTTATTCTAGTGGGTATTTATTGTAGCGGGATGTTTTGGATATATGGAATTGACTCAAAATAGACTACGGTGCTTTTCGTGAATGCATTGAGTTGAACCCTGTTGTCGATGTGTTCTTCAAACAGTGAAGCTCTGTAGCATCACAGAAACAAGTCCCTGTGATGATTTTTTATTTTTTTTAGCTGATTTAAGTTGACTCGCAGTTTAGCTCAAAACAACTCTTTGTTGTGAAATTTAAAAGAAGAAAAAAAAAGAAAGAACGCAAAGTTCCCCTGAGTCTATATCTTTCATTTTTGCTGTGCCTCAAACCAATCAAGTTTTTTTCTTCCTGCCCGCAGACCACCAGTTTCTGTCTGAAGAAAGTTCATGCACTGCTGAGTCAATGGACTCCTCCATGAATGGTTGTGACGGCCTGTCTCTGAAAAGTAACCCTGAAAAAAAAAAAAAAAAAAAAAAAAAATGTCGTAAGAGTTGTCTCCTATATCTAAAAATGGCGGGCACAGATATGACCAGGAAGCAGACAGCCGGCAATCTGCCACGGGCTTTTGGGAAAAAAAAGGTTAAATACCTGCAACGACTCTCAGGGACATGTTTGCAACATTTGCAGAAGGACATGCATAAAGTGTACATGTGTTTCGCAAATAATGGCAGCAATATAGATTCTCTTAACGCCTGTCTGATTCCATGTCAAATCTCCTTTCCAGATGGCGTGCCTACAAGATAAGGTGTTGGTCGCTGCTTTGTCCGGAGGGTGGCTAAGCGGAGTAAAAATGTCAATAAATCGTTGTGTTGGGAGAGCTGGAGATGTCTCAGGAAGAACTATGGAGCAGTTTTCTATTTAGCTTCCCCCTGAGCTGTGCCTACTCTTGTCATAACAGGAACCGCTAAAGGTTTAGCTGCCTTAAAAAAATAGTGACATTTTAAGATGATATTACCGCTGATTATAATGACACCATGCCCAGAAGGCCGATTTCTATCAGACGTGGAGTCCTCTTCTACTGCAGATCATGTCAAGCATCACCACACAATGTCTTTTGAAGAATAAACGGAGAGGGGTGGGGTATCTTGCAGATGAAAGTCATACATTTCTACAGGCATCCCTGCTATAAGGCCACGAAAATCCCCGCGTGCAGCTTCCCCGCACGGTCTCTGCACCGGCTGCACGGCCCTGACACGAGAAAGACGAGTGGTGTGCAAACAGTTTCAAAGATTCAATAATAGAAGGAGATATTATCTTGCGTTGGTTTAACAACTCAAATTTCTTTTCTCTGAGATCAATAAATCTCTGCCAGTAAACAGCTTACAGTGAAAGAGTGAGGACGCTTTTCAACTGATTCATTTGCATTTTCATTGAGTGTTTTTGTTTTCTGAAGCTTTCTCTGCTCCTTTCTGGAAAGGTCAATGGGAAATGGTTGGTGTCTGTTTTATCTGCCAGAGCCAACTCTCAAGTTCAGCCAAGTAAGAAATAAGATTATCTTTATAGAAGGCAGTGTGAGAATCTGGCCTTTGAATCTTATTCAGCGGAGTATTAATGTCTTAGTGGGTAGAATCGGCCCAAACTGCTATTAAAATGACTGAAGTCTTGAGCGGGATGTTTTTCAATTTGCGGAGGCCGCTCATGTTTAATGGAAATTGAGTGTCTCACCTTTTACATCAGTTGATCTTAACATTTAATAGATTCTTTTAAGGATATTAATCTTTTCCATTATATCTTTGTCGTGGATAAGACTGAGGTATATTTCTCTCAGGCAAAACAGCTCATTAACTTCCCAGACACAAACCTTTCTACACCTGAGGTGTGATATGAGAAAACTCAGGTGAAACGCAGAATAAAAAGCTCACACTTTCTCCGAGTAATGGACGCGCCGCTCTGTTATTTTTGAGTTTTAATTTAAAACTGAAAATGCAAATGCCTTCTTTTGCCTCCATTATTTCCTGAGTTGGACTGACATTTACTGAGAGCTACACTATTTGATCTCACCATTAAATCAAATGTCATTGCATGCACATTAGAAAATTTTCAAATTAACAAAAGGAACGCCATAGGATTGTAGTGTCACGTCAGAGAAAAATAAATAAAAAATAGAGCTAGCACATAGACTTTTCAACACAAGTAGCCATTCTTTAAGCCCAAACTGCTGGTGACAGTCTCTAGAGAGAGCAGATGCTGTTGCCTTCTGGCTCTGGGCTTCACCGTTCCATTTCAGTAACCAGCTCTGTGCCTCCTGAGATTTCCTACTGTAAAAACCACTCTCTCTCATGGCACCCAGGTGAAGAAAAAAACACTAATACAATAGGTGGCTTTTATTCCAGCCTATAAAAATGTCATCAAGTGCCAGCAATTATCTGGGTTAAGTGCATGAGGCTGTACGCTGTGTGCCAGTTGTGATGTGATATTCTTACATTTTCAATCCTTCAGATTGTCGACTCAGATATAACAACATCAAACTGGGAGATTACGGTTTCTTGGAGGGATTCTCAAAAGGGAAAATAATCGCATAAGATTTTTTTCTACCCAAAGTTGCAATCAATCATTTTCACAGCTTATTATTTTTTTATTTTTTTTTTTACATACGGTTGACATGACGCCTCCGAAGTCATGTTGGCTTTGCCATGTCACACAAAATAGAGGTTGTGCGTGTAATTGAACTTGTCAGTCCTGTTCTGATGCCTGTATTCATCGCCTGAGATAAAAACCAACTTTGCCCTTCAAATGCTAACACCAGCAGCTGAATGGCACGAACATAATCATTTAGTGATGTTCCTGTAGCAGACGCATGTTCCACCCATACATACCTGTGTGAGAGCTGATGCTGGAAGATGCTGCATATTTTTCTTGTCTCGTGTTAAATCCCAAACGCTTCCTAGACATTCTGTGTAATACAGAGTTACGCATCCGATAAAAACCAACACCAGAAAATTGTTAAACATACATAATTCAGGAAGAAATCTTTGATATATACTGTATGTCACATCTCTCTTGGTCTCCTCCTTAGTCTGTAAGGGATACAGCCAAATCTCACTCTAACCCCCCTCCCCCTCCCCCTGACAAGGTCAGAGTGTGTCATAGAAAGCACTCAGCGCAACAAATGGACCCTAAACTGTTTGATACCTGCTGTTTGCACTCTAAAGGCAACTCACTGAAGTTGATTATGGATTCCCACCCCGGTCCTCTCTACCCGAGAGTATTTGTTCTGGGCCACTGCTGACTGAATATGACTTGAACAGCTGGCGGCATCGGTCAGCTAAAAAACCTTTCTGTGAAGACAATATGACACTTTGTTGGCCAAGAAAATCAAAGACCAACCTTTATTCATGAGTGAAAATTCAATTCTGTTTCAGTGCTTCTGAGAAATTCATGTATTCATCAGCACCGTCTGTTCTGACCCCTGTGCTTATTTGGTCGAAATTCTGAATACTACTACAAAAAAAAAAAAAAAAAACCTGTACCTATAGTAATAGCACTTAACATGTATGATATCAGTATTAATATATTTCATAAGACTGACCTTGGCAGAGAGGCAAAATTACTATAATATCTACGAGCCATGGCTGCCGTTGCCATAGCGAAAATAGTCAGATGTCTATTAAACTAAACCAGCCAATGCAAAACACAAAAGTCTATTCATTTATGATGTGGCAACCAACTCATTAGCGCACATTTGCAGGCATGGTACAAATTTTAAACCCTGTGACACAATGCTTCTCTCCTTTATGGACCTTGAGAGAAGTAGTTAGCATGCAATGGTAGCAAGCTAGGCTAAGTAGCCTGTTGTTGCATTTAAAATGTGTGACTAGTCATCCAAAATAAATGTTGTACAGGGTGTTTGTCCTTGAAATGTTTTGACATTTTCAGTAGCTAAATGAAATAAACTGACACCACTTTTAAATGTTATTATGAACAAAGAGCAGAAAATAGCTTCTTTGTCTCTGGTCTTTAGCTTCAGTTAGCAGAGCTGAGATTGACATTAATATTCTGATTTCTCAAAAGAGCGTATCCACAGCCACATATGAACCAATTTGCTTGAAACTCAACAATTTGTAGCCGATTATGTGTTGCTGGTGGACATTTCAGGCTCTGGTTGCTTAGGTAACCCCTCTGCTATCACTACGGTGATAGGAACCAGGGTTGTAGACGGTGTTTTCTTCTGCTAAATGTTTGGGGACCTCTGTGTTACATGTCAGCTAGCTGTATCAGTTGCTCCAATTGGATGCCATCTCTGTTGACATTCCCTCAGAGCTGAGATTAGCACAACTTGGTACTTCACCAAAAGGTTTTTTGTCGTCTATCATTGATACAACTCATTGAATTTCATGTCCACTTGTCGCCATTGCTGCTTATCTCTAACTGTGTCGAGAATATTTATTTATAATATATTTCCTAAAGTGTCAAACTATTCCTCGAAGACGCCGAAGACGAGAGGCTCTTTATAACTCTGTGTTATGTACAAGCGTATGATTTTTTATTTTTTATCCAAGAAAACCCAATATTATAACAAAAGACAGGTAAACAAAATAAAATGATGAAAACAACAGGCTGGTGCACCAGGATTAGGAGTCAGCAAAGGAGTTGGCAGAAATCATTTTTGAATACTTTTCCAAGCTGTGTAAGTGAACTTCATTTCACCATTACTGTGCTCACTATTTCTTCCCACCTCCACAGGCGTAATATGAAAATAGCTAATATAAAATCTGAAATTGTATTCTTTCCTCTGTAAAGAGAGATGATTGCATATCAAGTTGGCTGGTTGAAGTACCTCCTGTGTATGACTCCTGTGTGGTGGGAGAGGAAGCATTTTTCTTCCACCCAATGGAAGAGTGAGTCAGGTTTATGACTATGGGGAGCAGAGGGTGGCCTTTATTTCCCTGAGAAGAGTCATTATTATTGCCCTCCAAATTTATGGCTTGCTTCTGGAGAGAACCTACCAGCAGAGTGCCTGTCATTTCTCTTACTATCTTATGCATTATTGATAAGTCTATGGTCCCATCATCCATTGTGTGCTATTGCCATAACTCAAAAGCACAAAACAACATATACTGTATACTGTAGATTTGTAGATCGAGTCCTCCTTTTCTTCTCTGTACTGTATTTTACACCAGCATTTTATGGGGACTTTCACCTGTTAAACAGAAGTTATGAGAAAAACAACAATGTCAGCACACCAGCACTTTTTTTCTTGAAGAAATAAATATTCTCTCTTAACAAAACATTTTGTCCTGTGTTTTACACAGACCGTTTAATGACCGACTCCCCTGTTGCGATGCATTATGCAAAAATAATTACAAGTAAATAGGCCAATAATAATAATAATAATAATAAAAATCTAGCTCGGTGTCATGAACCAGTTTGCGTGATGCTTGGGTTCACGTGGAGGTTGATTAGACACAAACAGTGTCTCACGACACAATGGATGTAGGCCGTAATGGCCGCGACAATTCAGCTACAAGAGACAAGAGTGGCTCCTAGATTTCATAATGAAAACCTGACCAATAAAATGAAAATATATCGATATATTCATTGAAACGCTCTTTTAAACGACAGAAATTGCATATTTAAATTTGATCAGCGCAAGCTGCCACGGGGTTACAAATGATTAGGAAGAAAACAGCTGCTTTATTGGGCTGTTCAAGAGTAATGTGTCACATAAAATACATAAAATAGCCACTGATTAATTGTAGGAGTCTTCTTCTGTTAATATGTCCTGATTAAGGGTTTCCATTAGCTATATGATCAGCAATTACGTGGGGAAATAATCAGTTCACCATGTTGTAAAGGGATAATAAGAACCAGCCCCTCGCAACAAAGAATGCCCTCCCTTGACTCCGTCCTTCACCCGGCCATGAATGCTCCCGCTGCTGTTTGAAGAGAGAGATAAAGAGCATCGGTGCTCGGGCACGTTTCCTTTTCAGCAGTTCGTCAGCGGCGCAAGTAAATCTGCCATGTTCGGACGTTCACATTAAGAGAATTGTGGCTCCTACTAAACAAGTTAATCAGCGATGTTGTATTTGTCACCTCCCACATATGCTACCTCTTTCTCTGTAGCTTTCCTCCAGAGCTCCTCTCAGTGAAGGACCCTTCAGACCAGCAGCAATCATCCTATTTAGACAGCGGAGAGGGCCGCTTTTTCAAACATGGTATTGTGCAATGCTGCCTGCGCTTGCAATCATGCTCTTCACTCGGTGATGATGTGGCTAATTTTGGGTCTTTTGTGTCCATTTTGCTTATTTGATTGTTTATACAATTCACCTGTTTAATCCGTCTACAAAACCTAAATAATCAGCTTTCGACATGTTTCCCCCGTGAAGATTGTGAATTGATTGAGTCGACCTTGTTTCATGCCCTTTCCTTGCAAAAGTAGTATGTCGCAAGAACTGACCTTTAAAGCATTTTCACACACCAAAACGTTAGACATTTAATTCACTTCCTTCGTGATTCAGTTGTAGAAATATCACGTGGAGCCATGTGGCGATGCATCCTGAGCTGCAAGAGCAAAGGAAGATAAAGACTTAACAAATTTGTTTATTAGCCTCCCACTTTCTGAGGCTCACTCCATCCATCACCACCAAACGACCTTATGAATACATTACAATACATTAAAGCTGACTGGCTGAACAGGAGTCGGTTTGTGAGTTATGCTGTTTGTCATCCTGTTGCATGAGCTCCCTCAGGTGTTGATGCATACTCTTCCCCATTAAAAAGAAAGAAACTACTCCAAAAAATTCCTATAAACATAATTTTCCAGGTGAAATACTCAGGAAAACATATGACAGCAGAATACATTTTAGGACAGATAACTGATTTGTCATGTCTGTAATGACCAGGATCAGACTGTATTTGTACCTCGTTTGAAGATACTAATGGATTAATGTGTTACCAAACCAAGGAGCGTGGAGACTTAAAGTGAAATCACATATTACAATAATATAAATCAGCTGTCAATGGATGTAGACAAGTAAAAGTGCTCCATGTAATATTTTTACATCGGTTGCTCCATTCAAAATATACCTAATAAATGAACTAAATCACGAGGACATCCTTCAGCTGTGTATTAGTAAAAATGGAAAATAAAGTAAATTGTAGGTGTAAACCAGTGGTTTGATACTTAGGTGGCACGTGTGGGGGTGGGGATGATGTGTGTGTGTG
Organism: Mugil cephalus; assembly: GCF_022458985.1. Lineage (NCBI taxonomy): Eukaryota > Metazoa > Chordata > Actinopteri > Mugiliformes > Mugilidae > Mugil > Mugil cephalus. Next base: position 9,567,510 of record NC_061770.1, on the reverse strand, counting down.
TGTGTGTGTGGCCTCTGATTTTCTTTTCTTTTATTTTGTAGTGAAGTATTAATGGCCACTTACTTTAAAGCCAGACTTTATTTATTACATATTTGCATAAGAAAGTGCCTCAATGAAGTGCTGGATTCCTGTGAAATGTTACGATTCCTATTTCTGCTCTCCGGTAGAAGTACAGCATGATTACAGTCATGTGAGTGAAGAGAGTGAAGACTACGACCTATGGGCAAAGAGCGACAACTGACGTCATCAACACAACCTCAGGCTTAAATCATAAAGCTTCCAGCAGCTTTACATAATGTAACTGAACGGATGTTTCTGATTGCCAGTTTGTTACAATAGCCGATCAACTAATGTGTGAAGTGGAACTTCAACTTTGCTGCTTTAAATTAACGTATTTCTTCTTGGTTTTGCTTTCTCTTTTACTTCAGTACCAGGACGAGTGAAGCTCAGAAGTGAAACATGTCTGGAAAGCTGCCCTTTCTGAGACTAGGTTACTGCTCTTTACTTTTCTTATTCTCCTCCAGGAAACAACCGAATAACATCAATCAGTTTTACAAAAGCTCTCAAACAACAAATCCTTCCAGCAGCCATGGGTGGGACTTAACATCTGGTGGTTGCGTTTCTCTTCACATTTCATTTTATAACTGAGTCGTTTTTCATTCTCTGACCAATACTTATACCATATATTTGACTTTCAGAACACATTGACAGTCTGTCATCTTGCAGACAAATAAGAAAACACTTGTACGTGTCATTCTTGAGGCCTTATGTAAGGATTTCTTCTTTTAATAAAATTCCGATGTTTCTTGTAGCTTGTTGTTTTTCGTTGGTTCCCACTGAAGAAGAGAGCTGGGGCGTTGCATCTCTCTGAACCACCACTGACCTTGCAATAGCAGTGCAAGAATATTTAGGTGGTGCATGTCAGAGAGCTGTGGCTCCTTTGCTGCTGAAGCTGATGATCCCATTTTTTTCTGCTGTGTTTTACATAATTTATAGAAACCAAACCTTTATTTATTTGTCCTGTACCTGGTCTCTATTTTATCTTATGGCATAACAAGCATGGTGAGCAGACAGAAATAACACACATTTACAGGATCAGGATGGTGTATAGAGGACTGCCCCAAAATAAATTACAGTAGTGATGTGCAAGTTTAATTTTTCTGACTCATGAGCCATGACTCCTCCTCCCTATTAACTCGAACTGCAAAGAAGAGATCAGACAATGTTCCACTATTGTGCCACTGCTATTCTAACTGCATTTATATAAATACATCAAGTTAATGACTGTATTAGGCATGTGGGAAAAGCAACAGCTCTTGCTTCTTGTTTCAACTCAACTCCCTTTCCCTTTCCCTCCCCGCAGAGAACGAACGAATCACTCAGTTGCTCACAGTAGCCTGGCCCCACTCACAAAATGAACAAATCAGTCACTTGCTCACTCCCAGCCCAGCAGTAGCACACTCGTACTCCGTCACTGCTGGGAGAGCTGCTCCCACCTGAGCTGAGAGTCTGCTGCTCTGCTCCGATAGTCTCTATATTATACTGTGTTATGTTTGTCTCGCAAAGGTAATCAGTAGGTTAATAAAAAAAAAATGTTAAGCCAGTTCCACTGTCTCAGAAGATAAACTATGACGCTTGTGTGAGACTCACTACTGTCAGTGTGCTGTAGTGCCCTGGTTTGAGTTGTGCCCTTTCAACATCATGTTATTAAGTGGCATAAGATTTGTGCCATGTGAGAAAAAAAACAACAACTCAGAATTGTTAGAACAAAAATTCCTTTGTGAATTATTCTTTTTGCCCATACTCGCTGAATTCCTGGGAATTTAGGTTTAGATTTTAAATTTTAGTGGCGGGATTAAATAGTGTTAGTATGAAACACTGGAGACGGGGACTGTGTGCACACGGATTTACGCACACTGCAGATGACTCAGAAATCTGATTCACTTTGTTGAGTGACTCATATGAACTCAATTCAGTAAAAAGAATCAAATTTCCCATCACTAAACTACAGTGCAGGCAAAATGTGTCCCTTAAATCGTTGCCTACTTGGACAACATCTGATGTCATCTTATTTGAGATTTCAACTAAAATAAATGATCTGATATGACTCAAAACATCAATCAGAATGAAAACATTCCTGACGTGCGCAAAGTGGTCCTGTCTGCTGCATAGCATCAAATCTGCCAGAAATTTGATATGAATTCAAAGGAAAAGGATGGCCGAGACAGATCAAAATTTTCAATGCCACTGCTCACATTAGTTACTGAAAACTCATTTCACTACCTCCATGTTTCTGTCATCCTGGGAACTTGTCACTTGATGTTTATCCCAGCTTGTATTTATTCCAGAAAAACTTATCAGATCAAGCTTTTACATGGTTGTTATGTGCCAGTATTTTTGCTATTCAAGGGACTGTGCAAAGTTTACACCACCTCCAGATTCCCTCAGTTTGGGCCTGTCTGTTCTGATTGAAGTGGTGACATGAGGCATTTCTGTTTTGTTTATATTGTTATTGAGATTATTAGCGTACTGCTTGTATCTGTGTAATCACAGCTATTGACTTTTGGATTTAATTGTTTTATTGGGCCTGTTGACAGTAAAAAGAAATAAGGAACATCCTCAGCTTTATACTTCAAAGGGGATTTAATTTTAAAGGTTTAGTTTTGTTCTACAAACAAACTAAAATGAAATAAAAAAACACCAAAAACCTGCACACCAGAAAATTAAGTTGACTTTCCACCTGCCTAGCTGTTGACAGCTCATTTAAAACTGTGGCTAAGTACATGAAATCCAGGGAGAAAAAAAGTGTGCGTGGCGCACAAAGGCATCCTGTTTCTATTGTAATTTTCTTCAGAGAGAACCTATAAGGTCTGCTTTAAAGACATGTTATTGACTTGTCCATATGGTTTATAGGTTTCTAAATGGCTCCACTTCTCTTTAGAAAAAGAATGGGAATTTAATCACACACCTTTGGCGGGCTTAGTGAGGCAGCTGTGGCAGTCAACAACCTCATCATGTCAGCCTGAGACTCAGGAGAGACTGTCCTTGAAGCACAAAGAACCTCAGAGGACAATGATTTACTTCAGCCACTGTAGCCCTCATTCACAGTTACAAAGGCCAGTGTCCTCAAAACCTTTTCAGCACAGACAAACAACAATAAAATGACATAAAACGCTCTGGGTATCAAAATAAGTCATTAATGCCTCCCACGTTTCCAGAGAACACCGTCATCACAACTGCTCCCCGCTCATCGACAATTTCAATTCAGGGTAATGATACACTTAATTATTCTGGGTCCTGGCCAAAAATGTGCAAATGACACAATTTGGTAACCGAATCCCAGCATTACAAGGATCCTGGTGTGTAATTACACAGATGTTATGGGTGAATCAGGTACTGTATATGGGCTGGCAGTTGATTTGTGCCATCATGTTTCATCCTGCTTTTCATTTTGAGGCAAGGACAAGCCGATACGCCTCACTTGCTCTTATAATTATTTTCGCTTCTCTTCCTTTTCCATGCCCAGTCTGTCATGCTCTCAGTCGCAGCCCAGGCCTGGGTGTCGATCCCCGAGGACATGACTGTGGAATGCCTATCACAGGCGTCCATGGATAGGGATTGGGAGCGATCTAAGATTCAATACAATTTTCCAAATCAAGAGTGAGGAATTAAATGAAATCTTACAATGTTATCTCTCAGGTCGAATTGGCCAGTCGAGTGTGCTGCCCTGACACACTGATAACACAGCCTACTTACTTTTTATCACCCACACGCCATAGATTACATCTGAGTGCTTATGTGCACAATGAGTAAATGCTGCAGTGCTTGCGGGTAGTTTATGTCATCCATTGTTTCTCTATCAAATTTGTTTATGTAGCAGTGTAATTCAATGCGGTATTCAAAGGATAGATTATAATCCACAGGACAATTCTTGCATTCTTTCTGTAATATGCACACAACTGCAGCACTGTCCTCACACATGCAAGCTTTAGTGGTTGTCTGTGTTCAACAGATAAAGAGAAACAATGGTTCTAATAGGCAGCAGAGAGTCTCCACAACCAGTGTTTCAGCAATCCACATTTGTTCTCACAAAGGCTAAATGTATTTTGAGTGGCAGATTAAGGGTATTGGTCAGAGGCTCTGCTTTGTCAACTCGGAAATGTGGGGTAAATGTGCATTTGGATGATAATTCACACATTCTTAGGCCTGACGGTGGACAAAAAAGCGCCTCTGTTTTCGGTTTTGGAAATGTGTTTCACAGATTGTTAATTATGCGTCACGTAATCTCATTAAATCCTTTTGCTTTGTGACTCAATTTCTTTTACAGGCATTAGCCGTGATTGAGTAGTTTAGGGGCCTGAGTTCCTCTTTTGTCTAAGTTCAAAAAATGGCCGTCTTCATAAGAGCGGTGTTTTGTCCCATTTGTATTCCACAAGGAAAGCTGACGTCCAGCAGCAACAATAGCACAGTTTGCCTGGTTGAGCGTCTGTAATAACAGACTGACTTGGCCTGGAAAATACATAAACATCCAACAATAGTATTCATTCATCTCAAGCTGACATTAACTTTTACATGATTTTAGTATGTGTATTCATCTTTCTCTCTCAGTCAGTCAGCCCTTCGGTCTCAGTGCGTCAGTGGTGTTTGATCTAGTAATAAATGACAGTGGGAAAACAATGTGACAACTTGAAAGAGGTCACTTGTAGTGACAAACCTGCAGAGAATTATCCTCTGGTTCTGCAGCTCTCGCTTGGCTTGGCTTTACAGAGGCTTTATTGTGAGCCTTATCTCATTGTTTAGCTGCCTAGCTTGCATCTTTCTTAGCGTTTCGTTCATTCTTACTGCTTCATCATGCATCACTTTTGGCCACAGCAGGCAGCTGTTTTTAATGAGGAAGAAAGCGCTACCTGATTAGTGCTAAACCTTCGTCAGACACAGTTAATGACTACCTGATGGACATAATGGATCACATAATGGGTAAAGTGATTTTTTTCCCAGGAGATGGTACGGTAAGTAGCAGTAAAAAAGGAAAATGTCTACTGTTTTATTTGGTGTTCCACAGGGCTCTACATTAGAGCCACTTAATGTTTCATTACATACAATGTACGAACTGGATTTTTTTCCACATTTGATACATTAATAGTATAATGCCACCTATTAGAGTCCCAAATGATGGTGATGATGGTAAAAGAAAAATCTCCACTACCTCCTCATCTGCATTTCAACTGAGTGTTTTGCCAAACGTTTTTATTCAGGGTCCAGATCGCCTTGTAAATTCTTCCTCCTTGGTATATATTAACGAGTTTTAAGCTATAGATCATTAGTGTTATTCAGTTGATACTCCATTACACATCTCTTTTTAACCCCCAAAATTGGCAACAATCTATTTAAATGCAATCAAAAACATGTTACTTTCCAAAATACTGAAATGTAAATCGAAAAACTGACCAGGTACTCACTCATGGCCAGCATATGAAGTGTTTCATTTGTTCTAGTTGTTACCAGATGAAGTGAATGAGTTTAAGCATGCTGTGTTTCCTTGTGGTGGAGATGGAAATTATTCTCCATGCTTTTATCCCATTTTTTTTTTCTAGAGAATTTTGATTCCTTTTTCGCTTATCTATTATCTTAGCAAGATCCAGTCAGATTCAAGATTCCTGTGATTACTGTTACATCTCAGCATGGTAAGCACTCACTTACATTGAAAATCCTTGTGTCAGCATTCTATCTGTCTTTAAGATTTCTATCAAGATTTGTTGGCTTCCTGTTACTTCAGACTCAAAAAAGAGACAGTGCCTTTGATATCCTGACTCCTAGATTGTGAAACACTCTCCTGAGAACAGCATAGATACATTATTCAACCTATTTTTGTCTCCATTGTGTTTATTATTTTATATTGTATGTCTGTGCATTTTCTTTCTTCCCTTTGTAATAAAGCATTGTGATATAAAAGATGATATATGCATACACACACCATATAAGCATATTGATGCAAAATATTAGGTATAGCAGTTTTAGCATAATTGTAAACTGGATATCTTTTTATTTGTCACTTGAACATGACATGGGAAATTTAGACAGATATTCTGACATTTTCCTATGATTTTGTAGTGATAAAACAAATGTGTTTTATTCATAATAATGGATTGAATTTTATATCTTCTGTCATATAAATAGGCAATTTTGCAAAATAAGACTATACAAAATCATAGGACGGAGGTTACATAAAACACAAGGCAAAACAAAACACATGGGAAAACAGTTGCATTTCCTCACTGCCTTTATGTTCTCCTACCTTGACGAGCAAGTGGCATCAGGTGCGCTATCACCTGCAGAAGCAATAGTGGAAGGACAGCCCCCGAAAGCACTCAAGAGACAAATGACATACAAAAGAAACGTGCATTAATGCAAGCATAAGCACTTTTTTTTTCTTTTACCTGAGTACAAGCACTTCTCCACTATCGCAAAAAAATCAACAACTGCTTACTGTATGTTTGCCTGTTTACAGTCCCTTCAGGATGGGCTGTATAATCAGCTATCCGAGTGTTTTGTAGAGCAGACGCTTTCATCTGATTCATGATGCCCTCTAGGGATTTTGGAGGGAGCAGCACAATCTAGACGTTCAAATGTCGAATGCTTATATGAGAAAAAAATCGAATTTTTCAAAATTTCAGTGAAATATAGGTGATTTTGCTGCACAGTGGCGTCCGTCTGTTATAGCATATGTTCGCAGAGACATTGATTTTTGAAAGTAGGATACTCTGTGCCTGGTTTGCACCAGAGGATCTCGGTAAGCGCACGGGGGGTGTAGTGTTTTTAGAAGGGGCAACTGAGTCCCGGAGGCTCTTTGGATAGGCTGCCTCCTTGCTCTTTTGTCTGCTAGAACATGTCAACTTGCCTTGTGTACCCATGTTAGCACTCCTGGCAACGGATATTTATTTTAGACAAGCGATGTGTCATTAATTGCTCCATCCACAGGGCTGATGAATAAACTCTTAAGTCTCTGGTATTCACATGATGTTGCCCTCCCTCCGAGTGTAAACATTGTGAAGACAGATTAGTTATGCAGCTGTGGGTAAAGAAGATTAGCAGAGATTATTAACAAACATGTTGACTTAGACAGTAGCGGCTCCTTTCTGTGCAAATATCCCGTCCATGTGGTTAAAACAGAGCTTGGGGTACAACCGCTTAAACCACCTGCATGGTTGAAACATCATGCTTCTGCATGGGATCAGTCATCACGGGGGTCGAGCGCAGAGACGCCTGGTTTCAATCTTCTTGGTCCCAATTAAGGTCAGATTTACTGACATCAGTCACAGTTCATCACAGTGATTATGCTCAAGCTGTTCAGTGAGGAGATGATACAGAGCTCATGGGACCCACTGCTAATTGGAGGTCCTCACTCTCTCATTTTGTGTCTTCGCATCTATTCCGTTGAGACGGATACAAATTGGTCACATCTACGTTATCATATTGATGCTTTTAATTTATAAAGCAGCTTTAAATTATGTGTCCCCTCCCCCCTGTATACTAGGGATATTGCAATCATTATGCCGTTTACCCGTGCTGAAATGTGGTGAGGCTGACAACTGCATTTGCTGTAGCATTTTTAAAACTCACATGACTGTTAATAATATGTATATCCAGTTGTGTGTGTCATATGCACAGCGGTGGAAATTACTCAAGCTTATGAACACATTTTTGCACTTTTCATATTCCAGTTTTGTCATACTTTATTCTTAGACTCCAGCACATGTCAGGAAGAAATATGGTTTATTTTTGCTACCTTACACTTACACTTACATGCTACTTCACACGAACAAATGCACTTCACAAAGAAGGAATTAACAATCCAACAGTATATGAGATTTTTTAAATTATATTGTGAGTCAATTAATTGTTTAATCAGTATATTACTCATTAATCATTGTTTTTTTTTTTTTTAAATTTTCACACATAAATGCAAAATTTTTTGGTTTCAGCTTCACTATCATTATGATTTTCTTCTTTTACTCAAAAATCATCCGTAGAACCGTGACGTCTGTACTCAATAAAAGAAGAAATCTAAAATCTGATTTGTAGTTCTTATAATTTACACACCAATGAGCGAATGAATAGAAGAAGTGACGGAAGAGATGGCCAAAGCCAGAATGAAAGTCATCATGTATGGTAAAAAATATTCTATAGTAGTACAACGTCTCACGGTTGGATGCATCCACGCTTGCACAGCATGGGTAGTATAGTATATATTTTTTCAGAAGATGTGATTCTTGACATCACACAGGTCATAGGCTCGTAATTTTCCCCAATTAGACATTTCATATTGAGCATGTGAATTTTTGAGTTATGCCCAAAACAATATTTCACGAGGTCATGTTCACCTTGACCACTGAGCATCGAAGTCTAATCAGTTCATCATCTGTGAGACCACGTGGTCGTTTCTACCAAACTGAAAAAATTCCACGATTTCACGAGCAACGCAGAAAGTGATTCCACCGTTTCCAGGACATTTTGTTCAGTAGTCGAGTTATGGCCTAAAATGGTTTTGTAAGGTCATCATGACCTTTGACCTTTAAGCAACAAATTCCATTAAATTCACCCTTGAGTCCAAGTGGACGTTTGTGCCAAATGTGAAAAAATTCCATCAAAGTGTTGTTGAGATATTGGCTTCCCAATAATGGGGGCTGAAGCAACACACAGCTGTACAGACAACCCCGAAAACATAATGCCTCTGAAACATCCAATTTGGAGGTATAGGAATCATCCTCACCTCAAGTCAAAATGTAATGATACTATGTAGGTGAATATATTCTATTGTGTGTATTCTATGTGTTGGCAAACACTCTTCTGATAATACTTATATTTTTACCATGTGCTGGTAAAGTATTGGTATAATTTCCCCACCACTGCATCGAGACAGCTTGTATATATATTAAAATCCTACCAACACTGGAAAAGAGCCGCTCACTGACACTGCCTAAAGTCATCCTAGCGTTGCATTGGTGCTATATTGACCAAACTGGGTCAATTCTACCCCAGTGGTGTTTAGATGATTGAAATCAAAACCGAATGCAAAAGGAAGACCACCCACCCATAAGACAGGGACTTACTCTAGTTATCTGATTTTCTCATAATGTTATCTAAGGTTGTAAATAAACCTATTGATTCACTCACATACGCAATTTTCATCCATCTGCAAAAGGGAGTCAATATGCACCTTGCAGGGACATGATAAGGATGGATCATTTAAGCGTACATCTGCAATAGCGGGATTGTTCTTTTCTGAATGTATCTGGCGTTGCATGTGCTTGAGAATGGGGTACTAAGAGTGCTGCAATCGTTTAGTGTAGGCTGACCTGCGGCGTGACCTCATTTGAGATGTGAGGACATGAGTCAGAATCTTTGATCTTGTATTTTTAGTCTCTTTGTAGTCCACAACACAGTGTATGTATAAGCGGACCATTAAAGACAGACTACCCACCTAAGTGCATTTTAGAAGAGCTACTTATCTGGAGGTGTGACCTGCAGATAAGACAAAGGAATTATATGCACAATATCTTTTATGTCAGTGAGGCAAAGCGAAGCATTTCACTTCTTAAACCACACATGCAAATGCAATCTTTTTTTTGTATGAAATACACACAGGGTGCCCCACACTTATCTAAAACTTCATTCTAAAGCATTTCCATAACTTCATACTGAATTTTGATGACTTTTACCAAAGCGGTGCTGCAGTGAAACAACTTTTACAGATCCCTGTGACACTGAAAAAGTATTTTACTGCAGACTAGAACATGAAGAATGCTTTTTTTGCTCTCTCACTCTCTCTCTAACAGCGGGATTCAAATTTATGGGCAGAATGAGGGGATTGCAGAAGGGAGGCATTTTTAAGAGAGAAGCCACAGTCTTTATAGGAGACACTTAATTTTATCATTTTGCACTGGTTGCACCCTTGGCGACCCATTCAAAATATCTGGCTTCCCACTGGAGGGGTTATGACCCAGATTATTGAAAGTAATGCTGTAAAGAACTAAGCCACCAATGTGGACGCCTAATTGCATTACAATGGAGGAGATGGAGAGTGCAGCATCTATCTCACATGATAGGGTTCAGTGCCATCTAGTGTTGAGGTGATAATAAAACAGAGCTGCTCCGGCTCTGTGTAGAGGGTTTTGACTCATTACTTTATATCAGTCTCTTAGGAAAATTATTTTTTCATTAAGCCACTGAAGATACCAAAGGAACCTTAATAGTTTATACACATTTACGATAATTGCTCTGGAAGGAACAGGAGCAGTTCTGGATGATTTATGACCAAAGGCCATTAAAGTTACAGTTAGTCACATAATGTAAAACTAACAACATACATAAAATAACTGTTAACATAATACCCAGTGTGGATCTAAAAAAGATCATAGCTCATCCGTTTGTTTCATTCACCATTTTATCATCGTGGCTCATATTAAGGTGCACGGCCTCTTCAGAAGTCCTCATCTCCACAACAACACTCCTCCTGTGCTCCTCGTCCAGTTTCTTGTAGTTGAAGTAATGCATGATGAAGAGAAATATGCCAGGCGCCAGCATGAACACACCGCATGCGTAGTACATGTATTTGTAATCCCCAAAGGTATCGACCAGAGCTCCTGAAAGAGAAGATGCACACACCGTTGACCACCATTGTACATTTTGTTAGAGTCCACAACATTCACAAACCTGAGATCGGAGGTCCAAGAAGCACCGGCCCGCACTCGATGATGGTGACGAGTCCAACTGCTGTGGAGAAGCGATGAGCTCCGACGAGGTCCATGAGAACTTCAAAAAGCAGTGCAGAAAGCATCCCGAATGCCAAACCGAAGAAGACAGCATAGACGACGAGACCTGCATATCCAGATGCCAGCGGACACAGAAGGTGACATACTCCGTTGTACGTCACAGCAAAACTGAAGAAATATTGTATCCTTGGCCTAACCAACTTAGTGTTGCCAATAAGGCCAGTTATCGGTCTGATGAACATGTCCACCAGAGCAAAAATAGAGAGTAAGAGAGCTGCTGAGTATTCATCAATCCCTTGTTGTTTGGCATACAGAGCAAGAAAAACCACAGGAGCGAAAAAGCCAAAAAACAGAATCACGTTGCCAGCGAGATATATGAGAAAGCCCCTGTGTTTGAAAAGTGAGACGTCTATGAATTTGTGCACAAAGCTCCGACCCTTGCTCTCGTTTAGATTTTCTTCCTCCTGAACTGTGGCCGACTCTGTGCTTGTGTTCACGTCAGCAACAGCAGCTTCCTCTTCGGGTGCCCCATTACACTTTGGCAATTCATTGTTTGGCTTGTGCTGGACACGTTTGTTGACTGGTCGCATCAGAGCACCAGCTACACAGCAGTTCAAAACAATTGATCCCAGGATGAGGAAACTCCCTCTCCAGCCGAAGGAATCAAACAGAAACTGATTGAGGGGAGCCAGAGTGCATAGAATAACTGGACTTCCTGTCATGGCGAGTCCGTTTGCCAGTGGCCTTTTGACCTGGAAGTAAGTGCCTATGATCGTCAGGGCCGGCTGAAGGTTGAAGGCAAGACCGAAACCTGTTGACACAATAGAATGACACAGCACAGTTAACAGATTTCCCCTTTATTATATGTACGTGAAGTATATGAAGCGACAACAGAAAACTAATGAAGTTGCAACGTTGCTGAATTGCTTTTAGTGTTTAATATGGTCTAGGGAGGAATTAAGACAAAGTTGAGAAAAATATAAGTTCCATCTTCTGTCACCAGCTCCCCAGTTAATTTTCTGCTCATCGTTTTGTGTGGAAACAGACTCTCTTTTGGCTTTTAGCTGTTGTTTTTACAAAAGAGGGGCGTCATCTATGTATTGTTTTATGTTTTGACCTTCCTATACTAAAAAAATAAATAAATGTTGAATTGGTTAAATATCGTGCAAAATAAAATATTTTACATGGACAATTTGTTTTGTGTCAGTGATTAACCTTTTTACATCAAGTAACTGTTCCCACGGACACTTGTTTTCTGATCCAGTGTCACCACTAGATTAAGGATTAAGTGTAAAGTCTGAGAGGTTTGTTTGCTCACTGTTAGTACTATGAACACGTGGTCTTGCATGCAAAATGTGAATGTTTGGATTTCCAAAATGCATTCAGTTTCAAGAAATGAGGTCTAACGCAAGTGAGGTCTATGCAATGCTTTAATAGGAACGTTTGAACGGGCCACAAATAGCAGTGTTACTCGATTTCAATTTAAGCAACCACTTGACGTGTAATTTTAAAAAACAAAACTCCTCATAAGTTAGGACACAAGCACTGCATCCTCCATTCCAGGTTGGTCATAGCCAGGTAACGCAAAGCAAACATTATAACAGAACCAACTTTTGTAGAAAAAACTCCTTAATATCTAAATGACCTTGGGCAGTTTATAAATGTGAATAATTTTCACGGGTAGTTAACTGAATTATTGAGAATGACTAATGCCTTTAATTATTAATGAGAAAAAGAAAGCATAATTTACCTCCAATTACTCCAACACAGAGATACAGATGTATGATAGTGGTGCCAAACGAAGCAAGCACCATGCCGGAGGAAACCAAGAGCCCGCCAAGCATAACCACAGGTCTGCTGCCATACCGGTTCACTAGTATACTGCTGATGGGACCTGCACACAGAAGAAATAGATATATTTTACCTTTTTGGCAACTCTTTCTAGGGCAAATTAATTACAGCAGACTTAATTAGCTCTCGGGAAAGTCATGTAACATGCAGTTATTGTTTTTTTTTAATGCTTTTGTCACATTTTATTTTTTTTTTTTTTAAATGTTTGCCACTGACCTGCTGCATACATAGAAGCAAGCATGACTGAGGAAACCCAGGCAATCTCGCTGTAGGAGACTGAAAAATATTCCTGAATCTCCTTGAAATAGATTGTGAGGGACTTGGGAAAGGCGTAGGAGAAGCCTATGGAGATGAAAGCACCAAAGACGACGGCCCAGCCCCAGCCTCCATCTGGCGGGGTGTAGCCTAGATTGGTTGCTGCTGCAGGGGGCATGTTCAATCCGACGACTGAGAAGTGGGAACAGGTAAAGAAATAAATAAATTAAAAGACGTGAACATGAATAAACAGCTGCACATTTTCACAGAAATAGTCGCATTCCCATAATTTACGCTGTTCTACATACTTTACATATCGCAAGACCTCACCTCTGCTCAATCCTTGAAACAGTACGACCCAGACTATGGACTCTATCACTGTGCCAGACTGTCCTCCTCCAAAAAACACCCTCCTATAAGGCCGTTGATCTCGTCACGTGTGCTTACAGGTTAAATACAAGTGACCATACAAAACAGAGGAGTAACCCAGCTTAGGACATAGACCTCACTGGACGCCTCTGAGTAGAAAATCTGAATGAGAGTATGCAGATAAATATTTGTCTAAACACAAGCAACCATTTTTCTAACAGTTGTGTGTTCATGCTGAGGCCCTGTTCTGTGCTACTCTGGGTGTGACTTAAACCTTGTGTTGCAGTACACCTGGGTACATGTAATAGTATCAGACAGGTCTGTCTGTTTCTTATTCTTGTTCTTTGCTGGATTCTCAAGGAGTCACGTGACTTTCACCTGCAAAATATCTTGAAAAGCTGATAGAAACATGAAATTACATAAAGCAACCAACATAATATTGTATGACCACACCAAGATGCAAAACCTCTGAAATAGAATGCAAGACTGTGAAGATTAAGTGCAAATCTACCATAATACCATGTGGCATGCAAAGACTTGGTCTTGATTTCGATTAAATAAATCAGATCAGAATCAGCCTAATGTATAGTTCATCTGTAGTTCAGAAAATAATGATAGCAGCAATGATAGCATGAGAAGGAGTAAAGTAAAATGAAAGAAGAATAATAATAGTAATCTAAAAAAAACCTCAGGTCTTCTGTTAAAAAAAAATAAATAAAAAAAGTCAGAGTGGGACATCTCGCGTTATTCCTATCCCAGCACCACGCCTCCATCGCACATGCGCAGAACGCCTGACAGTCACTATTATAAACATTGAAGTTTAAACACGTTTTTTGTGTCATTTTACTATATGGACGCAAATACGTAAAGTGTTGTCTGCGCTGCAGCTGTGTAGTTTCTATGGGTAGTTTGTGATGAGCACTATTAACGGGTGACCTCTGCTTGTGTAACTCTCTAACTCAGACGCTTGTGTAACATGAATGTTGGCTAGTTGCTAACGCACACGGAGTCAGGAACCTGCTGCTCTTGTAGCTCTGTGGAGAGTTAGTCTTCTGTGAAAGCGGCGAGTTAACAGCTGCAGTTGACCTCCAGATGTTTTCTAAAGTGAGACTATGCTTCGCCGCGGGTTTGACCAAATTGCCCGGTTGTGTCAACCTGAGACCGGCGAGAAGACCGACCCGCGCCCTCCTCTGTAACCACCAGACCCGGACCTTCAGCTCCGAGTCTGCCGGTGTCCGGGTGAGCTTCATCTCACTTTCTGCTAAATTAATATTATTTTTGTTTATTTATTTCGTGTGTGCACATAATTATGTACTGTAATACTGAAAACTCGAAGCCCACTGTTATTGTTTACGAATGAATGATGCTGTTCAGAAACCAAACATCAGCCAGATGTAGTTTTTGTCTAAATAATAATCCATACAGCTGAGGAGTATGTAAATGTAAAGGAAAAGCTGTTACTCAGGTGTTGTAATTAAATACATTTTAGGTGTTTTCTGCCGCTTCTTAACATGTATTATTTATTTTTAGATTATTATACGTTTATAAAACATAGTGCTCCGTTATTAATTCCACTAAATTGTACAGAAATATTTTTGAAAAAAATTAACTCAACAAGTGAAAACATTATGTTAACATCCTAAACATAATAAACCTCACACAATTGCAGTGAACATGTGGTTAGATAAAAATGTGATTCCATAACAGTTGCTTTGAAAAAGCAGCAGAGTGAGATGTCACACATATCTCTGTCCCATAGGCTGTTTACATGTATTTGTTTTGAAATTGTTTTCCAAGTTAAATATTTAGTAAAAAGTAATAAAAATGCAGAGTTATCTATTTTTTCATTTACTAATATTTTCCAATATTTTTTGCACAATACAATAAAAAATAATATGTTACTAAATACTCTCAACTCTTTGCCCTACTCCTGCTAACTTTGAACTTCCTTCTGCAAATGAGTGAAAGAGGAAACTGAAGCCAGCACTGCTCTCACAGTCTGTTCTCTGCTCTGTTCTAGGTTCTGTACGATGGGCTCTGTCCTATATGTGTGACAGAGATCCGGTTCCTCCAGTTTCTGCAGAGAAAGCAGCCTGGCAACGTAAATTTTATCGACATCTCCCTGCCTGGCTATGATGGAGGGAAACACAAGGATGTCTCCTATGAGATGGCCATGGAGGAAATGCATGTGATTGACGAGAACGACAAGGTAAATTCTCCCCTGTTTTAACCGAGATGGAAATAGTCTGTGTGGAAATATGCAACTGATCCTAAATGAAGTCTCATGGTTCATATTGGCAGGTTCACCGTGGGGTCCCAGCGTTCGCTGTCATGTATGGCGCTGTGGGGCTGGGCTGGTTGGGTCGCTTTATGATGTGGTCGCCTGTGAGGCCATTTATGGACAAATCTTATGCCATCTTTGCCAGGAATCGCCTGAAGTGGACCGGACGTGGGGACGAGTGCACAACAGGACACTGTGAAAAGAAAAATAATTGACTCTTGAGGGCAGTTTAAAACTTACATAGCTCAAGAAGTGCTCCAAAAATAAAGCACGGTGAATCCACTTGTCCATTGTGAAGCTCACATGAAAAGCTTTATTTATGCTGCTAAATGGAAAAAATGTTAATTTAGTTGATTGATTGATGGAGAGATATGTGATGCATGGATCAAGAAAATACCTCTGCAACTAGCGATTTGAAACCGAAAGATCCATCAGTCTGCTGAAGAAGAGCTGGAAATTAACAGTTGAGTCTTATATTATGTTCACCTCACATTCAATATTTAAACAAAACCAAATAAAAAAGTGCTAAATATTACAAAAAAAAAAAGTCATTTCCGAGAATTCGGGTTTGTATTCTCATCCCCAGGTTCGCCCGGTGTTTCCTCTCACAAAAATGACAAAACAGTCCGACAAAAGAAATCCCAGCTACAGAAAAGGATCAGAAATGTGGCAGTGCAGAGAAAGAACCTTCCTGTGAAGGACAGAGTAATTGTGTATCCTATAAAGGCCTGTCATACTTTGGTAAATGTACAGTACTGAGATAAGTCTGAGAACCGCTGGAGCAAAATACAGTTAATTTCCTGTCATTCACAGTGTCTTAGATGGAGGTTCATTCAAAAGCAGATAAAGAACCAAGCTGCCAAGAAGCCGCCACTAGATGTCATTGTAAGTCTGAAATAATATCAGCTGCGAGCGAAGGGCTTCCTAAGGAGTGGAGTTTTAATGACAGCTGTGATGGATCAGGTCATTCAAAGTTCTTTATAATGTCAGAACAATAAAGTCCCCTGATGCTTGTTGGTTCAAATGTTTTGTTTTTGTTTTTTTTTCAAGGTGATGTCTGTTTTCTGGGGCGGAGAATGTCACATTAGGGTTTTCCTATACTAATCATGTCTCAAATACATGTGCTGGTCAACACACACCTGCCAGTTCATTAGGTACACTAGTCCTGCACTGTATCTTAGCTTCATGAAGGTTATGGTGGTACTAGTATTTGTATTTGTATTCGTAGTACAATTGTATTATTGTAACCGTATTGTTTTGCACCAACACACGTTTCTATTCTTTGTTTACTTGACTAGGCTAAATAACACAAACAATTTAGTGTTAGTTTTAATCCAGTTTAACAGTACCACTGCTGGTACCTAATGTTTCGACAAGTGAATGTACACAGTACGTGATCCGTGGCTGTAGGACACAAAACGTGCTCTGTTATAATGCGTAAAGCTGTTTTTGTGTTTGTTTCCTACAACAAATACAGACTGCTGGCTAATTATGGACAGTGTACATAAAATAAAATAAAAAAATAAATAAATAATTAAAAACTTTAGTATATATTGTCATTTCAATTACTCAACATCTAGCTAATAATTGCAGACATAAAACAAACCCTTACTTCACTGAAATTAGTTGTCTCTTGTTCACTTCCTGTTCACTGTAAAAAAGTTTCATATACAGCTCTTTTCCAAACTTTCAGTTCCTTGCCTTTGGCTAAAAAAATAAAAAATGTCTTCACTGCTTTTTGCTGTTTTATAAAGCATGACCACATTTGATCATACCAGTGAGCTACCACAGACTTGTTATTGTTTTGTATCACATGTACCTTGCAGCTGGGGCACAGTTTCTCAGAAACAAAGTGCTGGCAATGATTCACAGAGTTGTCTGTTTGGAGGGAGGTGTGTATTTGTGTATGTGTGTATTTGTGTACGTGATGTGCCGTGGGGTAAGAAGCAGCTCGCTGAGACCCTTAAGTTGTCTCCCCCTCCCTAATTTTAGACGTGTGCTTGTCAGCAGTGGCGGCACACGACCTTAAGCCTGTGTGGTCTCATTGATCATTGGCCAAGCCAGTCCACCCCCCACCCCCAACAGCTCAGCTCAACCAATGAGATTAAAGCCCTGCCCGTAGGAATGATTGAATCAAGTGTCTAAACACACACAGGTAGTTTGGTCTTAAGTGTTGTTCTGGACTTCAGAGAGCAGGAGTTTGGTGGCAGAGGAACTGTGAGGACTGAAGAACCTGTTTTTTTTTTTTTTGTGTGTGTGTGTTCAGGTAAATCTTTAGTGTATGCTTTCAGCATGTTCTGTCAAGGTTAGAAGAGCTACTCATGACCTTCCCCGGCTTAAGTTGAAAAACAACTACAGTCAAGGTATAGCTGGACTAATGCATGTAGCACGATGGCTGCCTTACTTTCTGTGACACCACCAGAGAACGTGAACTAATGTCGTATTAGTGAAGGACGTGAGCGTGATTTATTGAGGTCAAAACTGTCTGTGTTGTGAAAATGCATACGTAGATGTAGTGTTATTTACAGGCCGTGTGCACTTGTGTTTTCGCTCCGAGGTTTCACATTACATTCCAGAGGGGGCACGGTACTAGGAAACAGCTGACGAGAATGGCTATTGTGGAACATGATGTTTGTACACAGTCTGATCAGATGCAGCATTGGCAGTGTACCTCTTTAACAGACACGTGGCCGAGACACTGACAATACACGATGCATATTGTAAATGCAAGGCAATCCATTTGTTGGAATCATCAACGTGTTCAGAAATATTCATTCAGCCGCAGGTTTCAGATGATGTATTCTGATCACTTTAATGATTTTTGTAGTAAATAAAATAACTCCGCAGCTATTAGTAGGATCCCTGTGAACCACAGAATAATTTATGATAAAAGAGATCTCTTAATCAGACAGCATGGCAGTGTGGTGGTTGGCACTGAAACCTCACACCTATAAGGTTCCAGGTTCAAGTATGGGTTCAGGGTCTCCCTGTGTCTGTGTACTGTGTGCTCGTTAAGTGCATTGGTGATTCTAAATTGGCCGTAGGTGTGAGTGTAAATGGTTGTCTCTCTCTTTGTGTTGCCCTGTCATACACTTGGGTATACCCAAGGTCTGGCCCAATGACAGCTGGGCCAGGCTCTAGCATTTTTCGTGATGCACTATAGTATAGAAGTCCATATCTTCTGACATGGCTGTAGACTTTAACTCTTATTCTAATGTACTTATTTTGTGCACTTTTTTTCTAGCTTCCTGTTGAACATGTTACAACGTTCTAACTCAGCACAGTGACATTTGCACTTCAGCTGGCTGCCGCTCACCACGTCAGGTCAAACATGGGTCGCTACCTCAGCACCGACTTGTGCTCAGGCTCGAGGACCTACTGCAGAATAAAGTACACAATGAGCCTTCTCAGAAAGGACTGTCAGCTGGACTCGCACAGTCACTCACAGCTCTCACCTCCTCAAGGGCCAAGATTTGTGAGAAAGGCTACTTTAAAAAATGTGAAGCGCACAAGCGCTACCTCTTACTGCTTCGCCAAAGACTTCACTCAAGGAGCGAGACGTCCCCAGATTGTGCGTTTCTATTCATCTTCTAACAGAGATGGGTTTAAAGCCGAAACTCCAGTAGGGATTGTAAAGGAAGCTAAGAACAGTTTTCCTCTGAGTTCACTCGGAAGCCGTCTTGGTCAGTCATTTAATCTACTGTCCAGACACATTAACATGTATTTCAGGAGCAAGGATGTTGTCGCACTAACTGAGAATGCCAGCCTTGTTGTCACAACTCCAGATTATATTGGCAGGTCACAGAGGCGTAGTCAGACTCAAAGGGTGGCCCCGGAGCAAAATATATCTGAGAGCGAAGACATAACACATGCTCTTAAAGACAAAGGTGCTCAGGAGAACTCCGAAACAAGTCCCTTAACCCAGGACATGGCCATAAATCAACTATTTCACATCAGCTCTTTGGCTACGAGATTTGGCGAGAGCTACAGTTACGTTGCTCATCACATTAACTCTGTGTTTTCTCATACTTTTGCAAAGTTTCAAGAGCAAGAGACACCAAACGTGTCTTCTACTAGAGGAAAACTTAGGAGAAAGACAAGTAGAAAGTTTCAAAACGTGTCCTTTACAAATGATGCGCTCTCTCATATGAAATCAGGTGGTGAACAGGTGGCAGCGGAACCTGGCAATGTCTCCGATAGGTGGGAGGAGGGATACCTTCACTTTGCAAGGCACATCAATAAATACTTTGGTGCCAAAGTTTCAGATGAAGCTCAGAATAGAAGAGAACAAATGCCCGTGGAAAGGAACAGTGCTTTCAACAAACCCTTCCCAGCGCAATCTACCTCACAAACTCACAGTGCCGGGTCACATCTGAAGCAGGAGGAAGCCGTCATTCCTGAAACTAGAGGCCTTTTCCACAGCAGCAATAACACAACTAAGTTCGGTGAAAACTATTTCCAGATGTCCAGTCACATCAATCAGTACTTCAAAGGTCAAAGCGGACAGGATGAGGACACCAATAGAAATCTAAAGGATGCTGAATCCCAAGAGACCCCCGAGAGACCGTTAAGTGTGTCTTTAATGGACTGCCTTCGCCACCCGACAAGCGCCATTCCAGATTTTCTGGGCTCTTATCTGAATCTGGGCACGTCTCAGACGGGTAAACCCAAATCTGCCATGACTTCACCACAGACAATATTAAATAAAAAGGTGAGTTGACATTACATGTGAGTGCGTCTCTGGTGCATCATTGCTTCTCAAACCTTTCAACTAAGATTTGAAATGAAAAATAAACCTCATTTCTGGTCTCCTGCCGTCAGCTTGTCATGAGTCGCAGGCAAGCAGAGGAAGTGACACGTGGGTTACTGGGCAGTCTTGGACTGGCATCTTCTCCAGACGTTCTGACGGCCTGCGTGGAGGCCCTTAATGAGCACCTCATCCGCCACCCTTCATGCAAAGCTGTGATCTGGCAGGTGTGCTTTAAAATCAAACAATCATCATTTTACCGACATTTAACAAACTCATTAACGGTGACTTTTGTTTCCAGGAGAGAACTGCTGTCACGTTGTTGAGACAGAGACGAAAATACATACACGACGAGGGACTTCAAGCTGCCTTAAGAGAAACCTTGGCTCTGATTGGATACGTGGATGCAGTGAAAGGCCGCGGCATCAGAGTGCTCTCAATCGATGGTGGTGGCACAAGGTAACCCTAAGAAAACTGATTAATAATGAAGAGAGCTATAGATTATTAAGGTTAGGAAATTAGTGAAACATATCCATCATAAGTTCCCACTGCCCAAAGCAAAATATTCATCTGATCAAACAGCTGCGAGTGCGAAGAACATTTTTTAATCTCATTTTAACTAATAAGCAGAGATTTTTTTTAAATGGCAGAGGATTCACCAATTAACACGTTGAATATTTTCCTGACGATAAGTCAACTGGTTCACCTCAGCCCAAAAATAAATTAAAATGTGTCCTGTAACATTAATGACCAAGGCCCAGTGATAATTCAAGCAAATGTAAAAGAATTCATGATCATTTCATATTTTTGTCCTTTCAGAGGTGTGGTTCCTCTTCAGTTGTTAAAGCTACTGGAGGATGAGACCGGCAAAAAGGTCCACCAGCTGTTTGACTATATCTGTGGAGTGAGCACAGGTACCAGATAGCGACATGATTCTCACCTTCCTTACAGTCTGAAGTCAGAATTTCATCTCACTTCTCTGTGTCTGTTTATTAAAGGTGCCGTTCTGGCCTTCATGCTGGGTCTGGCCCGTTTTTCTCTGGAGGAGTGCGCCGACATGTATCGTCGATTTGGTTCTGAAGTCTTCCGGCAGAACCCGCTGGTTGGCACCATGAAGATGGGCTGGAGTCATTCTTACTACAACACTGAGACCTGGGAGACAATACTACGGTATGCACCGAACAGATTCTAACTGTGAAATGAGTAGATTTTTAATGAGGCCACTCTGAACATATTTTCCATCCAATGTAGAGAGACGCTGGGCAATAGAGTGCTCATTAAAACAGCCAGAGACGAGCTGAGTCCCAAGGTAAGAACGCTGCACTCTACCACAGAAACCAATTTTTTTGATCCCCTCGCTATTTCCAGACTACACCAATCTTAGTTTCAAGCAGACAAATTTAAGTCGGCACAGGTTTAACAGTAATTTGTGTTGCAGGTTTCAGCTGTCAGCGCAGTGGTTAACTGGGGTACGAGTCCTAAGGCCTTCGTCTTCCGCAACTATAATCACAAACCAGGCTGTCTCAGCCGCTACGCAGGGGCCTCAGGCTACCCGATGTGGCAGGCAGTGCGGGCATCTTCTGCTGCCCCAGGATACTTCCAGGAGTTCACCTTACAAAGTGACATTCATCAGGTTGGAAACTACAGCTTTGAATTTTTCAGTAGAATAATTAAAACTGTCACTACAGACACTGTTTAGTTATTTAAGGCAGCTATAAATAGTATCTTTATCATAGCAACCATCAAATGTGACAGTACATAGGGTGGACATACACATAAGTATGACATGCATGCAATGATGATATGCTTCAATCAATCAATCAAACCTTATTTATAGCGCACTTTTCATACCAAGGATGCATCCCAAAGGGCAATAGACCAAGAGACCACACACACATGCGCATGTGTACACACACAGACATGAACGTTTTAAAAACACTGAGGAATTTAAGTGCAGTGAGGAAACGCTATCCCAACCTCACCACTGTGAACTTGGGAACCACTAGAGACATAAAAATAACTATAATAAAACTATAAATGCAATCAAAATTTATACTAAAAATAATAATTATTAAAATAATGAAATAAGTTAGAAGTCAGACTAAAAAGATAAAACATTAAATAAATAAGTACATAAAATAAAATAAACAGGCTAAAAGGTAATTATAAAAAAATCAGTTAAAAATAACTGCAAATAACGATAATGTATATATATATACACACACCTACATATAAAATTATAAATAAATAAAAAAAAATCAATAAATAACCAAACTAAAAGGAAAATAAATTCAGTTGAAGCAAAACTAAGTTCTTTAATTTGCTTTTAAAAATGTCTCGGTTAGTCTACAAGGGTTTGGACCCCTCCTTCCGTTATGAATAAATGAAATTGAACTGAATTATAAAAGACTGTCAGCAGCGTGCAGCACCCAGGGAACAGTTTGGGGGTTAAATGTTTTGGTTAAGGGAACATTAATCATGCAAGTTGAGGTGGAATTCCCTCATTACCTCCCCTCCATCTTCAGCTTTCTTCTGCTCTAGTGAACCTAACATCCTCGTGCTGTGCCTCTTTGTAGGATGGAGGAATTATCCTCAACAACCCCTGTGCCTTGGCAGTCCACGAGAGCCGTTTGCTGTGGCCCAACCAACACTTCCAATGTGTGCTCTCCCTTGGCACCGGTCGCTATGACAACGCTAAGAGGGGACCCGCCACCTCCACGAGCCTGAGGGCCAAAATCAGCAACTTGATCTGCAGCGCTACGGACACCGAAGGGGTCCACACCCTTTTAGACGACCTGCTGGCCCCGAACGTCTACTTCCGCTTCAACCCCATGCTGAGTGCTGTGGTGTCCCTTGATGAGAACCGACCAGGGGCCCTGGACCAGCTTCAGAGAGACACTCAGAACTACTTGGAGAGAAACCGGCTCAAACTGGCCAGATTGTGTTTGGTGCTCGGGGCAGAGCGCTCATCTCTTAGCAGAACTAAGGACTGGATGAGTGAGAGGGCTTGGGAGATGAAACAGAGACTGATGTGATGACAGCGTATTTGAGGGTGGAGGGTGACGCCGTGAGATTTTGGGCACTGGCGAAGGAGAGGAGATGATGAGAAGAAGAGAATGCTGGAGACGTGGATGAGATGGCGAACGGACTGTGATGGGCTCGATCTGCTGCTGAAATTAAAGCCGCAAAGTAAACTACATAGTGTATCTGAGATTGGTTATATGCTGACTAGCAACATGCATCATATCAACTGTTGTGAAAGTCAGTATAAGGTGACTTCCCTTGCTGCACCATCTGTGCCGCACCACACAGATCAAATTTTTGATGGATTTTGTCCATTGCCTCATTCTGTTTCTCAAAGACACAAACACACAACTTCGTTAAATAAGCACTTGGATGCACTTTATCAAAAAAGCTTTGTGTGCACATGTGACATCATCAATATATATTTATTACTGTAGTTGAGAATGAACAAAGGCCTCCACATGTGGCGCCAGAAGGCCCCTGTTCATTCTCTGATGAGTCTCAACTGGTTTGGAGGCACAAAGTAGACGTAGACAATACCTGATCAGTTTATATTTATTATTTTATTTGAGAATGTACATGTCCGTATCATGGACGGTAATATAAGCTATAATTTATGTTTTCCTGTGACAGTGATGTATATTATTGTGCGTCTGGGCATTTTATTGGTTGTAAAAATAAAATAATATTTATGACAACACCTTCGTCTTCATCTTTCCATGAAAGTATAAAATGCTAATTTATCTTCAACTCCAGAAATAAATCGCTAGTCTTTATGAGTTTATAATTGAAGGAGAAGCCATTCAGCCACTTGAATGGGACGGGTTAAATCCCCCCCTCCCCCATGTGTCTGGAAGCTGTGCCCTCCCTGTCCACAATGGACTGACTTTGTTCCAAACAGAAACGCTTTGTGCGAGAGAGAGTGTGTGTTCGTGCCAGCCAGAGTGAAGATACAGGGTCAGTGACCCACCCCCCGTCTAACACAGTGAAAATCAGAAACAGCACACATGAAGAAATACCAAAATTATTTCACCTCTTAAAAAGGCTTCAGGCCGGTGCTACATTCCGGATGACGTCTAAATATAGTCGACCAGCTCGTGCATGACAGGGCACCTCTGATTGTGTAACTCCAGCCACCATCACAGTGGAGGTGACGTTATATTTATGTGTGGATTTCACAATGGATTTATTATAACAGTCTCTCAGGCCTTGTTTGGCAGGCGTGTGACTCAGGCTAAGGACAGACATCCCGGTGGGCTCCTGTTATCTCGCTCTGTCACCTGTTTTAAGACGATGGAGTGAAAAATGACACTGAAGCCAAACAGTGATGGAAAAGTGAAGCTCAGCGGGGAGACGGCTGCTGTGAATCTAATGTGACGGAAGATGAGAAGAACGTGTCTGAGTCTGAAAAGTGGAAAGAAAACTTAAAGGTAGGAGCCCTCGCATTCATCAGCTCTACATTTTCTGTTGTTACGGGTGTGTGACGGACAGCGTTCGAGTACGCTAAGACACTTCTGAGCAGCACAGTGTGTATTGCCATGTGGAGGGGTGCTGGACGGGCATCAGTTGAAGTCAAGGTTTTAATGATGTCATAGTGTGAGTTGAGAAGTGGGCCTGGTCGACTACTGCATCAGCAGATTTCTAAGAGAGTGACCACTATATTGATGCACCTCCCGCTCCAGGGATTAACCAACATAACATCGTAATGTGACAATAAAGTGAGAAATGAGATGATAAACATTCAACTTTACTTTAATTAATTGCCACTACTTAGTATGCTGTTTATAATCAGGAGCAAGGTTCTTCATATAACTGTGTATTAATGACACTATATATCCATGGCTGTTTTTAGCTACAGTAGCAGCATGGCTCTGTGGATGGCAGTGTGGTTCTGCTCAACACTTTGACCGACAATGAAATGAGCCCCAGTCGCCGTATTGCTATGAAATTTGGTGCAAATATCTGCAGTTTAGGGTTCAAGGGTTTTTTTCTTGTCATTGGCAAAATGTACAGGTGGAGCAGCAGTAGAATAAAACAGTAACAACACCTGACGGTGCAAATTAGTGCATAACAGTAAGGTGGCCGCATTAATAAAGCAATGTCACGGTATCATGTGTGAAATGCATGAGAAGTCCTTGAGATGTTGTGAGTCCGAGTAGCGATGTGTGAGAGTGTTCATGGGATGTGTGGCCTCGGGGGAAGAAGCTCCTTCTTAGCCTCTCAGTTCTGGCCACTTGAATAGTTTGTTTTCAGGGTGATGAGTGTCCTGGATGTCCTGGCTTCACCCTTTAGAGCAGGGGTCTTTAAAGTTTTTCAGGCCAAGGAACCCCTGAGACCCCTGATGCAGAGATTAAGTAGGGACCCCCAACCTACTATCTAAATTGGTTTGGCGCTATTTATAAATATACATTATCATCATTTTGCATTCAGTATTAAGCTAATGAAAAATATACCTTCGCAGACGTCCTGACGGTCACAGACCCCCTGTTGAAGACCTCTGCTCTAGAGTCAGTGGTAGTATTGTTAATACATCTGAGGAAATATTTCAACACAAACTTTTTGTTTCCTACACAATGATCTTGAGACTTTTCTGCCATAAAGTTGGACTTTGTGGTTTAGTTGGTTTAGTGTGACACATTTTACTTCCATCTCCAAGTAGTAGCAATGTTCTTAGACTACTCTGAGTTTGGTGCAAAAGTACCAAATAGTGACATCCTAACCAGCTGATTAACAACGGTTTAAGACTCACTACACAGCAGCACTTGGGAGCATATGGTGAACATGTCAGGACTAGCATAAAGTCAGTGTTGAGTTTTGAGAGGCAGCATTGTTTTGATGGTGATGTAACCCAGCGCAGCGTTCTACTCAAGAAGAGCTTCTCCCCATCCCCTTCTTGTGCTCTCCCCGGTGCAGTGACGTCAAAGTGCAAATGATAGGTGCTCTGCGCCTGAACGGGCAGCTTGTGTGGTCGAACACTCCATCTCACATGCCATCTGCTCTTACCCGAGCCCTGGGCACTCGTGCCAAAGGAGACCCACGAGCATAGAGACCTTTTTGTCGTCACTGAGCTGGCTCCGTCCGCCTCTGTGCCTCTTCAGTGTGCAATCTGGTGCATGGCACTGATCACTGCTCACTTCCAGGCCTGCTTCAGCCCAATGTTTGGAGGGAAATGTCTATTGTGAGATCCAAGAAGGTCAATGTAGCCCTCATGTTTTTGGTTATGTTTCTGCACAGAGAATAGGGTCGGAGCTAGAGAACAGAGAGCAAAAGCTACAGAGATGGTGTTGGTTCATGTCATATGTGCACTGACAGCCAAAATACAATAAAAAAGAAATACAATCCACAACAAAGAGAGCCCATCATTACTTTTTCCTACTTTTAGGTGGATGTTTTAGCTCAGCGTTTAAGGTCATCTGTAGTTTGCAGGGCCACCTCATTTTACCCCTCCTCACCACCAGGCTATTGTTTCGTTTTGTCAGTGCGGGTTTGTGTACGCAGCCCCATGTGAATGCCTGAAAGCCTACACAGGTCAGGACTCTGTTGACAGGATGGCTATTGTTTAAAACAAATAGAGCTTCTCCTGCATCTTTGGCACAGTCTGTAGAAAGGAAAACTGCTTCTTCCTCCTGTGTGATTTCCTCAGATGAATAGTAATGACCTTTTCCTCATCTCCCTTGTGTGGAAACGGCTGTGTGTAGAAAACCGTGAAGATGATAATTGCTCGTTGCCATTTTTGAAAAGTGGGGGGGAGTTAAATCCACAGGAAATAAATTTGAAATGTATCTGAGATGTACGTAGACGTGTTTTCAGCCTTTGCTAGGATGTTATGTGACTTGCTACATGTGAAACTCACATGCCAGAAACAGACATTACTTTCATACTGTTGCTCAGTTCCCACTGGTCAACAATGAAGCCCACGTTTTGATGTCATGAAAAACCAACAAGAATGCAAATTCTACATAAAATGAGTGGGTTTTGTTCTTTCACTTGACGCAATGAAGCTAAAACCAAACAATCAAATCTAATAAAGAAAAACCTCACTCAAGGAAAATTACATAAAATCTACTTGTAAATGGATTTCACCTCTTGGAACACGGTTAATTTATTAAGTTCTCATAAACTTTGTGATTGCAATTGAGGGTGAGCTCAGCTCGGCCTGAACAGTGGAGTGGGTGATGTGTAGGTGTTGTATGGTCTCATTCATTATTCATGAGATGGGTGGGCAGAGTGTAAGTGGCAGTGACAGACAGAAACTCAATTACTGATGTGTATCAACTCCTCTAGGGTTCTTGACCTGATATTTGAGGGACCGAGGCATTAATTGCTTTACTGCGCAACAAGAATAATTTCCAGGAGAAAAGTCACTGGATTATTGATGAACACAAGGGAAGGGAAGAGATGGGGAGGAGAGAGTCCTGACTCGACTTTACATGACAGAGGTAGGTTCTCGCAAGTTTTTGTTTTCATCAACCTAACACAATGCTTGCTTCATTGCATATTTATAGCTAAATATTTATGAATAGGGGCATCTAATTAATTCCTTTCATTTAATCGAACTCATTAATGTAATCAGACCCTGCACATTTCCTCCCTTGAATGCTCAACAAGGCATTCAAGGGATTCATTTTCATGTGTGAGATGCCGTCAGTTTGAAACGCAGTTAAATGGCCCGTTTTCTGGGTGGTTTGTGGTGCATGGAAATGATGAAAATATTCAGTTTGAGGATCTGAGACAGCAGTGGGAAGTACATTATTTAAATAATTATATTTAAAGACAGTTTGACATTAGATGTCACCACACTTCCACTTCACTACATTTCAAAGGGATGAATCTGGGGGCCACAGTTACTTTTACATTTATATATACATACATATGTTTTTTTTTTTTAAATTTCACAAAAGTTGTGTTGTGTAAATGTGTTTTTTTAATGACATCATATCCCCTAATTTGTCATGTAAGAATAAACTACCAGCAAAATAATAATAAAAAAAATCTTAATATATCTTAGTGTCAGAGGCAATTTCTCTGCATATTGACATTTATTTTGATATCTAAGTTTATAATATTTTTCAAATTGTTGCATTCATAAATATATGTAATTAAATGAACCACTATGCGATGTTTATTGCTGAAAGACGGATAATATCAGACCAATCAATGAATCATAAGCTTGACTTTGTTTCTCTTCATTCAGTGTGACAACAGGAGAACTGTTGACCGCTATTATAACTGGACTAAATGTACTGTAAAGATGGGGGCACTGGGCGAACCAGCGCTGCTGCTACTTTTCTGGCAGAGTGTTTGGGCTCTGGACATTCCTCTGGAAAGTGAGTCAGTAACTTAAGCTGTGTGCTGGTTGTAAACTCATTTGTATGTTCACAAACTGCCTCCATTTCCCCGCTTGCAGTCAGACAACCCCCAACCATTGTAAAGCAGTCAATGAAGGAGCACATTGTTGACCCCAAAGACACCATGGTCATAGAGTGTGAAGCCAAAGGAAACCCTCATCCTATGTAAGCTATGCAGCAGCCCTCTGAACACACTTCTTGAAATGATTAACTCCAAACCTCTTCACTGATTTGTGTGTTTCTGTCCTGTGCTCCATCGTGAAGTTTTTCGTGGAGGCGTAATGGGAAGTACTTCAATGTGGCACGTGACTCCCAGACGTCGATGCGCAGGCGCTCGGGGACTCTGGACATCTATGCCCGGAACAATCCAGAACAGTATGAGGCAGAGTATCAGTGCATTGCCTCCAATGAGTATGGCTCTGCATACTCCAACAAAATCAGGCTAAAACTATACAGTAAGTTCAGGACTGGTGCTACTTAAGAATAAACTGCTTGTTTGTATCCAGCAGTGAAAGGAGAGTGACCTCAGTGTATGCAGTGACACTGTTGGATGTCCATCGAATTAGAAATCACCTAGAAGATATATAAGCAATACACAAATATGCACAATATGCTTGTTTTCGTATATTTTTTTCTTGCCCTTCTTGCCCACAGCACTCTGCAAGTAACATGATATTAAAAACTTATCGTTAACAAGCATAACAACTCAAGAATTTCTTTGTGCAGACCTGAGCCCATTCATTTTTAGTAAGCGTTACCATATCAGTGGTAATTAGTGTATTATGAGGAATAATTTCAGCTGCACCCTTGATGTTAATGAGTATTTACAACAACAGGATGGAGCAGCTTGAGAGCAGCTCGAAGGTGCAGGATACGGTGTCTGCCTTAATCAAGCAACATGTCGCTCAATTTTCTTTATTGAATAATAAGTGTTTTATGAATTAATTGTTGTTTTTGGCCTTGATTCGATTTTAGTTTTCCTTGCTGCCAAACCGCTGACTAGTCTTGAGTCAAACATCAATCATTGTCTCGATGTTTAGTTATTTAATGAGCATCAAAACAGAACAACATGACAGAGGAGGCATGTATCCCTCTGTGTGCGCAGGAGCTCCTGTGTGGCCGAGGGAGATTCTGGAGCCCGTGGTGATCAGCGCCGGTTTGCCTCTGGTCCTTTCCTGTGACCCGCCGCCTGGCCCCCCTAAACCTGAAACCTACTGGATGTCCAGCTGTAAGTGTGCGATGTGGTGACCAACAGATAAACCAGCCGATTTGGCCTATAGCATTTGTAAGATATCTCCTGCGAGTTGACTTTAATTTGCAACAAGTGTCCTGTTTCATTCATGTTTCGTGTTTCAGGCTCATACGCAAGACCTTTCAACTGGCCCATTCAGACAGCTTTCCCAACCATGCAGCCTGTGCGGCAGGACCGCAGGGTTTCCATGGGGGTCAACGGGGATCTGTATTTCTCTAACGTGCAGGTTAATGACTCTGTCAGCGATTACTGCTGTAATGCCCGCTTCCCCTACAAGAACGTCATTCAGCAGAAGCTGCCAGTGGTCGTGAAGGTTCTTACAAGTGAGTATGAGTTTGTTAACAGTCCCAAGCATCTATTTGCTTATATGTGTAACTTGCAAGGTACAAGGGTAAATTTCAGATTTAACTTGCTAGCACGGCAAATTACTAAATTTGAGAGTCAGCTGAGACATGGTGGGAGTCTTTGGCCTGTGACAGGTGAAGAGGAGGAATTGCTATTCTTAACCAATGGTAGCTGAAAAAGAGCAGTGAGAGGTAAAAACACCAACCATGTGACGAATTAGGATCCTTTTTTCTTTTTTTTTAGTTTTCACACGTCAACAGGTTGTAAACTGTTGCTGTTGTTGCTCCAAGTGATACCGTCTGGGTTAGTGTCTATTGTTTTTCACCTGCTTCATGCTAATCTTAGATCAGAGAGGTATCTGTGATTACGTTTTTGATGCCTGTGTGACTGGTCTCTTCTCCTGCTTCAGCGCGCACAGTGGCTGAGGCTGCCCCCACCTGGCTGTCTCCCACTGGCTCGTCCAGCTCCATTCTGGTCCTGCAAGGGGAGGAGCTGCTCCTGGAGTGCATCGCTGGTGGAGTGTGAGTGTCGAAACAAGATCGATATTTTTTATAGTCTGCCCTCAGGTCATATATGTTTGGACGTATACCTTGTTTATCAAAATATTACAGCTCTACATCGCATGCAGACTTAAAGTGCAGGATCACGGCTTTACAAGATAAAAGTTGCTTTTAAGTTACAACTGAGTCAACAGCTGCTTAATTCAGAGTTGTGGCGTATTCCTTCATTATTATACCTTCATCACTTAGATGAAGACAACCCTTCAACGAGTGAAGATAGCTACAGTGAAGACCAAACATCCATGGGTGGCCCAAACATATATGGACCCAAACTGAATTGTATTTTATTTTTTTTTTTTATTTTTGTAACAAAGAATTTCATGTGGGTTTCCGTTCTGTTCAGTGTGAGTGTTTTCACTTTAATTTCATTTAAGCCATCCTGTGTAAAGCCTTGTTTATCATCATCAAGGCCAACTCCTCATATCACCTGGACCAAGGACGGAGAGGACCTGGTAGTGACACCACGCATGAAAGTAAAGAACTTCAACAAGATGATTAAAATCCCAAAGGCCTCTTTTGAAGATGTGGGTGAATACACCTGCAGCGCTACCAATAAGATAGGCTACATCGAGCACACCATAACGGTCAAGGTCAAAGGTGAGGGCGCTAGAAACATACAGAACTCTATTTGTTTTTGAAATCGTTTTCAAAGAGCTAACACGCTGTGGATTTTGCAGCGGCTCCATTCTGGATAGAGAAGCCCACTGATTTGATCTTGGCTCCTGAGGAAAATGGACGGTTGGTGTGTCGTTCAGACGGAGTTCCTCGTCCCACAGTCAGCTGGTTCATTAACGGGGAACCAATTGAAAGTACATTTTACGTCTACAAGCTGTAAAAAAAAAAGAAAAAAAGAAAAAAAAGATAAAAAGATAGTAATTAATTCTGTCTGTAATTTTCCTTTTCCATGTGTTGTTTCCAGCTGCTACACCACAGCCTAACAGACAGGTGTCAGGAGAGACTCTTTCTTTCCGCAGTGTGACTGCTGAAAACAATGCCGTCTACCAGTGCAATGCTTCAAATCAGTACGGGTACTTATTGGCCAACGCGTTTGTCAACGTGCTACGTGAGTTGCCACCATATCATTTGTATACTATAGCAATAAACCCTCTCCAAGTTGTTAAAATGACATTCACCATTTTTCAGAAATGCTAACCTTGACTTACGTTTACCTTTAAGCCTGCACATTCTGAGCGTTTTCATTCAGTTTTTCACCAAGATTAAAGCTTCACACAAATATGTGACAGATGTATTAAAAGACACAGTGTTAAACTATTTAAATATTTCAGTTACAGATGAGTTTCGGTTAAATAATTTACCTTTTAAGCTTTAAACTGTCATTGAGCACCAAAGTTTGACCCCCATAAAGAGACAGAAAGAAATTCACATATCTCTGCTATTTGTAGCTTTGCCATAATGTAGAGAACAATGTACCAATTGGTCAAGACGTTCTTTATTCTGATTCACTAAGAGCATATTGAAATTAAATCAGTGATGTTGCTGTTGTTATGTCTGACTTGGCTCCAGATGCAACGCCACGTATTCTTGGGCCCAGGAATGAACTCATCAAGGCAATAGAGGGTAGTCGTGTCTTCCTAGACTGCCGCTACTTTGGTTCTCCAGTGCCTGAATTACGATGGCAAGTACATGTTGTGTAACACACACACACACACACACACACACACACACAAAAACAAAGAGCTCAGAAATCAACTCTCTGTATGTGTGTCTGTGGATCTGCTCACCAAGGTCCAAATACGGGCAAGGAAATCTCGAAGGAACTCGCTTTAAAACCCACAGCAATGGGACTCTGGAGATCAGGCGCATACGGATAGAAGACCAGGGCACCTACCTTTGTATAGTCAGCAACATCGCAGGAAGAGAAGAGAATCAAGTCCGAATAGAGGTCAAAGGTATATAGATCATGAACAAATCATTGAGTCACCTACAACATTTTAACACACTTTCCTAAAGCTGTAAAATCATTATTGTTTCATTAACTAACTAACTATTCCTCCCAGAACCCACATTAATTGTGACAAGACCTCAGAGCATGAAGTCATCGAGACAAGTGTGCCTTTAGTGTGGCCAAAAGCAGACACTACTCGCACAACAACGTAAAGACAAAAGCAGCTCGCTTTGGTGAGGTTGGTATTTAAATATACAGATGCACTATCTTATGTTTATTCATTTTCTTTAAGTAAATCACATTTGTGTCATGAGCAATGATCATCAATGTTCTCTTCAGATCTCTCTGATGAATCAATCTGGATCATCAATGTAACAGAGACGAGGGCAATTTACGTGTATAAGCGTAGCTGAAGGTCGCTCAACACTATCTGATTATGACCATTTAAATATAACTTTTTTTTTAGTAAATCACCATTTTATGTGTTGATATAATTTTCATTTTTGTAACCGTTCCAAATCCTCTCATCGATCATCTGCATTAGTCAGATCACAATTATGACGTAGCGTCAAGACCAGCTGGTACCTGAATCAGCCATCCACACCCAATTACGGTAACAACTTAAAATGCAAACTCTTACATAAAATACATGTCACCATTTTTAATTGTTGATATATTTTTTTCTTTTGCATGTAGACCGTCCAAATCCTCCCACCGACCTGCAGTTGTCAGATCCATATGAGCGTAGCGTAAGACTCAGCTGGGTTCCTGGAGACAGCAACCACAGCCCCATTACAGGTAAAAGCCTTGAAAATGCATAATCTCACAGAAGAAAATGTGTATTTTTCTTGTATTTACCAGTTATTTTCTACTTTCTTTGTGGTCTCACAGAGTTCTTAGTGCAGTATGATGACGACGACTGGTTGCCTGGGAAGTGGAGAAATCTATCGACGTACCCAGGGAACCTCAACTCTGTCGTTTTGCATCTCACACCCTTCACGTACTATGAGTTCAGGGTCATCGCTTTTAATGAAATTGGACCGAGCCGTCCCAGTCGCCCGTCCAAACGCTTCCAGACCAGCGGCGCACGTAGGTTTGATGCTGATGAAATGCATGCTTGTTGCATGCTTTTTTAAAGGAGTTCTTTGACATTTTGGGAGATGAGATTATTTGCATTCTTGCAAGAGTTAAATAATAAAATCAATGATGCCAGCAGATGGTTGCCTCAGTTTAAAGACTGTCAGTAGCTCACCAGCCAACCAGCATATATTCTAGTCCTGCTGGACCCAATTAGTAGCGCTTTTATATGGTGAAATTAAATGAAATACAGCATGCTAATGAATGATCTTCTGGGGTGCATGGATGGATTTGTTTGGACAGGGCCAGGCTAGCTGGTTCCCCAACTTCTTCTCCTCATGCTAAGCTGGTTAAAGACTAAGCTCCCTTGACTCCAGCTTGACATTTAATTAAAATACTGTATACAGAAGTGGTATTAATTTTCTCATGCAATTACAACAGTAATCAATAATCTTACCGCTGCACTGGTTTCCCCCTGCACAGCTCCAGACGTCATCCCAAAGAACGTAAAAGGTGTGGGCACATGGAGGAACAACATGGAGATCAGCTGGGAGGTAATCCGGACTGAACTCAGTTCAGTTCAATTCACATAAACATTCATGTTTCCGTTCAACATCTTTTGATAAATAATGCCGTTCGCTGTGGTTTCAGCCTCTGACCTATAGAGAGTGGAACGGCCCCCACCTAAAGTACCTGGTGTGGTGGAGAAGGAGAGATTCCCGAGAGGAGTGGAAGAATGCGACCACGAAGTGGCTGAAATACTACATCTACGATGCAGATACATTCACGCCTTATGATATCAAAGTCCAAGCTGTCAACGAATTTGGGCTGGGACCAGAGTCTCCTGTTGTCACTGGTTATTCTGGTGAAGATCGTAAGTAGCTAAATTCATTGAATTATAACATAGAGATGGGTGGGAAATTTGGAAGAACTGTCAAAACGTGTTCACAAGCCACAAATTTAGTTAGATGGAACAGTGTCAATGTACCTTGGCAAGGATTTTCCAAATCTCTGCTAGAGTAATGCAGCACCCTTAAAATATTCTCATATTTGGGATTTTCATGATGGTCCAAAGCCAAACAAAACATTTCCCTCAGCTGTTTTTAAATGTGTAAACTGCTGATTCATGGTAATGTTTACTTGCCACTCCAATACCTCCCAGGTGTAAAGCTGAGTGGAGATCTGGCCATAGCAGATTATTTATCATGTTCATACTCTTCAAACCACTCTGTGAGCCTTACTGGCCTTTATGGAATCAGTTCATTTTATGTTTTCTCACACATTTTAGTGTTTGTTTCACCCTAAGTAAGTACTGTATGAAAGTCCTTCACAGGGAGTCAAAGACAAAGCACAAATTCATCTTTATGTTCCCTCAGGTCCATTAGCTGCACCCCTGAACCTGAGAGTGTCCGACATCGAGAGCACCCAGGCGACTGTACACTGGGACTCAGTGACGCGAGAGTCACTCATGGGAGAACTGAAAGAATACAAGGTGTGTCTCGAACACATGATAATTGTATAATAACTATTGGGGTGGTCAGCTGGATATTATGTTATCTGTGCTTTTGAAAGGCTGAATTCCTGCACTATGTGAGTACTAAGTTTATAAAGGCTTTCGTCATGCATGAAATTCACAGTGCTAAGCAGAAGCATTTCTACAGGGAAGTCAAAAAAAATATGTTACATTCCCCAACTAGGCCACAGCTGAGGAAAGTAACCAAGAGTGAAACCAACAAAAGTGAAGTGCAACCCACACTAAAATAAAAACAAACATTTTCAACCACGCCAGTAACACAGTCACTAACCAGAAAAGCTAAATGGCAAATGACTGTCATTCCCACCTTTGTGCTGTCTTCCTTGATGAGCAAGTGGAATCAGGTGCACTCAGTCACCTGCTGCAGCATGGGGGAAATAGACACGTCATATCTGAGTCAGGTTTCACACTGATGAAAACGTCATTAAAATAAGACGAAAACAATACATGCAAGAAACCTGAAAATACAAAAATGTTTATTCATATATTCATCTGAAAGGTACCATTTTAACATGATTTTATATTTTCTTCATATAAGTCATTTATAGTCGTTTGAATTTTCAACAAATGGGAAGAGTTTTTCCTTGTTTGAACTTCTTTCTGACAAAAACTGACCATGTAACCTTTTAAAATACATGCTAAAACCTAAACCTATGTATGACCTTGTTGCTGGGGAAGGTGATTGAAGTAGTGCAGCAGTTTCATACTGTGCCTTGCTTCTCGTCTCTCAGATCTACTACTGGAGGGACAGCAGCCAGCTGAGGTGGCATAGGGTCAACCGAGGGATGAAGTCTCAGGTTTTTCCAAACAACGATCCAGAGCCATCTGGGGTTCTCACCGGGCTCATCCCCTACAGCAACTACAAGATGTACGTAGTGGTGGCCAACAATCGATTTGAAGGGCCGCCAAGTAACACCATACCCTTCTCAACACCTGAAGGACGTAAGAAATTCAAAGACAGAATTATTGTCCTGAGTAGTGCACAGGTTTTTTGTCCCTTCCCCCCTAAGCTGGTGTCTGTTTTTGTCTGTAGTACCATCCGCTCCCAGATCATTCAGGATCCAACAGCGTCATCTGGACAGTATTTATGTCGACTGGGACCTACCAGCAGAGCCCAACGGCATCATCACTGGGTATTCCCTCAAGTACCAGACAGGTGGGCCAATGCACCATCACAAACACACATTCAAATTGCAGTGCAGTCCTTCCTCAGGGGACTGTCTAACTTTAATAACAGAAAATGACTCAGTCTATCCCACTAAAGCTGGCCAATGTCCACATCCCTTTTAGCACATAATAGCGCTCTTCAATATGCACTCACAAACCAGAATGCCGTTCGAGTATGTTCTCAAGAGGGTAATGAACACTTGTGTTGCTGATCTGTGAGCCGGTGAGGCAGTTAGGAGCTCAGCGGTGTGCAGTTCTACCAGCGTCAAGTGTTCTCCAAGTGCACTGAAATATTCGCTCTCTTCACAGTGAATGCCACCAGGGGAGAGGAGCTGCGAGTGGAGGAGTTTCCTCCTAACGTAACAAGCTTCTCGGTCCGCCGCTACGACCGCTACACTAGATACAGATTCTCCATAGCGGCGCGTACTCAGATCGGGATAGGCGAATGGCATACGGAGGAGTCCCCGCACTACACCACTGAAAGTAATTTGGCTGTGTTTGCCGTCCATCAGCGCAACACCATTGGTGGCATATGTAATAAACACATTGATGTGGGTGGATGTTGACTTGTGTGTGTGGCTGTGTGTCTCAGCGTATGCTCAGGACCAAGTGGACATAACCACTCAGGGTTGGTTCATCGGGATAATGTGCGCCGTGGCTCTCATCGTGCTCATCCTTCTCATTGTCTGCTTCATCAAGAGGAGTCGAGGGGGCAAATACCCAGGTACAGCGGTGACTCCCGACTAGAGTTGATGGAATGACGGAAAACAATTATGACCTGAATTTAAAACATCATTTAAGTCACGTTCAAGAATTTAGCCTGTAGGTTGGAAAAATAAGACATTTCACATCTAGTTGCCAACATTTTCCAAGCCCCCGAGCCTGTCTAGTATCTAGGATGTAACAAAGTGACCTGTTTTGATTTCAGTACGGGAAAAAAAGGACATTTCACTGGAGCCGGTGGATGACAAAGATCAGGAGGGGTCATTTGACTATCGGTGAGCATAGCAACAGGCAGCTGGTAGAAAATTAACTCTTCAAATCACTACATCTTATCTGCCAAACAGCTTTACAGAATACTAAATGTTTTGAGTTTCCGTGGTGTGTAAAATAATCTACTATAATTTATATAAACAAAAACAAGTTGTTGTGTTTCTCCCACACTATCATTGTTGTATATGCACCATTTGCTTTGTAACTGTGCATTAACATTAGGCTTTGATGGATTAAAGCTGCCCTGTGGAGCAAATGTTCTTCCTCATAAGACACTTGCTAATATATATATATATATATAAATTTATATTTAATTGTACACTGTATAAAAAAAAAAAATCACATTACTTAGTAAAAATTGTAATGTATCGCTGACCATTAGCACCCTCCACTATCAATCAGGGGAACTACAAGAAACTGGAAACTGTTTATCATTATCATTATTATTATTATGATTATAGTAATATTATTAAAGTAACATTTATTGAACACACATTCATTGCTCCAAGGGGCTATTGGTAGTTAAAAACTCCACAGGGTAACGTTAATGTTGATTAAATTTTATCGTGGCGCTGCACAGGTACAAATCAAATCCGATATTTGACCTGATTTATGATAACTCTTTGATCGTACTTACATTAATTTCTGATTTTGTTACTCTACTTTTTCTATCTAAACTCTTCTCCCTCCAAACCTCAACCCTGTTCTTTTTGCACTGAACCCCTCAAGGTCACTTGAAAGGTATGAAAAGGCTAAATATTGACACATTGACACTATTGACATTTCAACTGTGCAATCCTGAACAGACGTTTAAGATTTTAGGTGCAGTAAATAGCATATCTAACAGACTACTGGTAGTTTTATGAACCATGTGGGAATGTGATCCATCCTCTCAGACACTGATCTCAAACTGTTTTGTATTGTAGGATTGCACGTGTGTCCACTCTGCCCTTCCCTCGGAGGTATGTTCGTGGATATTGTTTGATCAATATTGGACTTTCTATCTTATAGTGCTAAAGACATACTACTAAATTGTGTGTTTATTTCTCTGTAGAGAGGAGGAAAAGGGGCTTCAAAGAGGGCAGCCGTCTATCGAGGCCATGATGAAGCGATCAGACAGCGATGACAGTCTGGTGGAATATGGAGAAGGTGGAGAGATACAGTTCAACGAGGACGGCTCGTTCATTGGTCAGTACACAGGGACCAGGAGGGATGTCAGGGAGTTGGACTTTGGTGGAGGCCTGGAGCTCCACTCGCCAATGAACACCATCTACTCCCTTGCATAAAGCTCAAACTTCAAACCGCTTTCTGCACCTGCGCCTCAACTATTTTTCTCGTGCCTTCAAGAACCTGGATGAACTTGTGAATCTGTCTGCCGGAGTAAACAGCTGGAGACTGACACGCTGTTAAACCCCTTCTTACCTTTGCAGACAACAGCTTTCATTCACTGAAGGAACGAAACATGGAAAAGTTGGGATTATCTCTGGAGAGATGGCATTTATTTGATGAAAGGGAAAATTTACCTTTTGTAAATAAAAATACTGTGTTTACGCACATGCCTATACATATGTTCAAGAGACACTGACTGCGCATCACAATGGGATCAGTTTATCATGTTGATAAAAGCAGTTACAAGAACAAACTTAGATAGTGTAGTTATTTTCTGCTAATTTCAAGAAAGAGATTTGCTTGAATTTTGAAATAAGGTCCGTATACCATCTCCATCAGCAGAGCCACGTTTTTGTTTTTGTTTTTTTATACACTAGTACTGAACGTACACTGTGGAAGTATTCTTAGTGATAGAATAAAGAAAATCAAGACTTTTGGGGAATCAGCAAGCAGCCACAAAGCAACTGTAAAATCACAAGTTACTCATGAAGTGGTCTAATTTCACTCACACTGGACTTTATTAATTTTTATGTAACAGTGTTTGTTTATTTGACTCCTAACATCATCTGTGTATTAAGACAGTTATTGTGCCTTTAATTTAAATAAAGTGAAGCTTTTTATTTTATAGCACTTTTTATGACTCTAAGTGTTGAATTTAGTTGCCGTGATGCTTAGATCACAGAATCTTAATCATTTCCTTTAAAAACTTAACGGAAAGTGGACGATTGTGGGGAGGAACATTTGTTTGCCTTTTTACTGAAGGGGTGTTCACACACAAAGAAGCTGGCAGTAATGTGGCAACAGGAGACCAAAATGAAATGAAATGAATGAAATTCTGCAAGTTGGTGATAAGCAGGAACACCCTTTTTGGGGAGATATCAAGTAGAACCAGTATCGCTACTACAGCTGAATGACATATGATGCAAACACAATATACAGTATATCCCTGACTTTGACCAGACGCTGTATTGAGACTATGAGGTGACTGGTTCTACATGTCCATGGCTGAGGTGCCTTCAACAAGCACTTAAGACCTCCTGAACTGCACGGCAGCCCTCTGACCCATGTGTGCTCACACTAGTTAACTGCAGAAAACAAATTCTTTGCTTGCACGTGTGTGTGTGTGTGTGTGTGTACCTACATACAGGGCAAAATAAAGCTGTTTGATTGAAGAAGAGTTGAAAAGGTTAATATTCTGCTTGTTTCACTCATAAACATTTGGGATGGGAAATATTACCAAGGCAGTGTTTTGCTGAATGAATCATCATTACATGGATGATGCTAATAATGAAGCTAGCAATAATCTCTGCCTAAAACATTTCACTAACAATTCTGGTTAATTTCACAAACAGCACTAGCAGCAATTTGCAGTTTAAGATTAATAATAATTGTTTATTTGTGCCAGCTAACCGTCTCTAGTTTTTATGCTGAGCTCACGTCTAGTTTTAGCTTCTTACTGTATTTACCAACAAGCTACCGTGGTATCAATCATCTCACCTCATTCTTACCAAGAAAAACTTATTAACCAGTTATTAAAGTTGAAGTTATTGGTTGTCAAGAAGACATTTTCATTTCACTGAACGCTGACTGATTCGCTGTGGTATAATATCACTCGTACAGTAGTTATGTGATCAGGGACCATAAAGATTAAAGGGTGAAGGATATCTTATCTATCAACCTTTCTAGATAATTAGCGTTGTTAATGCTAACTGTGTTGGAGGGATTTTTCAGTTTCTTTGACGACGACTGTATTTATGAAATCTATGTTTTATCCACATCAGTCATCAGTTTTACTCAGTTGCTGTCAGGGAACTGTTTCACCTACCCATCTGCAAAGTCTGTGATACTGTATACTACCTTTTCAAGATGTGTCTGGGCAAAAGAAGGCTTTAGCCTTTACTTTCATACTGGTATTCCTACACTAGCCAATTTCAAAGAAATCAAACTATGCCTTTCTGACTGACAGAAGAACAAAGTGGATGATATGTACATTAAGACCAATATATCTAAGAAAATGTGTTCTTACAGATATATTTGTATCAGAGTTGTTGTTGACTGAGTTAATCAATATCCTGGAGATCTGTAATCTGTAGAGATTAATTTAGCCAAAGTATCTGGATCTCCATTAGTCTCTGAGGTCAATCTACAAG
Source organism: Mugil cephalus (assembly GCF_022458985.1). Lineage (NCBI taxonomy): Eukaryota > Metazoa > Chordata > Actinopteri > Mugiliformes > Mugilidae > Mugil > Mugil cephalus. The sequence continues at coordinate 9,526,490 of NC_061770.1, read as the reverse complement.
TATAAACCTCATTTAAAGTGTAAATTATTTGTCCATCTACTGACTTGATTTACAAAATGATTTTAATTTTTCAGATTTTTTTTTTTTTTTTTTTTTTTTTTAAACTGTTTGGTAGACAGTAAAACTGGCAGACGGCTTAACGCTAGTCACAGCTTCACCTGTGTGTCTGTCTCTTTTTCGTAACTCATTGTAAAGTTAAATTTTGAGGTTTGGGACTCATAAAAGAAGGAACATCTGATTAGTATCAAAGAAAATAATCAGATCAAGCAAAATCATTTGAAGTATGTTGTCAGTTGTGACAGTATCATGGTTATTATTAGTTGTGTACTAAAAGGTTACACTTTTAATGCTGGTGTCATAAAAACATCTATTAAAATTTCTTATCATGTCCTCTTGTCTGCATGGATTAGCCAGGTCTTGATCTGAGGAGCCTAACGGTGAAAAGGCAATAAACTTTTTATTTAATCAGCGCAGCATGCAAATTTTAATAAACAATAATCCTCAGCTAAAGCTAAAGCATCCATTGCTCTGTCTTATCAAGTCTATAAAAATGACTCCCAGGTGCAACAGCTGCACATCCAGTCCGTCACCTCACCTGGGAAAAGGTGGTCATGAGCATGTAGAAAGTTAGTAACTGACATTTTAGAATCCAGAATCAATATCATGTGCACGATATGACTTCATTTTTCCAAAACCTATACTGCATTAATCATTTATGACTCAACAACAGCTTTCTGCTGCAGGTCACTCTAAAGAAAAGGGTCAGGCGTGGCTCGACTAACAATCTTGGCTGGTAAGTTACTGTATTTTTTGTGCTTATTCGTTCAAAGTCAAAGGAACGTTCTCTAAATCCTTCCGTGAACTCAGATGAAATAGATGAGTTGTTCCTTTGGCGTGGTTCATTTTCAGTGAGACAAAAAAGCTCTAGAGGTGAGGTTGGGATGTTTTAGTGGTGACATTATTCACTAAAGAAGGGGAAAATGTGCAAACCAGAATTTGTTGCTCACACAGAACGAATAAACTGTTAAATGAAACTGGCTGTAAAAGTTTGTATATTAATGTAAAGTTAGGAGAAAACAGAAAACTGTGATGGTTTTGAGTAATATTTTTAATTGGGGACTTGTAAAATGAGTTTTCTTACGTGGCTAAATTGTGAATCTATGTTTTTTTCCATACTTTATGACAGAAATCCTCGGCTGAAGACTGTTGATTGTCGGTGGGTGGAACCTTGGAACTGGACAGTGAGTCTACAAGGCTGCAACTGCAACATCTCTCGGATTACTGTACGGCATGTGATTATAAATACTTCATGTAGTGATAGAAAATATGTGTGTGTACACAGATTTACTGTCATGGTTTTGACTCCTGACAACCATCAGAAGTTCATCCAGTCTGCCATCAGATTCTTGAGACCACTACTACACCACAGGTTCAAGATTTCCTGGGGATAGAGGTGGAACAACCAGTGTATTCATTTACAGCACATCCAAAGAAACCCACATGTTTTAATGAGACAGACACTTGTTGACCTTCTCCTATCACGCCCTGAGCAACCAGGAAGGGATTTCATGCTGAACATGATGTGAGATGTGCACAGAAAACTGGTTAATGTCCCGAGAAGCTGGTGGAGCTTGTTGCCTGCAGCTATTCGGCTAATAGCTTTAGCAGTGGCTTAAGACAAGTGTGATATGGTGTGTGAGAGTGGATGCTGGCTATTCTGCACGGACAGCAAACCACAGCACTACACTACAAGAAATATTTGAAGAATATAAATACACCGAAGGGCTATTTAAAGACGTCCATAAATAATATTTCTATAAATATGTTGTTCTTTTCCTCCCAGGACTTTGCTATGAAATACTAGAGAGACCAAGAGCTCCTTTTGGAAAGGTCTTGGTTTGTTTTGCTACGTACGGACACACATTTCGCACAGCGTCGGTATCTAATGGTGTTGGAGCCAGTCAGCGGACCAGCCTCTGCTGGGCCCTACACTTGTGAAGCTGGGTTTTGGTCCTACTACGAGGTCAGTGAAGTTATCATACGATAAATCTAACCAAGAGATTTAATTACTACTAGTGCGGCCAAATAATTAAAATTTAATCAGATTAATCGCAGGGTTGCTGTGGATTAATTTCGATGAATCACGATTAAATACCATACAGTTAATTAATTAATTAACTAATTAATTAATTATTAATAGCATTTCAATTTGCATGAGCAAAAAGACTCAAGAAACAAGGCAACATATATGCACTTAACACGTTGATTAAACAACTCCAACAGAACATTGAACACAACAAATGGTGAGCCTCTGCAGGCAATAAATGAGTTGAGTAAAGTTGAGAGTTGGCTTTGATAACAGGCAGAGATTTGAAATCAAGGTAATGCATAACATATTACCCTTCACATCTATGTTCATGGAGATAACAGCAGCACAATAAAAAAAGCATTATCACTGCTAATACCTACTAGTTAAATCTTAAATTAGCACAGACACTTGTACAGCTGATTACAGTTAAGTAGCACAGTTACCACATACAAAAGTTTTATTCATGAGACAATATTTTCAAATATTTATATTCTGCAAATATTGCTACAGCTACAGGCAAATTTACAATATTACAGCTGTCACTCAACTGTCCGATCTGAACCACACGGTCGGAGCTCAGAGACAGAAAAGAAAAATGTTCGCAAACTGGGGGTCTGGACCTTCTGATCCCTTCTTCCTATTCCAAGATATATCTGAGAGGAGTACAAGGATTAAAATGAAAAAGAATAAATCATAAAGTCTTGTGAAGTATTCTGCTGTATGTGAATACTATATGCTCCAAAAATCTAGAAAATCTAGCCTACATATCTATGACTTCTCCCAAAGCCAGAAACCATAAAAGCTGAACCACTGCAATGGAATGTACTAATACAGCTAATATCACACATTTTAAAATAACAGTTCCACTTTTATGCTTAGTGAACCTGTAACTAACATAAATTAATGTTGGTTTCCAATGACCCCAAATCATTTTACACCAGCATTAATTTACCCTTAAAAGCACCAAACAATGAAGCCAGTCAGTGATTCACAATAACTAATGGTGTTGGAGCACCAGTCAACTACAAGTTGTTTGTAGTTTTGCCACTGCATTAAATGCATAATTAGTTTGAGTGCATTGGCTGATTTGTCTTAGTGGTTTTTGTCGTGCAGTGCACATATTTATGAGTGCTGTCTGGGCTTCACTGTCTTAATTATCTACACCTTCTCAAGTATGGATAAAAGGTATGCCTGGGAGGCTTGCATAGCCACACACTCTATTGTAGCTGGGGCTTACTGTACTCCTCTGGCCAATACTACCTTATTCGTGTTATGGTGTAAGCCACATAATGATAAATTCTGTATTCTACATATCTAGAAGGTTTTCACAACAAAATAGGTCAAACTGTGAGCTTTCCTTTGTGAGCTTTATCAGCTGCCATTATTTGTTCAACTTGGATGAAGCAACAGCTTTGGCCCCCAAACTTACTTTCAGCTTCCAGATTAATGATTATCACAGCTTGTTCATTATTTAGATCACCAAAGGACAGCTATTCAGTTCTCTGTTCTCGACTTTGGGAGAGCCCACACGAACACAGCAGCCATGACCAAGCTGATTCTAATAGCAGGTAAGGTGTAATGAAAAGCATGAAATGGTTTTCTTCAAATTTATCCAATAGTCACTAAAGTCACTAAATCTGTAACTTCTAAGGTCTCTGTCTTTCCTTGGGCAGTTTGGGTGAGTACATACATTATCAAACAAAACCTTCTAAGATAGTCTTCAAGGAATAACGATAAGCACGTCTGTCTTTTCATATTTAGCCTCGTCCACCAGACTTGTGTGTTATTTCACTAACTGGTCGCAATACAGACCTGGCAGTGGGAAGTTTCTACCTTCAAATATTGATCCCAACCTTTGTACCCACTTGATCTATGCCTTTTCTGGTATTAATGAGGCAAAAGAGTTGGCTACCATAGAATGGAATGATGAGCAGCTCTACAACGCCTTTAACGGACTCAAACAGAGGTCAGTCCATGTCTCTATGGGGTTTTTACTTTCACAAAAATATCCTGGCTGTTAACTGCATCTGTATATCCCTGCAGGAATCCAAATCTTAAAACACTGCTGGGAGTCGGAGGGTGGAACTTTGGAACACAAAAGTATGATATTTATCATAATACAGTCAATACAGGTTAATGTACAGTACAGATGACTATAATAATATCTAAAAGTAACGCCTCTCCCTCTCTGCCACTCAGATTCACTACAATGGTGTCCACACAAGCCAACAGAAATACATTTATTCAGTCCTCTATCAAGCTACTGAGAAAACATGGTTTTGATGGACTAGACCTGGACTGGGATTACCCTGCAGCAAGAGGAAGCCCTGAGGGGGACAAGCAGAGATTCACTTTGTTATGCAAGGTCCGATCAACAGTTATTACCGTGATGCTTTACCATTTCAAATAAAACATGGGCTGACTTTCCCTTAATTCTGTGGTTTATAGGAACTCCTGGAAGCCTATGTGGCTGAAGGAGCAGCGACTGGGAGGCCAAGGTTAATGATCACTGCTGCTGTGTCCGCTGGCAAAGGAACCATCGATGCTGGTTATGAAATCGCAGAGATGGCCAAGTACGCTGTCGCCTAACTCACCACACACATCCGCACGACTGGACGTTTTGATTATGTTGTTCTAACATGCGTTTCATCAGGTATCTCGATTTCATAAACGTGATGACGTATGACTTTCACGGCACCTGGGAGACAGTCACCGGACACAGCAGCCCTTTATACAAAGGCGCCCAAGACACCGGCGACAGTATTTACTTCAACACTGTGAGTACAGGAATGAAATCTCTTCTTTCTCTGTGTGTGTTATTGTAGTTAGTGCATAAACACCTAGCCTCACAAACATTTTGAAGCTTGGCTGAAACAGAAAACTTGGTGTATTGGTAAATGCATTGAAAAGGCATCCAGTTATCTGGATGACTAAGAAAGTAGTAAATGCAGAATCAAAAGTGCACCGAAGGTGGTTTTAATTAAGAATTCATTACAATCTTTAAGCATGAGACAGAAATTGTGGACAATATATATATATATATGTGTGTTTGTATTTTTAACTTATTTGCACATCCTTCTCTTTACGTTTAAGGACTTTGCCATGAGATACTGGCGAGACAAGGGAACACCTGTGGAAAAGCTAAATATGGGCTTTGCTACATATGGACGAACTTTTAAACTGTCCACTCAGTCCAGTCAGGTTGGAGCACCTGCCAGTGGTCCCGCTAGTGCTGGTGTTTTTACAAGGGAGGCCGGCTTCTGGTCCTACTATGAGGTGGGTCTACACCAATCGTTTCTCTTTAACATGTCATTCCATAAACACAGAGTTGTTTCAGATGTGCATTTTAACCCTCTTTCAGATTTGCACTTTTCTACAAGGTGCCAGTGTTCGGATGATAGAGGATCAGAAAGTTCCATATGCCTCCAAATTAAACGAGTGGGTCGGATACGACAACAAAGACAGTTTTAGTACTAAGGTGTGTTTCTGTGAGAAAATGAGTTACCAAATACCAAATGTACGAAGTCATGGCAAATGTAATATTAAAGCAAATATACTGTCATTTTTCCTCCAGGTCAGTTACCTTAAAGACAACAGATTCGGAGGAGCCTTCGTCTGGGCTCTCGACCTGGATGACTTTAGTGGACAGTTCTGTGGTCAGGGAAACTACACCCTCGTCAGACATCTTCACTCTCTTTTGGTTTCAGGTAACATCTAGTATTACAGTATATAGCTACATTCTGTTAAAAAAAGTTACTTCATATCCTTGATTTTGTTCATTTTAATGGCTTGTTACACTCCAGAGCTTCCTCCACTGCCCCCTACGAACACCACTCCAAAGACAGTGAATCACACCACATCTCATCCGGGACCCACGCTCATTGTACCGTCCAAAACCACTGACAGCAACTTCTGTGCTACAAAGGCTAGTGGGATCTACGCTAAACCCGACGACCCAGGTTCCTTTTACAATTGTGCCAACGGTATCACGTGGGTCCAAAACTGTCCGGCTACGTTAGTCTTTCGGGACAGCTGCAAATGCTGTGCATGGCCTTAACGACTCTAATTAAAAGTTTGTGTTTAGTTTATTTTATCTTGAATTTGCTGTTTCTCATCTTTTATCATTGACACAGCTTATTAAACATCATCTTATACAATAAAAAGAAAGAGTAAACACAGATTGGATGGCAACAGTGTACAAGTTTTGTTAAACAGTTACTCTGATCATTTTGTTCCTATCTCATTAAATCTTCTGTAAATATGTTTTCTTTTGCAAGTTGCAGGATCTGTGATTCCTACTGTTCCTATTCATACTAAAGAGAAGAGGTTATGAATAACAGAGGTTATGGAACCAGGTTCTGGGTAAAAGGACATTCACTACCTGGAATTTAGCCAGACAAACAAACATACTAAATTTACCACACAACTTTCCTTAGGTCCAAACTTTTGGATTTGGCAAGTACTGTAAGCACATGAACACCTCACCCTTAGATGTATTTGTATAAGATAAAAAAAAAAATGATAAGACATCTTCAAAGAAATAAACAAGAACACAAGCACCACGATTTTCACCTAGTCATCTTATTATTATGAGCATGGATACCAAGAGGAATAACTATTTAATTACATAAGTTATTGCATAATTCCAGTAGACAAGCAGAAACATTCACATCATTACTGCATTAAGTGAAAACCTTTACACTGAAACTTGTTTGCATTGAAAGATTTAACTCCAACATCCAACGTCACATATACAGTAATCTTGTGGTGAATACATGTCTTCTTGAAAGCACCGTTTGTTTTACCACCGAGCAAGAAAATGTATCACCAGTTTGCTGTCACACTGCTGAACTAGATCTAATGGGCTATACATGTACTGGAGGTACCCTGAGGAGATGCACTGAGTCACACCTCAGTGTCAGGTCAGATCACGATTTTCTCTACTAGTACTTGCAGAAATATGTCATGTGCGATTTTGTACCAGACTGAGACTGAGCAACGCTTCCTTGTTGGAAAACATCACCTAACCGTGGCAGGTTGATCATTACTGCTGGTGTCTCTGCTCGGAAAGTCTGTTTGTTATATTCAGATTCACGGCTAATTTAACTCTTGACATTGTGCATATGATAAGCTGCCATTACTTTTTCAACATGATATCTACATTTTATCAGACCGTCAGTTCACTTAAATGGATCCTGGAAACGTGTCACAACTCTTCTTGCTGGGCATCTCAAGAGTGAACAAACCGTCTGTAATACTGAAAGTATCAGGATTTATGTCATAACTGCACAAGAACCTCTTCTCCTTGTGACTTTTTTGGTCTCCACATGTAACAATCAATTCAATGGCGCTTTTAACCTCTACTCTAGATCCAGTGACGTATGAGCAGCAGCAATGGTGTTAATGCAGAAAGCTGCTACACCAGTGAACAAGGGTCCTGGGCCACAACTGCAGTGTGTGAATTTAATCAATCTATAGTCAGTGGATTAAACTTTTATTTGATTTGTTATGGCAAATCTGTTGTACAACATTATAACTACATGGGCCATTTGACTGTTATATTCATTTTGCCCTTTACTTTGAAGAGGGACACAATACAGCTGATTGCTATAAAAAAACAGCCTGATTGCTAAGCAAATAATCAGTTTAACTCAAAATGTAGGTCAGTTACTTCCTTCGTAAATTACTCATTGTGCCCAAATCTGTTAACTTCAGCTGTGCACGTCAGGGGTTTTTAACTGCTGTTGTGTATGACTCTTACTCTGTTGTTAAGCTTTTTTTTTTTTTACTGGAGATGAACATTAGCCTGGTGCCTCAAAATGAATAAATCATTAACATGAAATGTATTTGTAATCAAGTGTTAATATCTCTATTTTTGTTTTGTTTATTAAAAGAAAATGATGGGGAAATTGGGACTTCAGTCATAATTTTTATTTATTTTACAGCACAGAATCTTGCAAAACACAGAAACAACAATCACATCATGAAAATGCATTTTTTTTTAAAATTATGCTTGCGTCAAATGCATCAAAATTGCAAATTCAACCCACAGAAATGACTCAGTATGCATTGTATTACACACCATTACATTCTTAAAAGTCCATTTCATCATTTCAACAAATAGCAGCATCTTTTTGTGAAAAAAGATCATAATTTATTAGCAATTAGTCATTTCTTTGTTGTACGCACCACAGTGACTGTATTGATACAGTGTTATCAGTAGCTAGGAAATATTTATTTTACATAATAAATTCATCACAGGCACCTTCCACAAAATCTTTATCTCAAACAAAAAGGTGCACTACACAATTGCTCAGCAATTACCATAACTGATAACTGTATGTGTCTATTATTCATGGCTGATGACATGTTTAGTGCTAGAATTAATGGTTGTTAGGAAATTGGCCCCTCTGGTCCTGAAATGTTGTATTTTTTTTTCCATTGAGGAACAAAGAAGCAACGGTTAATTTCTTGGTGCAGCTGAAATTAATATGACCAACAGTCCCCGGTGAAACTTATTTGTGACCAAAGGTGAGAATTCCTCAGAGTTCATGAGTGGAGCTGTGTGACTCGGGCAGCTTCTGAATATCACAGTTTTGAATCAGACTAAAGTAAAATACTATAAGCTCCTCGTAGTTCTTTGTGGAAATCCTTTCATTGATGCCATGGAATCTAAGAAAGAGAAAAATATACCTTTCCTTCATCGTGCCTCAGAAAAAAAACACACCCTTTCCCCCTTTTGTTTCCTTCCATTCTTGGTGAATAATGGTATTTTTTTTAATTTATTTATTTTTGTTTTTACAAGAGTTGATAAGTTAAAAAAAGGAAAGTCTTAGTGTGTTTGCTCAACAGGGTTGTAGTTTCAACAATGCAAGTAGGTCACACTGTTATATCACAAGTGTTTGATGTAAACATGTGACCAACAACAACACTGAGCTCTCTTGTTCAGGAAGCTGCCTCCTGGTTGTAGCCACTTATTACTCTGCACAAGCAGGTAATCGTAAAGGCCGCAGCAGGCTTTGTCGGAACTAATTTGTTCAGCGTTAGGTACATTAACTAAACTCTTACCTCTGAGCATCACCTGGTTTAAACCAGATTGGGGCGAAGCGATAAATATCCTTGGTCAAGTCTCTGAAGTGTCGACTGTCTGTGTTTCCAATACAGATGCCTGCACAATTAAAGATGATATGAAATCTCACAGATTCTTTGAAATACTTTGACCCCAACAACCCTAATTTGCACAAAACCAGTGGAAATCTACCTGGAGCAATTGTAAGCTTTGGGAACATGTCCAACACGGTTTTCTTAATGATCTGGAAGCCTAAGGACTTCTCATCAGCAGAGCTGACGGGTAGAGGGTCAAACCCATTAACAAGCTCTATCTTCACTCGCTGGTCCCCCACTGTAGCATGGATGAGGTCCAAGACCTAAATGAGACAGCACACATTTCATTCAGCTCAGAGTTTTCATAAACGGACAACGGGAACTCTCAGAAAGGAGAAACTACCTCTTGTAATGACTGTGCCGAATGGATTCGCAGATTTACATAAGCTTCGGCAATGGAAGGGATGACATTCACCTGCAAGGAGGCAGAACATTTCCATAACAAACACAACAAAGCGTTGCGTGTAATTTCCCTTCTTGTGAATGACCTTCTATTGTCAGTGATTAACTGTACCTTAACTCCTGCATTGAACATAGTGACTGCCGTGGTTGTCCTTACAAAAGCATTTGTGTCTGGCTTTCTCTCAAGTACCCTGCAGCATAAAACATACCAACCAGTCTATGCCGGTGTGTCCAAAATACATGCTGCATGAATTCATGAATGAATAAATAACGGGGTGTTATTACCTGCCCAGGAGTGGAGAGAACAGCCACAGATTTGACATTACGACCTTCAATGGGAGACTGAACTGAAGTCAAAGAATGAGTAATGAGTATGGGAGCGGGGAGAGAACAACTGCTATTAGTGAACAACTGCTCTGTTGATGCTACCTTGTGGGCCAGATGCTCAAAGGTCTCACGTTCAGGCCCATGACCAAACAACCTTGGCATGGGGTTCTCCTCCAGCCTGAGGGAAAAAACACGAAAATATTGTGAGCACAAAGTGTAACCAGAATTAACTGTAACTGTAGTTTAAAGAAGTATTCCTCTCACCGTTTGACTGCTGCAGCCAAGATGCCAATGGTGGTCTCCCTGGGAGGCATGGAGGAGTGACCGGGGGCCATGGTGACGCTGAGTTTTACGGTGGCTGAGCCCTTTTCACTTATCCCGATTCTGCAAAGCACGTTCACACATGTTCAGTTTAATGGGGACACGCAACGCTGAACATCTTCTTATGTGTGTCAGGTTCTTACAGAGCAGCAGGTCCATCAAGGCCACTGATTACTCCATCAAGTATAGCCAGGCCCTCGTCCAGGACAAACGACAGCTGCACGCCACGCTGCTTCAGTGCGCGCACAATGTTCATCGCCCCATTGTGACCACTGACCTTCAAAAGGAAATGTGGAAGAGCTCAGACATTCACATACGATATCTTATTTATGTTCGAGCTGTGAAAGTTTTAGCATTAACTGACATACTTCTTCATCATGACCAAGGCCGATGTAAAACCCCCTGCGTGGAGCGTAGCCTTTCACCAGCAAGTACTCCAGCGCCTGAAGTATTCCCTAGAAGAATACACCCACATAAGTATGTCCCTGAACTCAGTTAAACAGCAAACTCACACAAAATACCTCTCGTTCTCTCACCATTACAGCGCCCTTGTCATCTATGGTCCCTCTGCCGTAGATGAAGCCATCTTTCTCCTCTGCGGAAAACGGCGGGACCTCCCAGCCATCCGACTCTCTGGCAGGCACTACATCAATGTGGGCCAGCAGCAGGTAAGGCACCAGGTCCGGCTGTGACCCCTGCACCCTGAACAGGTGGCTGTAGTTGGCCACCAATTCATGATGAACCAGGCTTGAGGAGAAAACGGTGGGGAAGGCTGACAAAGGAAGAAAGAGGATGTGGTGAAACCTTTCTGCACTTGTGTGAAAGCTGTTATGTAACTCCCGCTTCTGCTCTAGAGTAGAGTACGTGAAGATAACCTGTCAGAGTTATCGTGAAAAGTGAAGAAAAAAAAAAGAAGTAGGCCACGAGGTCAGAACATTTTAACCCTTAATTCCTCTTGAGAGGAATTGTAAATATGGCACTTTCCTTTTTGGTTATACTATACAAAATACATAAAATATTACTTAATAATTTAGAAGAAAAATGGTTGATTTGCAACAAATTAATTCAATTTTGCAACAGGGCTTGTTGCCAAAAATACAAAACAGGATAAGTTGCTATTTTTTTATTTATTTTTTTATTATGACATAAAACCTAATATATTTATGTTTTGAACAAGACAGATTATGTAACTGCGACTGGCATTTCCGACTTCTTATCTGACATTTTATGCAGCAATAATTATAAACGCACAGTAAAATAAAATTAATTGGAAGACAGACCAATAAAAGCAAGTGTTACATGCGGTGATACGATAATAGTGGTAACAGCTTTCGACAATACGCACAACTGAACACTGTCTAAAAGAGAAAGTTAATGTAACTATGGAAGCGCATACAACAATAACTTTTAAATGAGAATTTCAGAAAATAACACCTGCTAGCACTGCACATTAAGCATTATAGACAATTATTTTCATACCGTCTGGCTCTGGTCACCCACTGAAACATTAACCTCATAACATAATCCTCCTGAACTGGAAAGTTAAACTAAAAGAATAAAACTTTCAACATCTTAGTTTCATCTTCTATTTCCTAATTATATCTCCACAGAGAAACAAATGGTATTAAAAAGCAGTTGGACAGTACCATTTCATAGATGCTGGTATCCTCTCACTAATATTAATGATCAGTTCCTGTAGAAAGACTCAAACACGTACATGTAGGTAAATTCAGACACATCACTACCTGTCACTACCTGACTGTAGTGTGTGGGTTGAATTTGCATACACTACTTAACAATACTTTAGGCAAGCAAAATTAAATAAATGTGATCGTCGTTGGCCACATTACAAATTATTAAGTTATTGTTTTTACATCGTTTGTTTTCATTTTATTTGATGTTATTTAGTTGTTTTAATGCATTTAGACACAGCTGATTAAGGCTGACTATTTAGTTATTTATCTATTGGAACTGGAATCAACGTGATGTATGAATCATTAGACCAAAGGTGTCAAACATATGGCCTCTGGTGGGCCGCTTTTGGCCCATCAGAGGGTCCGATCTGGCCTGCGGGATGAATTTGCAAAGTGCAGAAATTACATTGAAGACATTAACTGCGTATTGTACAATAAAAGTAACTACTTTTCATAGGTTTCACACAATTTTAGTAAGAGCTGTGGACATAACACAACATTGAATTAAATGCAAACACTTTCATAATGTACTTCTTTGTGCTAAAACAAAGGGAAACATTTGAAGTTGTCATTATTTGAAGGTCTGGCGCCCTTGAGATCATATTGTTCTCATCCATTATTATTGTACGTGGCCCCTGGACTGACATGAGTTTGACACCCCAGCGTTAGACAGTTTGTGGCGGTTATAATTGGAGGTGACCACTAGACGTCACCGGTATGTGTGTGTGTGTGTGTGTGTGTGTGTTAGTGTGAATTTGAACGCTCAGGTGAGTTCAGGTGTGAGTCTTTGAAGCTTCGAACACGAAGCCTCCACAGCCAGGTATACCTGTACGGAGGAGCTTGTCAAATTCAAGCAGCGCGGTGGTGTTGATGTCCGTCTCTGAAAACGACACTGTTGGGATCCTGATAGCTTCTGCATGACGGAGGACAGATACATGTTTAGTTAAACTTGCCCTGCACTTTCCACGCACAAGCTTGACGGGCACGGTCAGCCACTCGGTTAAAACGTGACTCGAGTTACCTTTAAAATGGTTAAGAAGCTGCTCTCTCTGGTGGTGGTCTATGACGAGCGAGATGTTTTTCGTCTTTTCCCAGCGTGCGAGTTGAAGTCCGACATTTACGTCCAGTGTGAACGTCCTGATAGTTGCTATAGTAAATAAAAATATGACCGTAATAAGAAGACTACTAATAATTATCTTTAAAAACTTGAATATTTTGAACTTTGAACCCGAGTCTGTCATTGTAGTCTGTGTTGACCGACTCACTCGTCTGTCTGATATAAAATGCTTCCGTTAAACGAGAGCCACCTGCTGGCCTGACAGAACAGCTACACCTACATATCCTATAAATCCTCAGTGAAATGCAGGAAAAACAGAATCAGAGCTACTTTATTGACCCCAAGAGGAAATTACTTTTCGTTGCAGCACCTCCTACTCAAAGTGTACTAGTGTTCAGAACAAAGAGCAATGTAGGCAATTATAGTAAGACTACATACATCAATGTAAAAAAATATATAAGATATATATTTAACAATATGTACAAGTATAAGTGAACCTGTGTTCTGAGTTCTTGCTCTATAATAACACTGAATTGTGGATATTGGTGAATCCAGAGTCCAATAAATATATAAGGAAATATGTACAAGTATATGAAAAGAAAGTGAACATGTGTTATTGCACAATATCAGTATAAATATGGTTATAAATATGGGTTATGCACACCTCTGAGCGAGGAGTTGTACAACACACAAGAGACACGGGATGTTTATGAAGCAAACATCCTTTATTGAAATATAGTTCAAATGTTTAAAAAACAGAACATACAAGTACAGTCACACTAAATCATTGAAAAGGCATTATTCCATTACACAGTTTTAGTTAGGGAACAGAAATCAACATCCATAAAGACAACATATAAAAGTGTAAATCTTCCATTTAAGCACAAAAACTTGGGCAGAAAAACTTTTAATATCTCAAGAGAAGGTCAACATCTGCAACTCAGTGTCGAGGATTAATGGAAATTTAATCCTGTCCAGAGATCACTTGTCCATCTTGTGTCTCAGCCTGAAGTAAAAGCCTGTGGCTAAGACCGTCCAGAAAGGCCAAAACAGGGCTTGTGTCCTCAATGGTGACATAAATCATATACAAGATGCAGGCCACAATGAGGAAGACTAAAATCTGTATCTGGATGGGTACGAGATAGCGCTCCACCTCTCGTCTTTCCATGGTTGAGGGACTGACTGGAGTGTCTGGATAATCATACTGGACAGGTCTCTTAGCTGCCCCCTTTATGGGTCTTCGACAAGCTGCGCTGAAATCCAAAAGAGCATGTGTTAATAATCCATCCACCAGTTCTACAATTCTCAGTCTTGTATACTTAATGTACTCCATTTTTGACCTGAATCTCTTTCAAGAGCAGCTGTGAACAGCTCTTTATTGTTGCACTGTGACATTCTTGGTACAGCACTTACTAGATCCCCGTGGGTGTGGTCTCAGTCCCTGGAAACATGTCCTTCAATATATCCTTCACGGGATCCTGAGGAAGTGAGAAAATAACTCAGAAGTTACTGACAAATTAGACCAGAAAAAAACAGAAACATGTCCAGAAAGAGTCCCACGGATACAGAAGCCCAGCAAGTCAGGTGGAAATGAAAGAAATAGGTGAAAGTCACTGTTCCTAGTATCGGTCTAGTGGCGTGTTTGATGTCATTCCAGTATATGGTGATCTTACAGACAAAGAGAGTGGGTTGGAGAAGAAAACCTGATCCAAAACATTGCAGATTCGAGTATAGGGCGAGACAGTCACGAGGAGGATGGCCTCTTCATCCATAAGACGTGAGCACATTACTGGATACGTACACTATTCAGCAGTTCAACATAAAACTATGGAAATTTATGAACTGTGATATTGCTACTATCACTCAAATAAAAGCTTGGGGTACTTTGTCCACCACCGTGTATGCATTTGTTGAATGCGTATTTTATTTTAGCTCAAAGCTCATTTCCATCTGTGGTCCGTATTCTTTGTCACGAGTATAGCTCTTATTATGCATTAAGACTGAAAATATGAAAGAAGTACACTAAAAGTAGTAAGATAAAGTGATCTGGGCTAAACTCTAGGTGGGAAAAAAAAAGTATGTTTGCCTTCATTCCCAGTTTACGAAGAGAAGCCTTGGGAGTGTAGTACACAGACTGGTTCTTCACTTTGTACTTGTCCACACTCAGCTTGCCTCGCTACGAAAATCAGAGAAGAATTTTTATTCACTGGATTTCTGACACCCATCTGCATCTCTTCCCACTTCCAGTGAACCTCTGCAACACTTCAACCAGCACCACAGTTTGTGTTTAACGTGTGACTGAACAACGCGGGCACTACTGACCCTGTCGGACTGTGACCAATGTTCCTGCACTTTGCTCCCATTCAACACTTTCTCAGCGTCTGTGCTAGAAGAGAGTGAGCTCCGGCTCTCCATCTGTTTTTTACAGTAAAAATATATATTATTGCACAACTACCTTTTTGGAGAGAAAATAAAATAATAGTATTTTTTTTTTTTAAAATATGTGTTATTGACTTTCCTCCTCAACCATCTGAATGATACTGAAGGCCTGAGGGGAAGATGATGCGCACTCATTGGAGATAACAGATTTTGTTCCAGATGGGACCTGCAAGGATTATAACGTTAAAAGCAACACAAACATGTATCATCCAATCTATACATCACCAGTGAGATACCAATATAATACACTATAATATACACACTGTCACATTGGTGGCTTGAGAAGGGCGTAGTAAGTAAAGACAGACATCAAGGAATGCAGAGAATGTAAAATCCACAAGAGAAAGTGAAATAACACTGGCCTACCCCTGGCCCTAATCCTGAGTGCTGCTCTACTGAGGATGCTCTACTAATTCTGGCAGGAATCTGTGAGCATTGAGGCTGACTCCGGTCCGATGATTTTAATGCATTCCTTGAATTCCGCTTGCAACTAGGTTCCTTGTTTTTGGAAGGACAGGCACGCTACGAAAAGGTCCAACCCAATCAAACACAGAATAAAAACACTTCAGCATCACCTGAGAATTCAGTACGGCGGAAAGTTGTGCAAACTCAATGAATATCTGTAGTATTTACCAGCCTTGATGAGGGCAAAAAGCACTGTGGGTAATTAAAACCATCATTTTGACGATGCAAGTTTGCCTGTGAAAAGTGCGGAAAATAAAAAGTCTTATTCCCAGGACTGCAGCCTGCATGATAGTTTCATTTCAAGCTATAACCATTAGGTGGCACTGTAGGGAAGATTTGTTTCCATTTCTTTAGTGATAAACTAAGATATGGTATCAGCAAAGGTTAGTACGTAGTGTGAACTCACACGATTCAAGAAATACTGTTCATTAACAGACCAATCTTTAACCAAAGACACCAAAATATTATCTCACCTTTTTGCTCTTTTGCTGTATCTGTTCCAACTTCTCAATCGTTTCTTGTGTTTCTGGTTCTGAACCTGTCACATAAATAAACACATAAATAGATCCATCTAATATCCAATAAAATTAGAAGAAAACAACCTATTTTCTGGTCATACTTGATTTTTCATCTTCCTCTTCTCCACTTTCCTCCTCGTCGTCATCCTCCTCTTCTTCACTGTCGGAGTACAGGACAGCTTTCTCGGCTCCATTCAATCTCTCATGTCCATTGGACTGAAGCAGATTCCTGAGCTTCTTCTCATATAAGGCTCTGGTGGAAGCTAGCATAGACAAGTAATACTATAGAAAATTATTCTTGATGAAAGGTATCCTATTTCTACAATGAAAACGCATCAAAATACCATATAAAGACCAGCCTCACCAACGATGGGCCCAGCTTGAACCCCGTGTTTGAGCAGCGTGGCCATGAGGTTGTCGTCGGTCATACTGCTCGGGTCAGGCATCTTTGCGTCGACTGGATCCTCTGGCTCGTCCTCAAAAAACAACATTTGCTGAATTTAGTGAATGCTGTTCAAGACGTGACAAAGCTACAGCTTCAGTGCCAGAAGAGTCCAGGTGTGCGATGTAGAGCATAAAAAGACAGCTGGAGGCTGCAACACACAAATCTGTTCAATATTCAGCACATCATCTTCCCTATTCCCTTGTTGTGATGGCAAATTGACAATAAGACAAAAATAGGTTAAGAAAGGAAGTTTAATATCTTAAATTTTACCACTCATCTAAGAGTCTTCTTCTGTTCTAGTGGGAAGTTTTTTATTTGGTGCATTTTTGGGTGGCGTCCACTTTATTTTAACACCAATTATACGGGTCATTGTATATCTTAAAACAATCTTCACAGACAATCAGTCATTGCGTGACTAATCTACACTAACTACAGTTCCTTAAAACTGTGTCATAAAATAGCTTAGATACATTAAGCTGCCAAGTTAGCTTTCAATGCCACATCAAGCCCTGGCCTCACCGTGAGCAGGCTTTAAATCTGTGAAAAACACGGCACTGGATTTGGAGTAGGATTCTGGCTTTAGGAATAGGGAAGAGAAGAGACGTGCGAAATAAACATTTAACATACAAATGGTACACACTGCTCAAAACAGCATATTTCAGCTAAACCGGTATTTTGTGCATCTGTTAAAATGATAAGATTACATAATGGTCCTTAACTGTACTCACTGATGCAACTTTTTAGAACAAAATGTGGAATAATCATTTTTGATTGACACTGAAGGGCTGCAATCAGAAACTTGCAAAAAGATATTTTCATTATCAAAATAAAGTGAAACGTTTCAATGCACTTTAAGTAGTTGCCAACAGTGGATCATTGTACTAATCATTCATCTCACACATTGCATGGATTTTAAATAGGTTATATATAATAGTTCATGGTACTGGTGTTATGTTGAGTTCACATGCCCAAACAAACTAAACACAATCTGCACAAACAGACAGTCTTTCGACTGCATGACAGAAACAACTTCCAGACTTGAAGTGTTACTGGAGCTCCTCTTCTTGGCACACATAACTGAGTGTGACAGGTGTTCACATGACTGCAGTGGCAGCCGCCAACTACAGACGCTCTCATGTAAATCTATACCAACTATACAGCTGGTGGTGGACTGGTGGTGCAGGACCTCAAGTGTGGTAAACCAAGAGGACTGTTTAGCAGCGGTGACCCAGATCTCCCCCTCCACAGCTGCTGACCTTGTACAGCACCGGTTTAAATCAGTTCAATGAAACACAAATATTCACGAAAGCCTCACTATCACGTGCAATTGTTAATAATGATTGTGGGAGGATTTTTCTCAAACTACCTTTTTTTTTCATTGCAGTCGCCCATTGAGAAAAAAAAAAAGAAAAAGTGAATCAGAAAATTGGAAAATAACAGCAACGCCAAACGATTGATCAACTCACTGCCACATCTCCTACTTGATCCTCCTCATCGCTGGAGAAGTCCGCTGCGTTTCTCTGATGAATGTGGTTCAGGTGCAGCTGCACATAAACCTCTTTTCTGCTCGCTGCAGGTGGCAGCGCGACATTATGGGCAATTAAATCTGACTTGAGTCGAGATTTAGAGAAATGAACGGGGTCCTCCACAAGTGGCATGTCACCAGGACGACGCGGAGTATATATATATAAATATTTAGAGAGATTTTTTTTCAGTTTAAAGTCAGATGGTCCCCGCCGAAGGAGTAGCTCCAAGAAATCCCTGTGTCCGTGGTCTGGATTGAGAACAGCTGCAACCTGCCACTTGATTGGCAGCTAGCAGGCTAACAAGCCGGACATGCCACTGAGTACTACAAATATGGCAAACTAACACTTTATGTGGCTGCTTTAATTCATTTTAATTTAACGTTAAATCATTTTTGTAAAAGGCAGACATTTGGAAAAAAAAGGCGTGTGTGGCTTCGGTTAGCTTCTTAGCTATTCTGACTTAGCAATTCGTGTTTATTGTAATATGAAATTAATTAACAAGTCCACCCCTGTAGTTATTAAACCGAATTAATCCCATTAATCAATCCCAAAACTCTTTAGTTTTATTAGAAAAATATTAACAGCGGACCTATAAGAAAAGCACAGATATTCCTGCTGGATATAAAATTACTGACTTGATGGTTAAGTCGATGCGGAAGTGCCCTAACTTGTATTATTTTTAATGACCAACAGAGGGCGACACTTCGCAACAATTTACTTCTCTCTTGATTACTTCAGTAAGTGTAAATTTGTCTTAAATGTACGTCTTAAGTTCACTTCTATACCAAAATTATGTTTATTTAGTAAGTTATAGTCACAGAGCGAAATATGCCTAAAGAGCATTTTTTTTTTTATGATTAATTGCTTCCTCGGTAAACATTTAAACATGAGTTCTTGGTCTCGATGTTTCTGACTGGGCATGCAGTGTACAAGTCCAACCATTTCTCCACCTCCGCTCTCTCGTCTAACGTTAAGTATTGTTTGTAATGTCCACAGACCAACATGTGTTGGTTAAGTTACCCGGCTAGCCAGCTAAACTGTTAGCTCTCTGACATCTAGATGCTAGCAGTTGCCTAGCAGCGGCATTCTCACAACTGTCGCAATCATAAACTCACACGTTATAATCTAGTCACTGTCAGTAAAATAACTGCATACCTTTCAATCTCTGGTGTGACCCAGGTGTCGGCCGCGGATGGCACTGACGCGTTTCTGTTGAATGCTGCTGCATTATGAATGGAGTGATGCATCCGCCTAACACACGTGGTGAGTGCTGTAGTTCCTTTCTTTACACCTGTGAACAGATGAAGAGACCTTTTTTAAGAAGATTGACAGTAAAGCCGGATATGCCAAATATGCTCATGAAGACTTTCTTTTCTAACTCAACCCCCTACAACAGCCATCTTTAGGTTAAATCCAAGTCAAGATTAAGCTCATTTAAAGTCCACCTTTAGTCTGAATTTGACTGCTGTTTGCTGAAATTGCTTAAGTTACCGTTCCTTAACCTAAACCTGATGTGCTAAAAAAAAAGAAAAAAATAGCTGTGCTTTATTCTTTAATTTATTTAGTATGCCAGATCCCAGTTTACTTATTTGACAACAGCAGTTGCTTAACCACGAATATGGTTTGCCAGCAATGCGTACTTTTGTGCAAGTCTCCGTTTCAGTGACTTGCACAATAAACTCGTACTGTTAAACTCCCACCACAGTTCAGCAGCAAAATAATACTATATTCGACCTATTAGTGACATTGCAATAGGTCAAAAGGAAACAAAGTGGATAATGTGCTAGTACACGATGAGCTGATTCAGATATTTGCAGCAGTATTGAGCAAGTACACATGCTCTGTCAAGATAAGGTTTTCACATGGGAGAAAGAATTAGCTTGGAAACGTTTCTCGCTTATTGCTATTCATCGGTGAAACCAAAATCATTATCAATATTGTATTGATCACTGTCAAGAATGCTAATCTCAGTAATCATGTGCACGGTGCGCCCACATTGACATCATAAATTATACAACAATGTGGAAATGTTTGCAACAGCAGCACCAGTAATGGCACAAAACCCAGCCAAAATAATTTTAACAATAATCTTCTTCCCCTGTGCCAATTATCCCTATGCCCAGTACTCTACATCGTTATAAATGTGCATCAGTAAATGTATTACTTGACCTTTTTCACAGAAGAACTTGCCAAAGCAGGTGAGGTGTCTAAATTATGGCTCCGTTCCACACAGGGAAGGTCTCTCCTTTGTGCATTCTGCTACACAGCTGGATTCCCACAATGCCACAAGACAATCCATCTTGCCAGACCGCAGGCTACAGTATGAAAACTAATCAGTGTCTTGTGAGGCCTCATTGGCACCCCTGGGCATGTTTCAGTGGTGACAACAGCCATTCCTAAAAATGCCCTTTCTGCACAAATTTTCCTTACAAACTGGCACACAGATTACATACATAGCTACAGTAACTGCTCGCTCTGGATTGTTGTGTTCAGCCAATGATAGACAGATGGTTCGTCCAATCACCTGCTTTTTGAAAATTGTCTGTCCTTTCCCAAACAGTTTCTGAGGATGACTTCCCAGATGGTTCTGTGTAACAAACCATCTGTTATGAGAGGACAGTTATGAATTACTGGGACTGAGCCATCATTTATATACCTGTGCTTTTCCTACCATGACTAGTCAAAAACGTCTCTCAAAATAGATTATTTTTATATATTATTTCATCGTCTCTTGTCCTGTGTGTCACATTGTCGCGGTTTCGTAATGTTTCATTCATCTGGCTGTTATGCTGAAACCAAATTGCAAATATGGGCTCCAAAAGACTGAACCGAACTAAACTAAGTGACAGAGCAACAAGATTCCCACAGGATTGTATTACCCGAATGCCACTTCACGGCAGCCAAAACATCCACAGACAAAGCAAAATTGCTTCCATGAACAGATGGGCTGTTTTATTTGTCTTAGCAAATCGTTCAAAACAGATTTAATTAGAAACCTTAGAAACCAGCTTTGCTATAATCATGCTGCTCTGTGAATGGAAACACGAGATGACAAGACAGCAGGTGTTTACATCACATTGCTGTGATGTTTGAGTTTCAGTGGAACAGACTCGGTCACATGCTGAGTTATTTACTGTAATGAACATGCACCATTTTTAGACTGGACGTGAGGCAAATGCATATTCAGAGGGGATTTAATAAGCTCCATTAATTTGATTGACCGTGACCATTTGTACTTTTTTTGAACTAACACTAAAATAAATCTGCCTACTTGGAATTCATATCAGTCGACAGTGTGAGATGTGTCCAAAATGAAACGTCCATTTTATTGTCAATTCTGCTACATGTACACGATTGAAGATGTTGTTCTTTCAGCCTCACTGTGAAATACTCCAAACAAAGAAGACAATATATGAAATGTTTCCCAAAAGTAAAAAACTACTGAAGGTGGTCAGCAGGAGACTCATGAAAACTATGAATATTCTGATAATGAAGCTCTGTCTTTGAAAAATGATTTAATTAGAGGGGTTCAACATATCAAAGCAACAAAAAAAAGGAAAATAATGTACTGGAAAAAAGTCTCAGATGTGCGTTTCACAGAGAATTTAAGAAGCCAAAGTCAAGGGAGATTGAAGAGGGAGCTATAGCGGTCAGAGGGCTAAATGCTCTTTGAATCCTTTTTAAAGAATCTACTCAAGAGGGACGAGGAGCGAGAACCACGAGAACCCAGATTTAAAGCAATTTATGCAAGTGCTGTAAAGGCTCAGTTAGCCGAGGTGCAAACCAGTATCAGCCCCTCTATCACATTTGAACAGCTCCAACACTAGATTAAAATAAAACTGAACTTTTCCATTTCACTTGAGTAAATAGCATAATTCTGGCTTAAATTTCAACCAGTCTTTTTCACCTTTAATTATGAGTTTCTCTTTTCCCACCCATATTTCAATTGTGCCAGAAAAACTCTCTTCTTGTTCCGTCATTTCAGCGCTTTGCCAAAACAGAAAATCCACAGTTGACTGACTTTAATTCTTTTAGTAACAGTGGTGGTACAACAGTAGCATTTGGGGATCTTTTTAGAGCTCTGTAAGAGAGTAATGATGTGATGCTACCTAAATGTTAACTAGCTGAATAAGACGAGAGGTGTCACTTCCTAAAGCAGTGGTGCAGTGAAAACACTCTAATGGCGTCACATTGAACCGAGATGCAATCAACAGGTAAAACATGTTCCATGTTTTCACTTGAGAATGACAGATAATAAGCCACAGTCATTACAGTAACCAGAGAGTCGTGACTTCCACAGTAACGTTCCCAGGTGAAATAAGAGATCTGAGCTCTTTCCCTATCAGCAAGTTAAATTTCCTTAACACTGCTAAGTCACAGGTTTTAAATACAATGAAGTCATTTTCCAACCGTCACGATTTAGGCTACAGCTTTTACTTATGTCATTGCAGAAAATTTCAGAAGCTGCAAGCTGTTACCATGAACGTTGAATACTATATTTGACGTTAAAAAACCTAAAAAATAAAATAAAGTGTTCGAATAGAGTTCCTCAGTTGACAGTCCACTGTGTATCCAATGGCTTTAAACCCTACATGACATGTTAGAAAGAACTCACATAGGAATAGAAAGCCATAAGACGCATGTGTGGTTTGATTTGGAAGGCAGCGGTACCACATCAGTGACTCGGACGAGTTGGAGAAGTTGCGCGTTTAAGGCTGAAAGCTTGAAAACAAAAAAAGGGGGGAAAAAACAGGGGCAGGTTGCAGGCAGCATTCAGGATTTAAAACTCACATCCGCATGAATAATTAACCAAAGAAACTGGCTGTATTCATCTGAGGCCCAGGGGAATAAAGTGAAACTGTCTGGAGTCTTTAGACAGTAGAAATTGCACTTTTCACAGCACAGACACAAATAAATGCGCCCCCCCTCCCTCTTCTCGAAGTCTGAATCTTACAGCGGCATCCTGCGAGCTATCCCATCCCTCGAGGGGCTTTGGCGAATAATCCTTGATTAAAAATGCAGGTTTAAATCAATGTCTACAGGGAAAAGGTGCAGTGTTAATCAAAAGGATTTTATTTCTGTATTCAAAACACATTACGTAAAGTCTTTCTATATTCTGTAGCTACCCTGCTGCTTGACTTCCGCAAGCACAAAGGACATCATTATACCAGCATTTTAATTCAACCACTGACTGGGCACAGAGCAGCTTAGCAGTTTTTATTACAGACAGAAATATTTTCACTAACATAAAAGTAGCATTTCCACGCATCTGTCCTTGTGCCATCGCGATGATTTAAGCTCCATTAATGCACAGCTAATATACTTTCATTATGTGTCCATTTATTCACTTTCATTCTTTTAATCTTAAAAAAAAAGTCAAATAAAACGTGTAGTTTAACTCCTTCTACGCGCTGAACTGAAAGGTCTGACCGTCTGCCACGATTTTAAGCACTGCTAACTGTGAAAAGTGCTCTGGGCCTTTCTCAACCCCTCAGTGAGTGGAGACTCAACGCCCGAGCTATGCAGGCCAAAATCTGCTCACACAGATGTCTGCTCAGAAAACAGTAGCCTTTATAAAAACATGAAAAAATCTTGCGGACAGAGAGGAAAGGGGCTACTGAGGAGGACAGAGGAGGCATTTGTTGACATTGTATCAAGTGCAGCTCAGAGGTATTTGAGGCACAGAGAGGCCAGGTATTTGTCAGTCAGTGTTTCTTGTGCTTTTGCTGTCTCCAACTCAAACAACAAAAGCCCCATTGAGACAGCCTCCGTTTTTTTTCTTCTTCTTTATCCTCTGAACAAGCACACAAAGCTTCCTGTATTAGGCTGCAACTGTCCAGCACGGGAAGAACCACTTTTAGTCATATTTTTGTGCACCTGTTTTACCAGTTGCAAATGTGTAAAACACTTCTTCTGATAGTTTCACGTAACTTTTCTACATTTAACATCATTTGCTTTACCCTGAGGAGATAACATAATGTAGCATGGCATGGTTTCTGAGGTCCTCAGCCTTTCCTAACATCAAGCTGTTTGCACACTTCGATCAGTATCTCATTGGCCTCACACATGCTGCATATTCACATGACCTCTGACAAAGAGAATTGCCTACTTATTGAGTGAGAGCGTTTACTCAATCAGCCTTTTCCAGGTTAAAAAAAAAAAAGAAAAAAAAGACCACTGCCACTGATCTTCAGGGAGCCTGTGCTCATGCATGTCTCAGCATAAATTAGTAAAGCCCTTGTGTCAGACTCTGTCCAGACAAGAAGGTGAATCTCAGCCACAGGGAGGATTAGCTTTAATCCCCAAACATCGTACATGGTTCCTCTCAGCTGGGAGCCAATTCAGGCAATCATCAGTTCCCAGATGTTTTTAAAGACTTCAGATTACGCCCCGTGTTTCAATACACTGAACGCACGCCTCCCTTCTTTTTGGCAAAAGGTTACGAACAGTGTGGACCTTTTCGAAAAACAGCAGAGAAATACAGCAAAAGAATACTGTCTCATACATTTAATATACTGATATAATGGATAAGGAATGCGCCGGATTCTTTAAAAAAAAAAAAAAAAAAAAAATTCTATCTTGTACCATTTTGTTTTGTTGAAAACACACCTCCACTGGCAGTCTAGACAACCAGAAACACATTGAAACAGAACACATGAAAGCCCCCAGCATCACTGAAGCTGAAGCTTCTTATCCTCAGTGTCAGCCCTGATGGAAACAAATAGCTATATTAATCAGCACTCTTCACACTTCCCTAAGTAACGACGGCATGCGTTAAGAGCTGGCCGCATTCCTACGCTCTATAAATCTGACTCTTACCTCCTTCTCTCTCTCTATCCCGCGTCCCTCGCTGGACCCAGTATGGCATCCCCTCAGCCTAATACTGTATGGAGAGACAATGGGTAGTGGAAGGGAGGAGTTACTATGTGAGCAGGAGCGAGAGTGGGGAGACAGAGGGAGGAAAAGCAGAATGAAAACTAGGAGAGATAGAGGGAGGGAGGGAGAAAGGGGCTCAGGAGAGAGATAGCCCACAATACTCTCAAAACATGAATCTGACGAAACGTTACGTGAATGGCAATTCTGGCCCTCCCCACCTCCCCACCCTCAGATGCAGTGTCAGAGAGAACGGCAAACCAGAAATCCTTCACGTGGGAAATGTAAGGGAAAAACAAGAGACCGGGAGAGAATGGGTCCTGGTTTTAAACAAGTCCCTTTCTCTGGCTTTCTTTGAATGAGTTCTTAAGATTCCAGCTTGGCAGAGTGCCCATGGGTCCTGGATGGAAAAGGATAAAAGAGGGGCTATGCTAGGGGGGCTGTCTATTGTGTTTGTTCCCTTCCTTTCAGTCTTGGCACTCCAGTAGATCTTTGCAGCCAGTCTCTGAATATTCCAGTCATTTGTCCCTGGGATGTATACAGAATCTCACATTTTTATCACAACACTGTTTTTTTTTTTTCTTCCTTCCACTCACTTGACACAAACTTTTTTTTGTCATCCTGTACATGAGTTTGGTTATAGGCTTCGAGCTATCACTGAATGTGGATCAAGAGCTTCTCGCTCTTTGTTTGGGCCTCTTTTCTCCCCTCTTTGTCTACCTTACTGTCCATCACTAACAGAGGGAGACTGCTGTTTTGCCTGGTGAATCTGAGCTGAAGACAGCAGGTGCTGTTGCCCCTCTCTAAGCCACATTCACTCACAGTTTTTTCTCCCCCCCTCCTTCTCTATCCATTTCCTCTACTAATACGCCCTCCTCCCCCTGTTTGTGTGTGGCGAGGGGGGGGGGTTTAGATTGCGAGAATAAGCTACTGTATAATGAAGCGCAAGAAACAAACCAAGAGAAAAGACACAGTGTGCTCAAGATTTTAATGAGTGGCGTCGCAGTGGTCCGGCCAGGCTGGCAAATGTCACATAGGGAAAGGCAATCGTGCTAAAGGTGTTAAGGATTAGCGCAACTGTATCTCTAGCTCCGCAGTTCTTCTCAACAATGCTTGTGCTGCATCAGTGCTGCAAGAGAAGCCCTGTTTTCTCTCACAGTCTACCACCCTCCTCCTTCTCCTCCTCCTCCTCCTCCTTCCACTCAAACCCTTCCCTTCTCCCTCTCAGTCCTCCTCTTGCTTTCCTTCAAACAGACACAGGCTCAGTTCATTACTATTCACCAGGTTTCACTAAGACACGCATCATTGCTCTGCTCTCTACAACTGTGTCAGGAGAGGCGGGGCGCAGAGGAAGACGGGGGAGAATGAGAAGAGGGGAAAGGCAAGAGACATCTTATGATAGAAAAGAATAAATCAGCATTGTGTTTTCTGTGTCCGGATGTGTGTACAAACACATATTACCAGACAGCTGCATGCATGAGTTGTTCTCTCTCCTTTGGCTCTGACAGGAAAAAAAATAAATAAATAAATAAATGAACTGGTTCAGTCGTCAGCGCAGAAATCTGTTATCCTTTGTGGGGTGTTTGAATTCATCTCTTACATTTCATTAAATCCACAGAGGTCGTACTCTATCGTGGCACTCAAATTATTATCTGTGCTGATATACTGACAAAGCATTTCATCCATGAAAATGGGCACAATGCTTGATTTCCTGTGTTGGCTCGGTCTAAGCCTTCTATAGTCTAGGGCGCTCTGTCACATCCTCTGCGTGAAAACCACTTTTCCATGAAACTAATCCTTTGTTATGCTGCTTTTAATTTTCCTCTTCAGTCAGCTGTTCTCACTAGATTACAGTTATTCCTAGAATCACATTAAAACTATGAAGGAGCAGAAACTATGCAGTAGATTCATAAAAATAGCTGGCAAATATTTTCATTATCAACTGAATTATTTTTTTTCGCAGTTCACAATTTCTTATGGTGTTCCATAATATCAATATATATCTGATATATATATCAGATTTGTTTTAAAAACAATAACCTATGAATTAATCATTATTAAATTCACTGACCATAAATCTCTTTAGCTAAGCTTGATGAAAAATTCATTGGGACAGAATAAATAACCTGAAGATGAGTATAAAATATTGAACCATTACAAGCACTGTTTGTTAAAAGCAAAGGGCCTAGTGGTTTTAAATAAATCCTTGCTGCAGCAAAATTTTATTTTTTTTTTTTTTTTTTTTTTTTGCTCAATACTAAACAGTTTCACGCTAAGACCAATAATAACCAACTTTAACAGCACTGGGCATCAGAACATAATTAGTCAATAAAACAGACATCAACAGAAACAACCAGTCATCTGAAGTGTGGAGTGAGGTTCGGCTGATGCAGACCATTATCTTCAGAGCGGCTCCAGATGTGATCGGCTGCTGGGCGTTTTAGGAATACTTGGTGGGAGATCCTGACTGAAGCCTTTGGACGATCATCAGTGCTTCACTGAACTTAAACTTCAATTCCCATCACATTAAAGCCCGGACGAATGGAGGGAAGAGGGTTTGTTCTCAGCCTAGCACGCTTTCAAACCCAAGTAACACATTAGAATACAAGAAAAGCCTTCTTTTAGGATTCACGATAAACTCTTAGACAAAGAAATGCCCCGCAAGCTTGTGCATTTTTCTCTTTTGTTTTCTTTTTAGTAATATCTATTTTTTATCAGTGTGCAACAGCGTGAATTATGTTTTATATTAGCATTTAGAAAACATCGACCAGTATCTGCAGAATGTTAACGCTGAGCATTTTAATTAGTTTTCCTTATTCAACTGAATAGATTAACTTTTTATGTATAGGCACTCTCTGTACTCTTTAATAATAATAATAATGCAATATAGTGTTTCTCTAAATGCCCAAAGACGCCTTACATTGCATACATTATTCATCTGCTTTCACAGCCCTGGGGCGGACTGACAGAAACGTGGCTGCCAATCCATGCATCCATGCCTACGGCCGACATCACTCATTCTGCCTCCTGAGCAACTGCCGCCCCAGTCTACAGTATAACCTGACATATTTTCAAGTCTGTCCTAAAAAAAAAAAATAAAAAATAGCCATGGCCAATATGACAAGTTTTGGTTGTTTATTCAGCCAAGTCCACAGTCTCTCTGACAACACATTTCATAGTTTACTGAAGCTAACGGGAGACTTCACTCTTCAAAGCTACAGTCTATTTTTAGTTCAGAATGGGATTTTATTTCCTTCTCCTTCACATCATTGCCAGTACACACATAGTGAGAGATTATTACATTAAGAAACACTGTTTCAAAATGCAAAGTTGACTGATGGCATTTTCTTGTAAATGTAAGTGGACTTTCAGAGCTAGGAGAAAATCGCAACTTGAGTTTAGTACTGAATGACTCAACAGTGGCTTTATCCCACACTTGACAGGATGAATTCATTTTCTATGCCTAAACGTTTCCAACAGCCACGAGGCATTATGTTTTCCAGTTGTCCGTTCGTTCCCTCCTTGTGAACGTAATTTCTTAGGAACACGCCTGAAGGAGTTTCTTTGACAGAAACATCCACTTGAACGGAGTCCAAGCGACTCTGACCTCACAAAAGACATCACTGGACATAACACAACTAGTGAATGTGAAACCTCAGGACCCTCGATAGAATTTCTTTAAATTTGACACAAATGTCCTCAAGGCTCAAGGACAAAGTGGCGTTTTGATGCTGGACGGTCACAGCAGACTTCCCCCTGGGGACAATAAAGTATGAATCCGAGGTCAAAGTCACTGCATCCTTTCGTGTGTCTCATTCTTGCAAACCGTATAATGTTTTCTTAAAATTTGGCACAAACATCCGCGTGTACTGATAAGAATTTGGTGGTTAAAGGTAACGGAAACCTCACAAACAGGTGTTGGTTTTAACTCGACATGTCTTACAGTAATTATGACAACAGTCTATACAAACATTTAGTACACTGCAACAATGAACTAATGACTTTTATTTTCAGAAGGTGTAAGCTCATACCCCTAACCCCATACCTCAAAAGCAGAAGCAGTGAGAATCCAATACGGTAACAAAGCACCGCATTCACTCTGCTGGAAAAATGTTACAAGGAATAAAATCCAGAGGGCAATTATTTTTTTTTTCCATTCCCAAGCAGAAGCCTAAATAAACCTTCTCAAAGACACGGTCATCCTCTCCTGTGCACCATTTTCTGCTTTAGTCTAGCCCACATACAGTCTGTTAGAATGTCGCCCAGAGCTCCGTGCATTAGCACCTTAATTGCTACTAAAAAGTAAAAGATTGCCCCCTCTCTAGAAAGTCTATTTCATGGAAGTTCATTTATAGCATTTTGATATATTCATGCGCCGACTGCTTCACCGGCGGCTAATCTGAAGGCACAGATCCTCACAGAATAGCACTGTATCACCCTGCATACGTGTTTGCATACCACATATCCCTGGTTCTATTTTGGGCCTGAGGAGATGTGTAAGGGTTGCACTGCGGGGCATATGCAACCAGTCCTACAGCAACAGACAGTAGACATATGGCTGGGTGGCTGACTGACTCTGGGTTATGTCTGCTTTCACAGATCCGCTCCTTTGCCTTAATGCATATACTGAATCATGTATGGTCACTTGAGTTGACAAATATGTGACACAAAAGGCCTCTTCTTTATTATACATAGCAGTGGCTGTGCAGGCTCACTGAGCCCCGAAAAAACACAGTATGGAGTTTAAAGGAGCAGAGGTGAGCAGAGCAGAGAGAGAGAGAGAGAAAAATCAGAGCATTCATCTTATAATTCCTGTCACATTGTCCTATCTCAGACCTCTGATTGAGGGTTGGATAAATGTCAGCCTATGGAGATGAGAGAGAGGGGAGCACTGTTTTGGACCAGTGTGTTGCTGCGATCAGCAGACCGGACTGAGATAAACAGAGGTGCTGTGCTCTGAGTGCGTTTGAGAGATTGAGACGTGCTTGTGATATTTGTAGGCGATCATTTTGTGTTGTGTTTAATAGTCTGTGCGTTTGTTGTTTCACTAATTTGTATAAAGCCGCTTATTTCTATAGTGGCTACACCGACTGAATTCACCTTGAATTTGGGTGACGGCAACACTTTGTCACCATCTAGTGTTGAACCGCTGTAGTCCCGCCCTCATGAACAAGTTTGTTCTTTCACTTTGATCATTCACCTTCATCATGCGGAGCAATGTAATGTGTTTGACGCTGTAACCTTGTTTCTGTTACTCTCGTAAGTCACCAATTAAATCTCCAAACTAGTCAAGCATCCTATTGTGGTTCAAGATGAAAGTGTGACACGCGGCTGTTGAGTGCAAATGCCTCAAGCACTAATGAGACTTTTATATGACTTTCTTTTTCTGCGCATGTTGTCATTTTTACTCCATTGTAACTGCATAATGTCTAACATTTTGTTTAACATTTTTTAAATGTGCCACCGTTCTCCTGTTGTATTGGCTGTAACCTGGTAAATGTAGATCTGAAAACACATAACTATGTCCCCAACACGCTAGCCCCTCATGAGTCTGAACCCATCCTGAGGTCTGTTAGTAAGTAAATGTTCATGACTTAACTTCACAGAGAGGGAGTCCCTTGAATCTGGACTGAATTAAAGTTATTTTCTTTTTAAGAACAGACATCACTTTAAAACATTTGTTTTCTACACAACAGGACATAAGGATACTTTAAGACACCAAATAAAAATATAAATAATGGACTTTACAGTGAAGTAGCAGATGTCTAATTACAAGTCATTTCATAAGAACTGGCTTTCACTATGAAGAGTTAACATGGCAGGTAGTTCATTTTTGCAGTTAGACTAACTACACTTGCACAACTAAAGAAATGTACATTTCTAAGGCGCTACGTTGTTTCTGAGTAGACAGTGTACAGTGACTCTTTCTGATCTCATCTTCTACTACAGCTTATCCTCACTAGGGTTGTGGGGGTTGCTGGGGCCTATCCCAGCTGTCAGAAAGAGGTGGGGTACACTCTGGTTGCCAATCTTTCGCAGGGCTAACACAGAGACTAACAACCGCACTCACACTCACACCTACGGTCAATGTACAATCACCAATTAACCTAACGAGCACGTCTTTGGAGGGTGGGAGAAAACCCACGGAAGCACAGGGAGAACATGCAGGCTCCACCCAGAAAGGCCTGAGCTGGACTTAAACCCTTCTTTCTCATCTAACTTGTGTAAATAATAAGTTGATTTAGAAACAGATGTCCTACTTCGGTAACTAGAAACTGCTGTTTATTTTTAACACCCTCTTGCACACCTCTACGATAATGTTAGTTGACAATTACCCGAAGAAGGCATCTTATGTTGCTATATTTCCAGAAGAGGAAGTGTTCGTTAATGAATGTCTGTTGTATAAACACATTATTTTCTTAGGGTTTAGTACCTGAGCAGCATCTCCATCGGGAAATCAGTTACATCGCTCAGCTCTGGTCTGGCTCTGAAATGTGTCACTGTTTTAAGGTACTATTATTGAGAGTTACAAATACAATCCATTATGAAATTAACAGAAACAGAGAAGCATAGTAAAGGAATCAATCATGTTTTAGGATTTAATCTGACACATACAGATCGTATTTCTGCACTTCGAGGGAAAATGAGACTAACACACGTTAAAAGTAAAACTTTGAATAAAGCAATAAAAATGTGCTCATGTGTAATACACAAACCTGTGTATGTTTAAAATCTACATCTTAATAAAGCACCTGTGACTTCTTTGGTTCCACCCTACAAGTTTGTCGGAAGCCCATATTTGTACATAACAGGAAAAGCTTTGCTTCTGTTTTCCAATCATTGAATGGTTTAGGTATTAAGTAACTTCTAATGTTCATATATCTCAGGATCAAGTAATTCTCCTCCGCTTTAATCATTACTATTCTTCATGTAACTGTAAGTCATCAAATATGTAAATCCTACAGTAGTCTTAAGATGCACAGCCTCCGTTAGCTTCTTGACAGGTTGACATTTCTTCTGAAATGCGGTCAAGCTAAAGATTACAAAGTCATGTCACACAAATTTACCATTTGCAGAAGTCCTGAACTTTAGACTCACACACGCATGCATGCATTCACACTCTCACACACACACTTGCAAGAAAAATTAACAAAGAAAAAACTGAGTTGATCCCTGGGAGAAAATGCATTATTATAGCAGCCCACCATATGCCACCTAGTCCCGGAAATATATGAAAAAAACTTGAATGAGAAAACTTAACAAGCAGCGACATAAGCAGATCTGTGAGGTTTAGACATGGTGGTGCTTTGAACTAAATGTAGCACAATGACGATCCTAGCATACAGATGTTTAGCATGCACAGTACAATACGTGGATGCAAGCATCAACGTTGACCTTTTGGTATTGCCTGACTCCGCCTGACACCTGGCTAATCCATAATTGTGTAGCTGTGATGGTATCCTCCTGTATATACGCACAGTTTGAAGCTTTTGTGCTGTTTCAACAGGCAATTGTCACAAATTAGATATGAAGACTTCAAACAGCCTCAAGTTGACATTTGAGGAAATTCAGTTTTTGGAAATTTGTGTGTTAGCACCTTTATATCTGCAAATTAGCTCATTTCTAATGCAGCTGCTCTGGGTAGCTGTTCATAATGTAAAGCAGGGGCTGTTACACAACGTTTTTTCATTCTATATTATACTCGGGCCAAAGTGCTGATAAATATATATTATATTATCATTCTGCATTCAATATTAAGCTACTCAAATAATACACAGGTTCACATATTCATTTTTTTTTTTTTAAATTTCAAACATATGCAACAGTCGGATGGCCATGCAACTGCTGTAAACATACATGACATAAATATAACTGTCTCCTTAAAAGTGAATCCAAACTTCACATAATTTCAGCTGTTATATCAGGATCCAGCGGTTCTTCATCACCGGCACTGGCGGTTTGTGCGGTGGGGGGTATTGCTCCTGTATTTGTGGACTTTTTTTTTCTAGCGACCAAACGGTGTACTTTGGCCTCACTGTTAGCTTCTCTTATGCTAATATTGCGAGCATCGGGATTTCACCTGTGGACTGAATAGGCTCTGGGCTGATTGTGAGAGCCTATTCCTGACAGATTCGCTGCAATATGCGGCTTCATGATTTGTTCAGCAGCGATAGGGGCGGGGCCTACTGTGTACAAGAGGCTTACGTTGACAGGTCTCGGCTAGCGTGATACAGTGAAGTTGCCTGAAAGATAATATCTTCTGCCTCAAAACTGTGGGGAGAAATTAAAAATAAATAAATAAATAAATACATAACTGAACTGGTGATGCTAGATTAGTCACAGGATCCATTTTCTGGGGACCATGAATATCACGAGTACCAAACTGATGACAAGTATGTATGTACTGATTTACTGCATGTCTTCATGGTACAAAATGTACTAGGCGTTAAGTATTAAATGTATTTAAATTACGACACAAGTGCTTTCACCTATCAAGTTAACTTTTGGATGTCTGACTTATTCACATTTTTATTATATTATTATGGGATTATTTTCAAACGTCCTTCGTAATAATTCCTTCGAAGATGTTCAGGTGTGAAACAAAAGCCATCTTGTCCCTGAGACACCTG
Organism: Mugil cephalus; assembly: GCF_022458985.1. Lineage (NCBI taxonomy): Eukaryota > Metazoa > Chordata > Actinopteri > Mugiliformes > Mugilidae > Mugil > Mugil cephalus. Next base: position 9,492,540 of record NC_061770.1, on the reverse strand, counting down.
CAGTATGTGACACTACTTCCTGAATGAGGCGTTTTTCCATTGAGATGACTCAAAGTGTCATGACATATAAATGCACACTTTGTTCGTGCCATTTCAACACAAACTCTTTTTTTTCATTGCTAATCATTGACACGCTTCAAATAGGGATATTATGGTTGGAAGAAACTCCACTTCACCCATTAACCCAAGAGGACATCCTTTTCAGTTAAGGAGTACAAAGAGGAGAGAGCTGAGAGCTTTAAAAGAGATCAAGAGACTCATTACTCTACAACAAGCATCTTCACAACCTTCCAGAGCTGCTTCCACTTTTGTTTCTTTGAAGTCGCCACACGTTATAGCAAAAAGTTAAAAGAAACACTCTGCAGTCTCTTTCTCTGAGGTACATCTATTTTTACTGGGCCTAAAATGTTTGTGGACGAGCGGATTTTAACTCTCTTCAAAAGGAATGCCCACCACACGTTGACCTACTGGAGTGTTTTCTTCAGCTTTGGACTCTGCATTGCTTTCCTTGGACCTACAATTTTAGACTTGCAATGTCAAACAAACTCCACGCTCAGTCAGATCACCTGGGTGTTCTTCGCTCAGCAGTTCTGCTTGTTGATTGGCAGCTCCATCGGTGGCGTCTTCAAGAGGACGTAAGTGTCACAAAACTGCAACGAGACTGCAAAATGCGTAAATGACGCCCCACATCACAACTGAATATGTCTCTTTTCCTTCTTCTTCCAGGTTGTTCAGCGCCCTAGCTGCCTTATTTGTCTCCGCTCTGGTGATCTCTATAATATTTGCCATCATCCCTCTGTGTCACAATGTCCTTCTGCTGGCCATCGCCATGGCCGTGTCTGGTTTCGCGATGGGCATTATTGACACAATTGCAAACATCCAACTGGTGACAATCTACCAGAAGGACTCTGCTGTCTTCTTACAGGTGAGAAAGCACCCGGCAAATGCACCAAAGTGATGGCATTCACATTCAATGAATAATTAATGTAATCTTTGTCTTTCTACGTTGATTTTTACAAAAAGGAGCACACCGACAAGTTGCGAGCTAATGATATTCTGTAGTTTGTGCGACACTGAAGTAAGTTATGTTCCTGGCCTTTCTGCGTTTTTGCAGGCTCTTCATTTCTTCATTGGCTTCGGAGCCCTGGTGAGCCCACTGATTGCAGATCCTTTCCTCTCAGAGTCGGGCTGTGGGAATCACACAGGGAACGAGACTGCGACCATGCATCATTTCAGGAACATGCTGAGAAACAGTCCGATTGCAGAGCACAATATAACCACGGACCCCCTGCCCCATGAGGGAGCGAAAGAGGAGTCAATTGTTCAGTATGCTTTCTGGATCATGGCACTTATTAATGTAAGATATTTGTACAATAGGCGAGGAGAGGAGTTCTGATTTTGAAATGGCACGAATGCAGAGTGAGAACACTGAATATTTGTACACTTCCAGCTGCCCGTGCCCATTGCCGTCCTGTTTCTGATGTATCGGGAGCAGCTGATCCCATGCTGCCCCAGCGGCACGCCACGTCTCCTGGATAAGGACGAACTAGCAATGGAGAACCAGCAGGGGGCTGAGGGTCCAGATGTGGAGCAGAAGGAGCATGAAGCTGGAGGTAAAGTTATGGAGGAAGTGATTTTTTAAACATGACTCATATTGGAAGTGCTTTATTGCCTACTTCCCCATGCAAAAAGCAGAATGTTGTCTTTGCTTTGGATGTGCAAAAATGAATAATTCATTTAAAGTCGGTCCGTTTTGGTGAAAGAAAAACAAACAAACATATGCCATTTTGTATGCAACTATGTGTCATTTGCAACTTTTCACTCTCTCACAGGTCACGGGGATATCTTTAGCTGCTGTCAGAATGATAACCTACGCGGGCTGCCAGTATCCTTCTTTATGATTCATATCCTCGGAGGGATGGTGCTCTTTATGACCGATGGTATTGTGGTGAGTGAGCGGGGGCGCAGATAAATAACATCACGTAATGTTATAGTTGTGCATACAAAATCTGCTTCACTTAAAGCCCACAAAGTAGGGTACATCAAGAACCTGGCTTTATCTCCTCAGGGCGCATACGCTGGCTTTGTGTACACCTACGCCGTGACGTCGTCAGTGTCATTGCCTCATAAGATAGCAGGTTACCTGGCAAGTATCTTTTGGGCAGCGATCACCGTTGGACGCCTGTTGTCCATACCGCTCTCGTATCGTTTCCAGCCCGTGAGACTGCTTATGTTCAACCTGGTAAGGCACGACTAATTGATCAGGTGTATTCGTTGCATCGTGTGGATTTGGTGTCGCGTTGACTCTCCTTTCTGTGTTTGTGCAGGCAGGAGCTATTGTGACCGTGTTGATGCTGCTCATCTTCTACTACAGCAGCATCTTTCTGTTTGTCGGGACCTGTTTATGTGGGCTTTTCCTCAGCAGCATATTCCCCTGCATGCTTGCCTACACTGAAGACATCCTCGATTATCAGGGTATGATGTAGTGTTAATGGCCCACATGACACCACTTACGGAATCAAAGTAAGATGAGTGGAAATGAACCATGCGTGTCTTTTTGCAGGTTGCGCGACATCAGTCCTGGTGACAAGTGCGGGGATGGGAGAGATGGTGATGCAGGTTCTGGTCGGTTCGGTGAGTCTAGATCTTACATTATTATGGGAAAAAGAAGTGAATAAATAAGCTTATAATTGCAAACGCAAGCCATGAGGATATTTGGATTTATGTTCACCGCTGCTGTCTCATCCCTAGATTATTCAGTCTGAAGGCAGCTACAGTTTCCTGTTGTGTGGAGTGATAACCGCCTGCCTCGGTTTCATCTTCTTCATTGGTCTCCTGCTGTTCCACCGAATGCACAGAAATTACCTCACAGGTGCAACACCATCCACAATCCTCGTACACTGCTTAGATATCAGTAATTGGAGATGTGCTGAAGGTGTGTTTGCTTTCATTTCTCACCGCTCCCTCCCCTCTTTTCTCCTAATCCCCTCACATCCCAACAGGAACATCGAAAAAGTCGGCCATGGTGGAAGAGCCGGCAGCGGAGCACAACGGGTCGGCCAAGGCGGAACAGAAGGAGGACAAAGAGAGCAGCTGAGACGAGTGGCGTTGACGTTCTGCTGTAGGCGATTACATATTACAACAATAATCAAAGACTTCAAAATGTTTCACCAAAGCCTCCCAAACGAACGACCGCACCGATGCCCTTGTGCTGGAAATGTCATGGTATTTGCAAAGTAGATAGTGTGCTAGCGTGTTAGAGATAATGGTTCGGCCTCAAAGATTGTTTTATCCTATTTTGTAAATCGCAGACAGCATTTATTTTAATTGTGCATTCATATTCACATATTCAGGTGATTACATGTAGACCACTTGACACATTTTTTCATATTTCTGTTTAATTCGTTTGTTTTCAGGTTTTATATCGTCACATATCTTTTGCCATATGTATATATGTGTAATAAAAGAGTTATACAGTGGAAAGTGTTCATTTGTGTGATAACAAAGGCAATTCTGGAACCGCCTTTTATAATTGACAGGAGTAAACAAACGGGCACACACACGACACACTTTGTTGAGTCAATTTGAGGGTTTATTTAGTTTGCTTTCAAAATGAGACATCCCCAGGTTTTACATTGTCTAACCTCTATCCAGCATGCGAAAGGAGGGACTTTGGAGGAGGAGGCTTTGTGAGAAGTAAAAACAAATGTCAAACCGAGTCACCCAGCCTTTGAATAATTCACCGGTCAATCTGTAACTTTAAGACCAGTTGCAACAAGAACAGGAGCTGTCAAAAACCAGGCCAGCGGCACAGTGCTCCAAGTAGGTTTTTCCACGACTGCAGTTGTAGAACTGGTTCTTATTTTTTGGGTTGGGGTACATGCCGTTAGCCTTTCCGGCGCAGAAGCTTCCGTCCATGCCACTGGTGCCAGAGCCCCCGCCAGAGGAGCTGCTACCGCCGGAGCCTCCGCTGGAGCCTCCTCCAGAGCTGCTTCCGGTAGTTGTGCTCACTCCGACAATTGGAGGGAGGGGAGTTGCAGGAGGGGCACAGGCTGGAAAAAAAAATATATAAATCAATAGGCTGTGCCTTAGACAAGTATTAAGTCTTTAATAATCATAATAATCATGGATTCTATGGTGATTGTGGCAAAAGGGAAAGGAGACTTACAAGCTTGTTCCAGATTAAGGCTCTTTTTGAGAACATTAATCAGGGGGTATTTTCCTTGGTTACAGAAAGTGCCCATGTAGTCATCCATATCAAGGGTCCACACCATGGCCCCTCCGAAGTTGCTCTTAGTCAGCCAGTCAGCCTACAAATGACCAGCAGGGAGCAATGTAGGCAGCATTTTAACCGTGGTTATAGTACTTGACGTTATCTCAGTGACCTTGACAGCTGAGTGTTTGCTGATAACTGCGGCACGGCGGGGCATAAATATAAAAAAAGTAAAAAATAAATGAATGCATTTTTCCAAAACTCTCATGGTTAATACACAGAATTCATGTTTTATAAGTTGCATTTTTGGCTGAGGGGTGTATCAACACAGCCAAGCAGATTGTGCTGTCAAATGGTAAAGAAAGTATTCTTTGTATGTCTGTTACCTTGATCTGGAAGCTCTTCATGTTGTCATAGCCCACCCACTGGTTCCCCTTGTAGGCGTATGGCACATCCTGGGCCTGGTTCCAAACCTCAGTCGCTCCGTCTTTCAAAAAGCCACAAATCTGGAATATCACAAAACTGTGAGGTAATTACAGCCGCAAACTTCAATAAGTCATGCATCTGCACTCTGTAAAAGTTTTAAAAATGTAACTGTCATGCATGCAGGGAAATATTAAGTCACACACTCAACGTTAAAACTTATTTTACTGCAACAAGAAGAAAGCGTACCTCGAAATAAGCGAGCTCCCCGGCCTCTTGAGTGTACTTTCCTGGAGTTCCAGCGCCAGAGATAGGTGCTCCTACACCGTGCTCAGCAGGGTTCCTGAGAGTGAATGAGTTGCCATATGTAGGGAAACCAACAATCAGCTTCTCAGCTGGAGCTCCTTGGCTCTTCCAGTAGTTCATGGCATAATCCTAAAAGAAAAAAAGAAAAAGAGAGCAGACAAACAAGGACCTAGAAAACGCATGTGGATGTTTTCATGCAGACTATCTGAAGCCTGCACAGATACTGCCCGTATGTCATTTACACAACACCAATTTTGGCAAATGAATACATTCAAGTACTCACCACGTTGAAATACATGAAGCCATCCTGGTCCTCAGGGCCCTTGAACAGTGGACTGCACTGACCAGTCATGGGGTCCCAAGAGCCATGGAAGTCGTATGTCATGACGTTAATCATGTCCAGGGCCCTGAGTGTTGTAAATAACAAGTCGTTGCTATGGCAACCTTAACAAGTTCAAATTATATATAGGGACACGCAATATGGCAGTGAATCATAGGGTGATAAGGGAGTGGGAGTTGATAAGTTTATGCTTATTCCTGCTTCTTTTCGAACTGATCTTTGTATATTCTTTCCTTTTCCTTTACTTGTTGTTTGAAATAATTAATTCATTCATTCAGATTCATGATTTTAGTGTAAGTGTGTGATTCAGAGTGATTCCGTCCAACAGCAACTTTTCATAGGTTTGGAAACACCACAGACATTTTTTTTTTTAATGCTTACTGGCCGAGCTTGGGAATCTGATAAGCAGAATCAATGGTGTCCTTTCCAGCCGACACAGCCGCAGAGATCAGAAGACGAGCCTTGTTGCTCCGCTTGGCCTCGCTCTCAAAGGCGGCTCTCAGCTCCTGTTGAATGCCAGCAGATATAAAATATTTAGCCGTGAACTTCACATTTCCAGGACTTGTAATTTGGCCAGACAGCTGGTAAGTTGGACACCCCACAGAAGATCATTGTGCCACAGTGTCATATTTGCTAGACCTCATTGAGAGAAAAATAAATGTTAACAAACCTCCAGGAAAACAGAGTAGTACTGCTTATCCTCGGGAGAGCCTCCCCTGTTGGCTGGGTACTCCCAGTCAATGTCGAGCCCGTCAAACTCATACTCCCTCAGGAATGAAATGACCGATTTGATGAAAGTCTGACGGTTGGTAGGGCTCGACACCATTTGTGAGAAGCTAATGTGGGAGCAGAAACAGGTTAAAGTGGATCCACACTCTTTAGAGGGCCAAGTCTGCAGATATCTGAAGATTATCTTACCCTGTAGAGCCAAAGTTCCATCCTCCAACAGAGAGAAGCGTCTTCAGGTCGCCATTTCTACCAAGAAATCATTCTTTTTACTGTGCAGTGACAACTAAAGCCCTCCTATGTTCCTACCAATGATTTATTAACCTTATTCAATGGGATTCATTTTAGAGACCCACTTGTTCTTCAGGGCATTGAACTGACTGTAAAGCTCCACATCATTCCACTCAAACGTTGCCAGTTGATTGTTCTTGATGGTGGCAAAAGCATACAGGAGATGGGTACACAGGCAGGGGTCAATGTCATTGGGCATGTAGATGGTTGGGGGTGGTCTGTACTGTGCCCAGTTGGTGAAGTAGCATGACAGTATGAAAGACGAGCCTTTAGAAATGAGAAATACACTGTTTACAGACCAAACACGTGCGGTTTTACCCGTGAAGGGAAGACAGACTGCTTACCGAGCTGAACGTGCAGCAGGAGGCACAGAGCTGTCGAAATAAAATACATGTGGTTATCTTGCGACAAAAAGAACTTGAGATGATCACTTGCTACACTGATGCGACGTAATACACATCTAGAATTGAGGAAGTACCAGTTACCACAGGCATCTGGTGCGCATAAAAGAGAAAAATGTTTAAGCTTTAACCGCAGACTTACCCGCCAGAAACAGTACTTTGCCCATGTCTGCTGTGTACAAGGAGGGCAACTAGTACGTGGGCTCATTTTTATACTCTCCCCAAACATGGGACATCAAAAATGCGTTTATTTGCAAAAGATTGCTTTTATCAAACCTATAGAGGATACATGATTACTTATCAGACTTATCCTCCATAGGCAGACTTTCTCCTTGTGTGAAGGACTCATTTATCCAAAGCAAATACAATTGAAAGAACTGCAGAGTTGCAAAAAAAAAAAAAAAAAAAAACTCACCTCAACTTACAGAGACTGTAGAATTTGTCACAGATGGTATTCACTTACACTATTTACTTATTTTCAGCTATACTGTACCTACCACACTTTTAATTCTTATCCGGGAGCTCATAGAGGAAATTAATGCACGTTAAATGTTTAAATTATGGCTTACTCATGCATGGAAGCACACCAGTCAAAATGTAAAACAGCTGTTTAGGATTTACCGACAGTGCTAGAATCTGTAATGTGAAATATGGCTTTTATGTCATGCGGTAAATTTACTGTCACATAAAACTTTAGAAATCAGCTCACACTAACAACAGCCCAAATTGCCTTTGAAAACCTATTCGGGCTGCAGATATGTGACGATAAATATGTTTGACAACTCTAATCATGCTGAAAGGAGAATCATGATATGGCATGAAGAATGATTTGCATTAAAATCCAAATCATTCGCTGGGTAAATGGAGCACCTATCTAATCATTTAGCTTCCATTATAATGCAGCCGTCTTTATCTTTCACACTTCATATAATGTTTAAGGAAAGATATGCTGGTGTCACTGGAAAGCACCTTGGCCTGAAAGCAGAACAGCCTGAAAGAAGAAGTAATGCCATTTCAACCTACTCAGCTTTTTTATAGCGCGTCACAAAAAAAAAAAAAAAAAGGAGTCAAACCAATGTCAAGGGGACTGAAAATAGCACGTTTCGTTTACCTGCTGGTTTTCTTCGTCACACTTGGTGACTTGGTTAAATCGTCTTTGAGGTCACTTTCTGGACAGATCATTTTGCAGGCTACTTGAGAATTCACTCCTTGAGGTACAGATAAAAGACTCATTCATCATATATGAATCATATACTTTACTAAATTATACATTTGCTGAGTTAAAAGAAAAAAAAAGGATGCAAACGCTTTGATGTCATCCAGTACTGACCTCAATATTTGGAAACCTTAAATGAGTTTCATACTACCTGATTGAAGCTTGAAGGTGCAAGAAATAGGGCATGGCAACAAAGGATGTTTTCAAAACCCAATTTGACACTGTGAGTGTTGAAATCACACCGCTTACAGCCTCACCAGCCTGTCCGTCTTCTGGATGGTTGTCTTTTCTCGTGGGAAACTCATTCAAGTGTCAGAAAACAAACATTTTTGCAGATTTTACTAAAAAGCCATGGCTTTTAATGTGACGCATGAAGTTCAGCGTGATCTTCTAAAGAAAGAACATAATTAAACCTACATACAGTCCAGTCACGTCAGCAGTCCTGAACTTCACTGTGGAAAAGTCAAACACTACGAACGTGACATGCACGAGAAACACTGAAACCCAAGGAAGGAAAGTCTGAAAGCAAAGTATTTTACGATAATACTGACATCGGTTACATCGTTATTAAGCTATTAGAATGTACAGTGGCACAAGATGGAAAAGAATCAAATTAGGGGAATGAAAGCCTGAGGAAATAGTCAGACAAATGCAATAGATGTGAAGCAATGGGGCAAAAGATAATATTGTTTGTCTCACAGCAAAATATATCTGCAAAAGGGTTTACAAACATTTTCCAAAGTCTGATTGGGTTGCGCCACATACAGAGACGTAGGGGAGAAAGCAAGGGAATTAGTTAGACTGACAGACTGTCCATCATGTAGCCAGGATGGTCTTTAGTGCCACCTACTGTTGAAGTCGGTAAACTGGTGTTGAACTTCTCGGTGCTTAGGTCACCAACATGATGAAAACAGCCCATGACCCAGAACATACTATCTCAAATATGGGGGAACCTGTGCCAACGAAACTGTCATGATGGCATCCATGAATTCACTGCTGACATGGAAATCAACACGAAGCACGCATAGATTATGATTAAAATTTAAATAATTTGAAACAAACATTGAACAATATTTCATAATTCCACAAGAATTGTGTGTCACAATGTGTAATGTGCAATGGATTGCATGATGCATGTGGTATCCTGTTGCTATATTTTCAATTTCATTAATGATTGACGTTACATCTTGTGTGTTTGGGCAGGCAATACGCACATACAGGCTTTGATGCCTCCACTTATTCGGCATGAAGTTTGTTTGGAGGGCTTGAGACCGTGAGACAAACCCGCAGAGCGTCAAGCCGAAACCCAGAGAGATGACAGCTTCGCGTTAATGTATGATCTCAGCACAACAACACACGCCTGCAGAAAACAAAACAAATGGCAGCTGCATTTCCCAAATTACAAAATTGTGAAACCACAAGGAGAAATAAGGGGAAGCTTATAGATGTTGCACGTTCAGCTTCTTTCTTCAGACCTTTGCTTTTATTTCCACCATGAGGACCTCTGGGACATCTGTTGGCTTCTTTAATGGTAATTAAAAAAAATAAAACTCTGTATAGCTTCTTAATGGCTCAGTGGTTAATTTGAAAGAAAAAGTGATATGAGCAACTAATGTCATGGGATATCTTTCACATTTTTTCAGCTCCGGTTTTCTGCCTCTTGTGGCTTACTCGGTTGACGGTGGCCTCGGCTCAGCTGTCTGGCCCAGGGGTGGTGACAGCAGTGGACGGTGGATCTGTGACCATCTCTTGTCAGTACGACCCTCTGTTCAAAGAGAACACAAAGTACTGGTGCAGAGGGTTCGTGTATGAGTTTTGCAAGATAATTGTGAAGACACCCAAGGACCGAAATGATAAAAGAAGCTCTATTATTGATAACAAGGAAGCAGGATTCTTCAACGTGACTATGACTTTGCTCGGGGAAAGTGATGTGGATACTTACTGGTGTGTCATTGCCAGACATGGGAGGAACGTCTTCACTAGTGTCCAACTCCTCATCTCACACGCAGGTATATTTCTTAAACATCCTGCCTCAGTTGTGTTCTCTTTATGACTAACAGGGCGCTACAAAACCATTCGCAAAGTCCGTAGTATGCAAATCTGTGCTTATTTAATCTTGGATAGACTTGTTAACACTTCAGCAACATCTGACTTGAAAACTGATGTTGACTGATAAACATTGTTTATGTTGACCACAGTCAAATCTGATCTGATACAACCACAACACCCACACAGGCCCGATGGAAATAACAGACTTTTGTTTGCTGTTTTTGTATTTAGAGAGATTTGGAGATTTGGAACCTAATTTTTTCTTATAATAGTGTTTGTCCCCAGTTCATTGTCTTGTTTTGTTTGCAATGTGATGAAGCCAAAGACAATTTTCTACGCCGTGACTAAAAAGAAAAAATGAAAAAAATTACAAAAAAAAAAAAACAATAACCACAAACTAAACTAATTAAAATGAATTCAAGTTGAGCAAAAATGGTTCTCCACATTTCAAAAATGCAAACGATATTCCCTTTTGATGGATATTTTTAATTAAAAATGTTCATTGCATTTGTGTTTTTTTAATTATTTTTGCAATTTTATCCAAAAAACAACAACAACGACAAAAAACAAAACAATTATCCATTATTTCTCGTGGATTGTTTCTCTGTCTATACTACTGTCTGAAAAGGAACTTTAATATAATTATATTCCAAGAAATGTCTCAAGACAAAATTAATTCTTGTCAGATCTGTTGTTCAATGTCGCTGCTTGATGTTGCTCCTGCCAAGACGGTGTGAGTAGCATTTTCCCAGGTGTCACATATTCATTTGTGTTCTCTTCAACAGTGACCACTGAGCCCCTAACCACAGAAGTTAATTCATTACTGATAACGCAAGAGGATCCCGTAAGGTGTGAAGAGTCTGAGAGCACCACACTGTTGATATAACACTAACAATATGAAATATATTTAAATAAGAAAGAGCAGAACAGTCAGTTCAAAGTAATGACTTGCAATTTCATTTCTTTTCTTTGTTTTATCTAGTTTGTGGGGAATTCTACGTTGGATCCTCTTTATTTTAATGCTGTGTTGTTTTGCAGCAACGCATGTCGCCGTGAGGAGGATGAAACCCGAGAAAATGTAGCTGAAACAACAACTTTGCCATCAAAGCTCAGTAATCGGTTCATTCCTGCTGAGGCTACAAGACCATCCTTTCAGTGGACATTCATTCATTCAGTGTGTGAATCGGCCTGAAAATAAAGTGAAAAAGTAGCTCTCAGTCTCTCTTTTTTTTTCTCTAAGTATTTAAATGATTAAAACCTCATTAATTTCAGTGCCAGGGCCTAAGATAACTTTAGGCACAACTTTTGAATTTCCAATCAGCTTAAAAGTAGCGCCCCTGGAGAACCGTGGCCCGTGGCTTTCATCTAATTTATTTGCCGATCTTATATGGACGATCGGAGGCTGTTATTCTTTTTGCGATTAACTTCCAATTCCGGCGTTTTTTCACTGAATCTGTCAGAGATCTAAAAGCCATGCAGAATACAAATGCCCTCATGTATAAATGAAGGGCCAACTGTTGTGAGGGGCTCCTTTAAAAAGACAAATCATGGACAGTAATGGGGTTGGTTATGTGCCTCTCTCTTTTCTTCTTGCTCTAAAGAAGGTAATAGAGCTATTGTTCCTTCGCATTAATATAGTTTCACATTTGCTTCTGCGTCTTGCCCCGAATAACACGAGATAGTCTCGCAGGATACCGACGGCTGAGATGGAGTGTTCCCAAGGTAAATTATGTAAACTGCTGACTTCCAGTCACAATCAAAACTACATTATACTAAAATTTCCCAGAAAAGGTTACATTTTATTTTCTCTGAAAAGGCAGCAATGATGACTAATCCTTGTCAAATAGATTTTATTACCATGATGGTCGTAGCTGCAAGAAGTTGGACAACTGTATCTGCTAGTCTGTGCTTTCTGAAATTTGAAAACAGCCCGGTAGGATTGCATTTATCATCCACTTATTATTATATACTCTTGTACAATCTAATGCAATAACCAGGCATGTAATCTTATTTTCTTATGAAGCTCATAGTGTTCACTTTATGTACAGAACAAGTATTTAGCCCGTGGCAGCCCTGAATTGAATTTGAATAGAGGTTGTTTTTGGTATTCTTGAGGCCCTTTTCACAGTTTAAAATTTGTCTTATCATAGTAGGAAAAGCACCTAAGACAATCCAAACCCAATAAATGTTATAATTTACACATGTGCATTTCCTACTGTAAAATACTGTAAAATATATCTGTGTCTGTAAAATATCAAGAAAAATAAGGTGTAAAATGTATTTTAAGGAAAAAGTGTGATCATTTATTCAGGGCGAGAGGAATAATTACAATACAAACAGCTGTTTCAGAATAAATGTAGAGACTTGAGTGCTGCTTTCAGACAGAAAATGTTAATTTGGCCCAAATATGCATTTGTTGATCTCATATGCATGCACTGATGTTTACCTGCAGAACTGACTGGAGAGAGGATGCAAGGTGAGAGGCAGTATCTAGGAGGTGACATCACCACTTCTGCTGCATGAACCACTGACATAAAGTTCTGTCAAGTCGGTAAACGTAACCAGAGAAAATTAGCTTTCAAAGTAAAAGCCGAAGAATTTAACATTAGAAGAGTAAATGCGTAAATGCGTGATATTCAGATTTAGATATTCAGAAAACTTTACTTGTCTCCAGGGGGCGATTAAGGGCACACGGGGCAGGCAACAACGACATAAGACTGAGTAAAGAACTTCAAAAAAGTAACATAGAGTAAACAAATTGGAAAAAATAAAATAAAATGGGGGGCAGATATACGCTGCACCGGATTACTACACTTGACAACACACATATAAAGCACCTCAAACCGATAATTGTATTTTTTTTTTGTACAACCCTTGTATTTTGTGCTACAACAAACATTGAATGTTTTATTGTGAAAACAGTATCCGGCCGCCGGCCTGTCTGTCTGTCTGTGTGTCTGTCTGTACTAAGTTGCTGCTCTGCTCAGTGGTGCCAACGCCCGGCGAAAAACACACTTAACATTAGCTAGAAGAGATACGGAAGGACACTGGTACGTTGTTGTAACACTTTTCTAACTTTTCTACATATAATTCTTTGACAAATCCATGTTGTGACACCGGTGTCGGGCTTTCTGTTTGTTAGTGGGTGAAGGGATTAAACCAGCGTTACTTTACAAGCTAACGTTAGCTCACTAGTTAGCATTGGGTAGAGGCTGCTAGCATTACATTAACATCTCTCAGTAGGCGGTACACCAACGAACCGGCACTAAAATTGCATGTTTGTTGAAGTAGACGGCGATAGGCGGTGTGATTTATCGGCTACCTTATTTACAATTGATAAATTATACGGCTAGGCGAGTGAGGAAGTAAGCAACGTTGCCACTAGCCGACGTTAGCTTCAGTGGTAATGGGGTGTGACACTGTACCAGGTATTTACAGAAACAGAGACCTTTCCCTCTGGTCTCACTGCTTAATCAAGAAGGCATTAGCAGGACACTTAAGTGGCCTAACATTGTTTCGGAGCTAAGGTTCATACGAGTCTGAAATGTTAAGTGGCCTAACGTCGGTGAGTTGTTCCCTCCCCTCTTCCTGCAGCTAACGTAATAGAGAGCCCAGAGATGCAGACCATCAAGTGTGTGGTGGTGGGTGATGGGGCGGTGGGAAAAACCTGCCTACTGATTTCATACACCACCAACAAATTCCCCTCTGAGTATGTACCCACAGTAAGTGCTTTCTCCCACTTTGAAGTATATGAAGACACACACGTTTCCAGGCCTGAAGTGACAAATGCTCTCGAACTGATGATATTCTTCCATCACAGGTGTTTGACAACTATGCAGTAACTGTAATGATCGGGGGTGAACCATACACCCTTGGCTTATTTGATACAGCAGGTCAGCTTCTTTTTACTCTTTCAGTTGAAATTATTGGCAGAGGAGAGTTGCCGGCTTGTCCCGTGGTAAATTCATTTGTGCTTGTTCTCTTTTTAGGTCAGGAGGATTATGACAGGTTACGACCACTAAGCTATCCACAGACCGACGTCTTCTTGGTCTGTTTCTCAGTTGTTTCACCGTCCTCGTTTGAGAACGTTAAAGAAAAGGTGAGTGCCGATTGCAAACTTGGACTTCTCTTCCTCAGTTTCTGGACTGGTGCCCTCAACACCACAGTACACTGCTCTGTTTTACTAAGGGATTGAGTGGGTGCAGAATAGTTTAGCCAGGGCCTTTGGTTTATATTGACTGATATTAAGTTCAATAGTAATTTGTTCAAGTGTGCCCCTGATTGATGTTATTCAAAGTTACAGGTTTTTCCAAGTAACACATGGTTTATCTCTCAAACTTAATGTTCCTTTTTTGTTACTGAGCAAGTGTCACTGAACGTAGAATGTATAGTAAAAAAAAAAAAAAAAAAGGGTGGAGAGACGGGACACACTTCCTGGCAGGGATACTTGCTTTGGCACAGTAACTGTTTTTGCAGGGATGTGTGCACGGTGATAAGATCACAGATAACAGTCCAAACTAAAGTATAATAAGATGATATCACCATGAAAACAGTTCTAGCAGTGTGATTCATATTGGTGAAAGAGAACATCAAATATTTCATGAGGCATTTGATAACATTTTAACTTGTGTTGGTTCTTTTTTTAAAACCAAAGGTGTTGATGATGTTTCCTTGTGGTAAATGTTTGGGGAAAATATGCATGATATGCGAATCACATCGCCTCAGAGTTGAGATTCTCTTCATGTTCCTTAAGAGCAACTAAGTCAAGTTTTTTGACTTAGTCTGTGAATCACTGGATCTCACTCATTGTGATGAGTGTTTTCTGATTTTTTTTTTTTCTGCAGTGGGTCCCAGAAATAACTCACCACTGTCCCAAGACCCCATTCCTGTTGGTAGGCACTCAGATCGACCTGCGTGATGACCCCTCTACAGTGGAAAAGTTAGCCAAGAACAAACAGAAGCCAATCACCCCCGAGACCGCAGAAAAACTGGCTCGTGACCTTAAGGCCGTCAAATACGTTGAGTGCTCAGCCCTAACACAGGTAAGGTTTCCCGTGAATCTTCTCTGACAGCTGCTGTGACAAGTGTTCGTGTTTAAATGTCAGATTCCTAACGAGTGTGGAAATGCGTTGCCGTGTCTTTTGCTAACAGCATTTGGCTTAAATCTTCATCTGACTCTCTGTTGTGTGCCTGTCTTTCTCCTTTCTTTTCCTCTTTCTGTAGCGGGGATTGAAGAACGTATTTGATGAGGCTATCCTAGCTGCTTTAGAGCCCCCCGAAACTCAGAGAAAGAGAAAATGCTGTTTGTTCTGATGTCTTCTTCTTGCATCTTGCTTTGCCTCTCGATCATCTGCTGCTTAATCATTGTAAAGAGATGTCTGTCACTACAATAACCACCACACGCTCTTTTAAACTTTAAATCTTTGTGCTCATTAACTTCATTCCTTCTATTCATACGTGCTTTCTCTTCAACTTGGCCTAAACACAATTACCCGTGCTGCCTAAGACGATAGAGTGCCAATCTTTAGTTCTCCTCTCTGTTGTCAGCACTTTGTGTGCAGGTCTGTGTAACTGGACATGACTGAGTTTGTTTTTGTTGTTCTGGCTAACATTCTGTTATTATTTTAGTAATGAGCTCATCAGATGTACCCTAAAAAGGCATATATGCTACATTCTGTCTTAGACAGTAATAACAGTTTTCTTTTCTACTGCAGCGTCAGAATTTTCCATGGGCTTTTTGTCTTTACTCGGACAACTTGATCATGAGGAGATTCTTGTAAAATGTTATTTGAATAAAGGAAAATTTTGATTGCCCTGCTCCATTTCTACTCAGCTATTTCTTTGCATTTGGAATAGCTTTGTTTTGAATATTAATATTTTGTTTCCACAGAAAGGATTAAAGAATGTGTTTGATGAGGCAATACTGGCTGCCCTGGAGCCTCCTGAGCCTAAGAAAAGACGTAAATGCGTTCTGCTCTAAGTTCCACCACAGCCTTCTTCACACCAGTATCCAAATCTAGGTTGACAGTACTGGAGAGGTTTTCTGCACAAGCACATTCCATCACTATTCGAGAATATCATTAAATATTAGCCTTCACTGACTTAACCTAGAAACATATTCAATGTGCTGAATGAGATTTTAAGGCTTGAGTAATGTTTGTGATGATTTGATGCCATTGAAAAGGTTGATGTGAAACCATACCAACAAATTGTAAAGGACACTCAGAAGTAAGGTTTCTGTTTGACCACATTATGTTTAGTGTTATTCTGAAAGAACTGTCTGAAAAGGTATTTTAATAGCGCTGTTGTCTCATATGTCATATAGAACAGACAAGCGAATGATGAGTAATTGAAAGGCTCAAATTCCGCTTCAAGTAATTCCCTCAAGGTTTATGATTTTATATGAAATGCTCAACCACAGCACACAAGACCTGGTTGACATCATTGCATAGTTCCTCCATCACCAGTTGGGTGTCTCTTTCAGATGTATACATCCTGCTTTGGTCGTAGAACTCAAACGCATGTATTTTGTTGAGAAAGATTAATCTATCCAGAGTGTTTTACTCAATGTCAGTGGCCTCCGGGCAGGTCTAACAAACACACGATGGAATATGACATTTCTAGGCCATGCTCTTTAGTTTGCCAAAACAAAACCTGCTAAATTAACACCTGACCAGGTATAGAACCACAGGCACAGACCAAGGTGTAACGTGTGTGTGTATGGTACACTACATTAAAAGCTGTGTATCACAAAAAGTCACTGTCACTTTGTCAATGTAAGACGTTTGAGCACAATTCCCATGTACTTTTGTGACAGAGATGAGTTAAAGAGGGGGATGCATGTCCTGAATGATGATCAAAAGTTGCAATAGTTGGAACTTTGTAGGAAGTCATAATGCCAGACTAATTCACTATTTTTGTAAACTGAACATACCTGTTGCTACTCTGCAGTTACTGATAGTTTAAGATCCTGTGAAAATTGATCTGACTGAACTAGCAATACTACATCCATGCCTTGTGGGTTTGAATTTGATGTGTAAATATAGTGAGATCACTCATAACTTATTGACTGAATAAAACGTGCATTACTGATAACGAGAAGTTGAGATGACACTGAAATTAACCAGGATGAAAATGTTTCTTTGATTTTTATTAATATTTGACATCCAAGTTGTACTGTATCTTGCTTGTAATAAAGCATCCCAGTAAACCAGTATTATGATTAAATCTTACTACAAATACATGTTGTTTTGTGACTTGATGCTTACATACAGAATATGCTGATTGACCTGTACACATTTGACACCACGCCAAGAAGACAAAATCAAAAGACATTTTTTAGCATCATATATAGGGTATTACAAAGCAGTGCAAAGGGTACTTCAATAGAGGCTGCTATGTCACTTAAACTGTTATTACGGTATATTTCAAAGTACCTGAGAGGTCCAATGTTAAACTTATTTCCTTGCTTGTACACATCACTCTTGCCTTATTGTGCATGTCATCACCAATTAGATCAGATCACCACATATATATCCTCATATAGCGATAAATGTATTATAGCATATATATATAGTCTAGTTTAAGGTGCAGTGGTATTTGATTTATGAATACTCTATTCCACATCTGCTTAGAGATCATTTAACCTCCACACACTGGTCCTTTAAGGTGCAGCATTGAACATTTTTTTGTTATTAACAAAAACCAGTGCACATATAGTAATCGAAGGCAAAGGCAGGATGCAGGTAACAGACAAATCCCAAAAGGCTATGTGTCCTTCACTGGGCATATCTCAACACTGCTGTCAGTTATACGAATTCCATACCATCCTGCCCAGAACTGTCTGTCCTGGCCTCCGTGGACAAAACGGATGAATCTCACTCCTGGTCCATAGTTCTTGAATACGTAGGTCATCTGAAAAAATAAATATCTGTAATGTGGAGCTGAACTTTATTATTCTCCATGCTCGACTTGATTATGCTCCATGCTTTGTACATACCTGCTGCCATTTGCCATCATTCCACTGCTCAAAGTACACAGTGTCAGGGACAAATTTCTGCATAACCTTTTTCTTTTTATTCAGCAACTGCACGGACATTGTATATACACATCCACAATCCCATCGTGGTGCATACCTAATGTAACACAGACACACAAGCGTATGTACGTATGTCAGGAATTAGCGTTTTTCTTTTTTTTTTGCTTGAGCTGGCACAATAGGAAAACATTTATATATCAGTAATATCAGTAAGTCAGTGAAAACAAATGCATTCTAATACACCAGTTTTCCACTAAATTCCCCTTTGTGACTCTCAAAATGTTAAGTTTATATTGAAACTGTGTAAGAAAGGTGGCAAAACAACTGTTTGATAACTGTAGAAGATGTAGTTTGAGGTACTGGTAAATTGTATTGAGTTAAAAACAAAGGTGTCACAAAAGTGTCAAAAGTGTTACTTAGCCTGGTTCCCCGACTATGGAAGAGGATGAGGGCCACTGTGAGAAAAAAAAGTGAGTTCTGACTTTAAACTCAGAAATCTGAGAAAAAAGTCAGAATTCTGAGTTTAAAGTCAGAACTCACTTTTTTTTCTGACAGTGGCCCTAATCCTCTTCCGTACCCGACTAATATATTACATATTTATGTGAGTTGACATAATAAAAGAAAGTGGACTGTACTATTGAACAGTAAAACACAGCTCAATAGTAACAAACACCACATCTTCCAAAATAAAAACACAGTTGAATCAACAGCCTCTCAGTTATTTTAAAGAAATACTGAATATTATTACATTCATGAAGGTACGTTTTACTGCGGCACCTCTTATATTAGAATGCATTAATGTTTGCAAGTGTACCTGAAGATAAATTGTATAAATATTTATTGCTATTAAGCAAAGTGAGAGCTTAACTTTTCACCAGGGGACAATTAAATTCATTTTTGTTTTGTATATTACTGAATTAATCCATTATGGTCATGTGTAATAACTGCATGTGCATGTACCAACTCAATTCATCACCAAATAAGGAATCACTCAATGAAACGTGAAAGTATGGGATGTGTATGCTCCTCACTAGGGGTGAAAAGGTATACCGTATTTCGGTATACCACGGTGGTGACACTGTGAGATTTCCAAGCTCACGGTGACGGTAATTAATTAATTATTTTAATATTATGCGGTGCTGCCGGTGCAACTCCACTTACACAAGTAGGGAACTCACAAATAAAACATTTCACTTCAGTCACATTGTAATCTGATTTTACAGCTGCAGCAGTAGATTGAAAAAGCGTTTCCTAGCTGTGTGCTGCTCAAATGTATATTCCATTTAGTTCAGGGAAGGCTGCATGGTCAGCATCTTTTAGTTGGTTCAGTGACAGTCCAATCAGAAAAGGTAGTTTTGGTAAACACACGTGGGACCCACATGATCCAGGAAGCTAGGAAAAAGCACGGCATGATGATGGCAGACTCCGAACCAGAGGCAGATTTACCTGTGGGCCCGGTTGACCTGGTGTCCCCTACTTCACCACCTCTTTATCCTCCAGCCAAGCGACTCTGTTTATTTATCAATAAAGCAATGTTTTTCTTCTAAGAATGATACTTGTCTGTTTTGTTGGTTATTTCATGGCCCCGAGTATCAAAACAAATTAAATACCGTCACCGTGAAATACTGCAGTATACTGTACTAACACCGTCACCGTACCGTACTGAAAAATCCCATACCATTACACCCCTACTCCTCACCAATCAGATATTTTGATGTCTGGCTGGAAGTGATCCATAAATGATGCGTTGTAACCTTCCTTTTCCAAATCAATCAGCTGTGACTTTGTGCACATACTGCAAAAAAACAGAAAGGAGATTAAAATGATTTAGAGTTTATTTCAATGCCAATGAAGCATATAGAGTAACTGGAACTTATTTTCTGGACCACTGCTGGTGAATACTCACTCATAAGAGGTCACAAAGTTTTTCTGGGCCCCATTTGGATGTGGCTCCATAACATGCTCTACTATCCACTGATCTCCACCATTCTCCATTATTTCCCATCCACTGAATTCCTCTTCAACGACAAACATGACAGTTGTGAGAGACATTATTTTGCAGTTAATTTGTTGTTTGACAGGCAAATGTTCAACAACACTAAATGCAGATGAAAGTCAGTCTTGTGTTTTCCTACCTTCTCCTCTTGGATTCTTCAGTAGATTTCTTCTTTTCTTGCACAAGAAGTAAAATAACCTCCAGTCTTCTGGTATTTTGGAGGCAACACAGATTTCATACCCTTCTCTTCTGCATCTCTCTCTCCAAAGACACTCACTGTCTGCCACTTCCTTCCACTGACGGCACACTAACCGACAAAGACAAACCACCTGATGGGCAGGAACATTTAGGAAGATTTCCTCCAAGATGTCCAGAGGCATGGGGAAATACTGTCAAGAACAGAAATGACAGCGATAGAAAACTGAAATGATTATTCAAATCTGACTTCAACCAATGCTCCCACCCCTTACATAACACCAGCATCTAAACAACATCAGCCTTTTTTAGTACTACAACAAGTTGAAAAAGTTAGCGAATAAACTTTATTTATTTGTTATTATCTTTACCTTTTTAATTAATTATGAGATTAACTTAAAGTTTCTAGGGCAGGCGCCTATTCAATTTAAGGGTGCACGTAGCCCTCAAAATTTTCAGCTCAGATTACTATAGGAGTTACACTACTGTCTTGTAGCAAGTGTTTAAATTTGATTTATTCATAATAAAAGTCTGTCTAGTATACAGAGACCCCCCTGTGTGTTTAGGTCATGTTTTCCTTCCAGCTGCAGAACTACATAATCTCATCAGGGCCTCAGCAACATCTGAAGAAGTCCTGTAACATCATTGCAAACTGTGGTGATAACCCCAGAGTGAGTTCACATGAAACTGTATGAGTTGAATCCAATTTCTGAATAAAAAAGAGCTTCAGAATTTCCCTAATTAAGACTGCATGAAACCAGTGTTTTTATATTTATGTATGAAAAGAAGAAATGTTGGTGATGATTCATTCTGCACATGGGGCGTATACTACCTTTGCATACATTTAAACACTTCTTCAAATTTTCACATCTCTCCTTTAAGAGCAGCAACGGACCCATCCTGAACAATGTCCAGCAACGCTAATCTAGGCCTGAATGTGTATAGAGCTGACCAATCAGAATAGACTGGGCTTTTAGGTTTGTGTAGGTTGAGAAAAAAACGTCAATGTCAATTTGTACACACTACTGTGTGAACAATGGATGGGTCAAAATGCAGAGATGGAATTTCCCCATGAGGGATCAATAAGGGAACAATTTAATTTAACACTAGCACTAGCATTAATACTAAGGAGAAGGGAACCTCGTGGCTGGACAAACTGATACATAAGATGGGGTCTATGGTAGGGGCAGAGCTGGAGTCCCTGACATCAATAGCAGAGGAAAGGACCTTGAACAAAATAGGACCCATCCTGAACAATGTCCACCACCCTCTGTACGACACCATAGGTAGAGAAGCTCTTTCAGTGAGTTGCTGCTGTCTCTGTCCTGCTCCATGGACAGGTTGAGGAGATCATTTGTGCCTCAGGCCATAAGACTCTACAATGCCTTGCTGTGAGGAACCAACTGGACTGTGGTCATTGCTGATATTACTGTCTGTCTGTCTGTCTGTCTGTCTGTCTATCTATCTATCTATCTATCTATCTGTCGGTCTGCCTATCTATATGCTACAGTGAACCTCAAATGGTATAAAAGACACAAATGTACGGCATGTCAGAGAGATCATAATAGAAGTTTACATTGATCAGCCATAACACTATGACCATTTTCATCAGAGAATGGACATGGGCCTTCTGAGAGTGTCCTGTGGTGTCTGGAAACATAATGTTGTTAGTGTGGGTCTTTGGGTCCTATGAGTTGAGGGGAAGGGTCTCTGTGGATCATCCCACAGATACTTGATCAGTTTGGGATCAAGTGAATATAGAGGTCAGGTCAACACTTTCTGCTGTTCTTCATGCTTTTTGACAGGTGGCCAATGTCAGTCAACAAGGTGGCCAATGTTTTTTTACTTTATCAGTGGTCATAATGGTATGCCTGATTGGTGCATGTTAAATAGACCACAGAACACAGTTTGAATCATCACAGCACAGAAAGCACAGAGGCTTTTGTGCATTTTGGTTCACCGCTATGGCGACCTGGGTTGAAAATGAGTCATTGATGATACACATGTATTTCCCCTCATCCGACCAGTTAAAATGTCTGCTCTGTTAACTAAAGAGCAATTGACTCCTCTGTAAAGATAATCTATGGACTAAGTATGAACATATCCTGTCAGTCCCCATGGGTCAGTGGCCCCTCAATTAAATAAGCGCCCCTGGTCACAGTTTTCAAATGAAGCCTTCAGATTTCAAGTTTGCTCCCACGAGAGCAGCTCGTGCTCGCTCCAGGTGCTAACAGGGAGCACTCACGTGAAGCTGTTTCAAGAGTTCCCTTTTGCTGACAGACAGTCCTTTAACCATTTTAAAAAGCACTTACGTCGTTTGAAGACGATGCTGCCGGTGCTGCAGCTGAAGATCCTGCCCGACTTGTAACTACGCTCTGGTGGCTGTGACTTGCACCCATAACTTTACCTCTCTTCTTCATGCCTCAGACAAACTCGGGCCAGAAATGTCCTTAAAAACGAAACCAACTGGCGTCGTCAATCCTTATCACGGCAACCGTACCACCTTTTAAAGAGATGCGAAGACGCGCAACGTGTAGTAGCTTAAAAAGTATACAGTATCTGGCTCCAGTTGTTTGTATTTTTACAACACGGAAGTACAGTTCGAGACAAAGACGCTCGGCCTATAAGGTGAGTTTTACAGCAGTCTACTTACTGCTACTCTAGATTTAACCACTGAGTCTTGCAATACCGAAAGTGAACATGATCACTTGAATTAGTCATGATTATTTCCCATAAGAGTCCCTACTACACTATGTTGCGCACGTAATTTGTCCTGAAACACTTCGGTGTTTTCCGAAGGCGGAGCCAACCACCCCAACACCAGTTCTCCCTGTTAACTCCGCTTAGCCTTTTCTACCCGGTGTACGCCGGTAGAAATACCCCCGTTAAACGCTTCCTTAAAGGAAACTTCCGGTATGCGTCATCTGGCGAGAAATTAACACGCAATGAAAAACAAATCCCCACACAACATTGCAGCCATATATATATGTATATACACGATGAAACAATAATTTCAACAGGAGTCTACATATGTATTTAGATCTAGCATACTAGCATGTAACTGTAGTGGCACCATGAACAATATTCTTAAGAACACGCTATGACAACACTGACGTCTGCACTGAAACCTGTCACTGTACAGTTATATTTGGGCTATTTATTATTACCTCTAGTTACTTTATTAGTTACATTCAACAGCTGGCAGCTTGCATATAGCATCCTGAGATTAAGAAAAAGATGAGGCGAAGAATATATTATATATTATTCAATGTGACAGAATGTAACTAGGCTTATGACAAAACATGATGCTTATTCATTAATACAACAATTCTGGCCCCGACTTTAAATACATTATGTTATGACTAAAGAATTAAAATATAAGAATATAGAAGATATAAAAAACAATATATTAGAAAGAAACAAGGCAATGCTCAAGTAATAAAATATGGGAAATGAGTATGCTTATGTATAAAAATATATGTATATATTCACACATCTCCATTGGTGAGGATGCAGACAGTGCAAAACAGCAAGTAGAAAAAAATATATGTATATGTACATGTATTTAGGTGGGATATTGCACATATGTTGCATGTGCATGTTGCATATGTGCAATGTGTCATTCCTCTCATATAACAAGTATGCACTCACCTCAAATAGGCTGCCACTGTCAGAACGTGGGGAAGACCTAACACACACACAAACACACTTCCATTTATGTAAACAACAATACTAGTGTTTCAGTTTAATATTCTGAATACCTCTTACTCTTACCAAGTAAGAGGACCAGAGTGCACTTTCTGAGGAAAGTAAAGTGCTGGTGGGATTATGTTGCTTTAAGAGTTCAGTGTTTCAATCAGTTCAATAAATACAATCCAATAAGTCCAATTTGAGTAACAGATTCACGAGTTTAAAGGGTTATCAAATACCACACAGTGGTCTACAGTATAACAAATTTTCTTGCTGGTACTAGATACCATTTTATCTTTCATCGAGGGTGAAAGAGGTAAACAGTAGAAATACACAACAATCTTCTCAGGAATGTGAACTTTCACCTATTGATTAGCTGCCACAAACCTTGTGGATGATGTTGCTCTTAGGCAAAGTAAAACCAGGTACAACTGGCTCAGACAGCAAGGCAGATTTAGTGTTTATTTTTTTAAAGGCAGGAAGTGGTCTCAGTGTGGTGTCAGTTTTGACTGATTAAAGGTTACCCTAACTGGTTAGTTGGCTCTGTTTGAATGCTATTTCCACATGATGAGGGAGAATAGTTACAACATGCTACTGCATGTTGCATTAGCCGTCCACCTTAAACCTTTACCATAACCATAACCCTAACCAACTTCAAATGACACAAATTTTCTTCTTGACAAAACAGGCTTGAAAGGTAAATAGCTGTAAGTGTTGTTTAGAACCTGGACGATTTTGTGAAGGGGTTGTGATTCTGTATGGCAATCACGTTTTGAAAATTATATCTACGCTGTAAAAACTGACTCATCATCATGGTTAAAAATGAAATGAAAAATAAGAACCCATAACCTTATGTCATTTCTTCTTACCAGTTAGGTATTCTGATGTCTGGCTGGAAGTAGTCCATGAACGATGGGTTGTAATTTTTCTTCTTAAAATCAATCAGCTGTGACTTACCACACCGTCTGCAGAAAACAGAAAGGGTTTTAGCTTTGACCTAGGATGAATGCACCATGTAAAAGTAGAGCCACATATATGGTGTAACAGTGGTACTGAATACTCACCCAAAAGAGGTTTCAAAGTACATCTCTACAGTGCTGTCTGGATGATTCTTTACCACTGCAAAAGTGTGAACGGGGGAAACAGTTTTGTTGAGCTAGTTTGTATGAAGCAGGAAAACGACAGCTTCAACCACTGGTAAATGAATTAAAGTCAGATTAGTGGTCTCGTACCATCGTTTTGCAAAATCGTAAGAAGATTTCTTCTCTTCTTGCACAACAGGTAAAACAGCCTCCAGTCTTGAGGTAATTTGGAAGCATCCTGGATGCGATAACCTTCTCTTCTACATCTCTTCTTCCAAAAACATTGACAGTCGGCCATTTCTTTCCACTGGTAACACACTTAGCGGCAAAGACATACAACCTCTTTGGGAGGTAGATTTAGGAAGATTTGCTCCAGGATCTTGGAACAAAGATGAAGACAGAGATTTACAATTTATTACTGTAGGGGCACTTGTGCTTATGATGTTATCATAAAATGTGGCAGGTCATAGGAAATAAAACATGTGGATCTTGGTCAAGAGCTTCAGTTAATACTCATCAAACCATTTGGGAGAAGAATTAATAATAAGAATTTTCAAGTTATTTTTATATGATTCTAAACTAAATATATGGAGGACCAATTCAGACATAATATATAAATAAATTAATGAATGAATAAATAATACTGTCAGTCAGGACTATTTAGCTTTTGCTCCTCAGCCTCCTGGTTTGAAGTCGTCTACATTGACTCCCACAAACATGATAAAGAGTCGACGCTGCATTGACGCCTCCCACCTGTATGAGCTGACCTAATGAGCCGTATCGCCGCCATCTTGGACCGGTCATCCGCTCTATTCACTCACCTGTGTCAAATGAATTAATGTGACCAGAACTCACAGGATTCTAAAAACATTTTCCTGCGGGTTTCTTTGCTGGAAACATCAGATATGTTACTATCTGACAGGATGATTAGTTACGTTTAGAAATAGTACTTTGCATGCAGACAGTGGGCTTAACAGTAATAGAATATTTTCAGACTGCGCCAGATACATGTTTGTAGTGTCATATAACGCATACAAAGAAACATTACTATTCTGTTCTTTTACTTAATTAAAAATGGAAGAAATATAGGTATATATATTGTATATATATTCCTTGGTGAAAGGGTTTGAGCCCATTGAACCACTGAAAGAGAACAGTTTTAAATAGTATATTTCTTTTACTGCCACTCTGTGTGGTGATGTGGTGAAGGCTTATTTGAAGGGACGTGGACATAACCAGTGACAACAAGTTAGAATGATGGTTATCAATGGAACGGTGTCTCTTCAACCCTCTTCAATCCCCTGAGCAACAAAACATCCTCGGAGCTGAAATGTTGTCAGAGGACAGAGTACATGTCCACTGCAGACAGGGACACAGTGTCATCCTGTACCACCACGTTGTCTGACACCAAACCATCAGATGGTGGAAGATGGACTGGAACTGGTGTGCAGGTGGATTATTGTTCCATTCCCTTTGTAGGAAAAACACATACAAAACATACAGCACACAAAAAAATTATTAAAAATATTTGCAGAATTTCATGTAATTAGAAAAGCATTAATCCTACCTGATCCTGGCTGCACCTGTATCATAGAGCAAAGCATATTTACTCTGAACCAACAAAAACACATAATGTTATAGTATATGAAAGTAGGTTGAGTGGGTATGTGACATGAGAAATATTTTACTGGTTAGAGATGGATACAGATGTTCTGTCTGTGCCACCCTGTATAAAATACTGTAGTCAATTCAGTTCATTTCAATTTTATTTGCATGGTGTCAATAACATTACAGATTGTCTCAAGATACTTTATAAGGCCTGAAGGCCACTGTGGCAGGAAAAAACTTCCTTTCAGTGTTAGTGTCACACTAAGCTTATTTCTCCAACGGCATTCATAATGTCAGCTCTAATATACATCTGTGTTATAAATACATGATCAATGAAGTTTCATAGATTTAACTTTCACAGCATAACTTTTAGAACGAGCACTAAACACGAATTAGCCCTAATTAGCTAGCAGATTATTACAGGACAGTAACAAGTGGATCAACAACAAGTAGATATGTCTATATCTATCTGCATGTCTATATTGGCACTGCCTGCAGGCATTTCAAATCAAGCTACCGGGATCGATCAACCAATCGGAGAACGTTCAGCCAGTGTGGACAGCCCCCCTCATTTGAATAACATTTCATAATCAGATCAGATCAGATCTCATCAGATTTCAACGAGAGGGTAATTGGTAATTTTGCTACTTTGAAAAGAAGCAGGCAACGTTTTGATATGAGTGAAAACATTTAAATAGTAGGTTATGTGATTATTCTTACTGTATAATGGTTGGACAGACGGGCTCAATTGTCATGTATTTTAACTCAATGCACGTGTATGAACCTAGAATGAAATGTACGTAATGGTTATGATGAGTCAGTTAATTTGCCAGTTCATTACATTAATCCTACCAAAAACAGAGTTGAATCTTATTCATCAATAACCTCACACAGTAGACTACATAGGGGCTGACGAGTTATTATTATGACTTATAATAAGAGATCAGAGCTGGCAATGGTTTCCTCGTACGTTTGATGATGTAGATTTTCTAGTAATACCTCCTATGATTTAACTTTCCACGAGCAACGCGGCTGGAGTTGTTGCAGCCGGAGGGGGATCCTCCGTCCGTCTTTTATTCAAGTACCAGTCTACATCCATATGTCCCTCTTCTTCATCTGCGTCGGACAGGACCTGTATCACGAAGCGAGCTCAACTTATCCGGCTTTACTCCAATTTATCCAGCTGAACCTGTTCAGAACAGTGACGATCTGGATAAGCGGTATCACGACGCTGGTTATCAACTCGCTAACTCAGTCGAGATTTGTCTTGTTGTGAATCGGCAAACGCGCACGTATAAGGGCGGGTTCCAAGGCAGCAGACCAATCACAACCATGAGCGCTGATCCGCCAGCAAAAAGGACAGCATACGTCCCCTACGCGGACCAAAGACGCCATAAGGCATGGTAAAGGATTGCAGATTGCATAAATGCGCAAATTACAGATCAGTGGTTCAATTAGTTTAGATTTAGCGAAACCCAATCACTGCGCTTCATAGATGAATCGCGTGTATGACAATTAGTGTCGTTCCCCCAGATGTAACCCCTCTGGAGTAATAACAACGTGGGAGCAGATAAAAACCAAGCACAAAAAATGTCATTTCATCTGGGGAGTTGGATTTCTTAATTCTGTAGTGTTTTCTGGTCCACAATAAAGATGGAAACTGACGCCACAATTACATCATATCAATACATCAAGTTGTTGGCCTGAATGAAATTATCCTGTGTATGAGTTTAGCGGCGACAAATGGCCTTTTATCGGATTCAGATAAATCCTGAAAGCTACCGTGACCCTAAGCAGGTTTGCCGTTCAGAGTAAGTTACCATGGTAACGTAGCTCGATAAGATTGAATCCAGCTTCTTGATACGGGAAACCCAGGTTTAACCCGGAAGTTACCTCGCTAAACCCGTAATCCTGCTTCGTGATACAGGACTCAGGAAACTAAGCGTACGATTCGCTGGAAAGGTATTAAAACATAACAACAAAAAATGTTAGCACGTAGGCCACGTCGGCGTCATTTTTTTGAATTTGATGTGTAAATATAGTGAGAAGATCACTCATAACTTATTGACTGAATAAAACGTGCATTACGGATAACGAGAAGTTGAGATGACACTGAAATTAACCAGGGTGAAAATGTTTCTTTGATTTTTATTAATATTTGGCATCCAAGTTGTACTATATCTTGCTTGTAATAAACCAGTATTATGATTAAATCTTACTAAAAATACATGATGTTTTGTGACTTGATGCTTACATACAGAATATGATTATTGACCTGTATACATTTGACACCACGCCAAGAAGACAAAATCAAAAGACATTTTTTTAGCATCATATATAGGGTATTACAAAGCAGTGCAAAGGGTACTTCAATAGAGGCTGCTATGTCACTTAAACTGTTATTACAGTATATTGCAAATTACCTGAGAGGTCAATGTTAACCTTATTTCCTTGTTTGTACACATCACTCTTGCCTTATTATGCATGTCGTCACCAATTAGATCAGATCACCACATATATATCTTCATATAGCGACAAATGTATTATAGCATATATATATATATATATGTTATATAGCATGTTGTGCAAAAATAACTACGTGTCTAGTTTAAGGTGCAGTGGTATTTGATTTATGAATACTATATTCCACATCTGCTTAGAGATCATTTAACCTCCACACACTGGTCCTTTAAGGTGCAGCGTTGAACATTTTTTTTGTTAAAAACAAAAACCAGTGCACATATAGTAATCGAAGGCAAAGGCAGGATGCAGGTAACAGACAAATCCCAAAAGGCTATGCGTCCTTCGCTGGGCATATCTCAACACTGCTGTCAGTTATACGAATTCCATACCATCCTGCCCAGTACAGTGTGTCCTGGCCTCCGTGGACAAACTCGATGAATCTCACTCCTGGTCCATAGTTCTTGAATACGTGGGTCATCTGAAAAAATAAATATCTGTAATGTGGAGCTGAACTTTATTATTCTCTATACTCAACTTGATTATGCTCCATGCTTTGTACATACCTGTTTCCACTGGCCATCATCACAACCCTCAAGGCACACAGTGTCAGGGTCAAATTTCTGCACAACCCTTTTCTGTTTATTCAGCAACTGCACGGACATTGTATATAGACATCCACAACCCCGTCGTGATGCATACCTAATATAACACGGACGCACAAGTGTATATAATATATATATATTAGGGAAACATTTATATATCAGTAAGTCAGTGAAAACAAATGCATTCTAATATGCAATATGCATATACATTTTGAGAGTCGCAAAGGGGAATTTAGTGGAAGACTGGTGCTTCCACTAAATTCCCCTTTGTGACTCTCAAAATGTTAAGTTTATATTGAAACTGTGTAAGAAAGGTGGCAAAACAACTGTTTGATAACTGTAGAAGATGTAGTTTGAGGTGCTGGTAAATTGTATTGAGTTAAAAACAAAGGTGTCACAAGTGTCAAAAGTGTTACTTAGCCTGGTTCCCCGACTACAGAAGAGGATTAGGGAAAGTGAGAAAAAAAGTCACTTTAATCTCAGAATTCTGAGTTTAAAGTCAAAACTCACTTTTTGTTTTCTGACAGTGGCCCGACTAAGTTGGAGTTGACAAAATAAAAGAAAGTGGACTGTACTATTGAACAGTAAAACAAAGCTCAATAGTAACACAAACCACAACTTCCAAAATAAAAACACAGCTGAATCAACAGCCTCTCAGTTATTTTAAAGAAATACTGAATATTATTACGGTCATGAAGGAACGTTTTACTGCGGCACCTCTTATATTAGAATACATTAATGTTTGCAAGTGTACCTGAAGATAAATTGTATAAATATTTATTGCTATTAAGCAAAGTGAGAGCTTAACTTTTCACCAGGGGACAAATAAATTAATTTTTCCAGGGTTTTGTTATGAGTTTGTTTGTTTGTATATTACTGAATTAATCCATTATGGTCATGTGCAATAACTGTATGTGCATGTACCAACTCAATTCATCACCAAATAAGGAATCACTCAATGAAAGGTGGAAGTATGGGATGTGTATGCTCCTCACCAATCAGATATTTTGATGTCTGGCTGGTAGTGATCCATAAATGATGCGTTGTAACCTTCTTTTTCCAAATCAATCAGCTGTGACTTTTTGCACATACTGCAAAAAACAGAAAGGAGGTTAAAATGATTTAGGGTTTATTACAATGCCAATGAAGCATATAGAGTAACTTGAACTTATTTTCTGGACCACTGCTGGTGAATACTCACTGATAAGAGGTCACAAAGTTTTTCTGGGCCCCATTTGGATGTGGCGCCAAAACTCGCTCTACTGCCCACTTATCTCCACCATTCAACAATATTTCCCATCCACTTAATTCCTCTTCAACAACAAACATGACAGTTGTGAGATACATTATTTTGCAGTTAATTTGTTGTTTGACAGGAAAATGTTCAACAACACTAAATGCAGATGAAAGTCAGTCTTGTGTTTTCCTACCTTCTCCTCTTGGATTCTTCAGTAGATTTCTTCTTTTCTTGCACAAGAAGTAAAATAACCTCCAGTCTTTTGGTTTATTGGAGGCATCGCGGATTTCATACCTTTCTCTTCTGCATCTCCGTATCCAAAAAGACTTGCTGTCTGCCACTTCCTTCCACTGACGGCACACTAACCGACAAAGACAAACCACCTGATGGGCAGGAACATTTAGGAAGATTTCCTCCAAGATGTCCAGAATAATGGGGAAGTACTGTCAAGAACAGAAATGACAGCGATAGAAAACTGAAATGATTATTCAAATCTAACTTCAACCAATTTTTAGTACTACAAGTTGAAAAAGTTATTGAATAAACTTTATATATATAATTTGTTATTATTTTTACCTTTTTAATTAATTATAAGATTAACTTAAAGTTTCGAGGGCAGGCGCCTATTCAATTTAAGGGTGCACGTAGCCCTCAAAATTTTCAGACCAGATTACTATAGGAGTTACACTACTGTCTTGCAGCAAGTGTTTAAATTTGATTTATTCATGATAAAAGTCTGTCTAGTATACAGAGACCCCCCTGTGTGTTTAGGTCATGTTTTCCTTCCAGCTGCAGAACTACATAATCTCATACTGGGCTTTTAGGTTTGTGTAGGGTGAGAAAAAAAACATGAAAAAAAATGAGCTGGAGTCACTGACATCAGTGGCAGAGGAAAGGACCTTGAACAAAATAGGACCCATCCTGAACAATGTCCACCATCCTCTGCACGACACCATGGGTAGAGAAGCTCTTTCAGTGAGTCGCTGCTGTCTCTGTCCTGCTCCATGGACAGGTTGAGGAGATCATTTGTGCCTCAGGCCATAAGACTCTACAACGCCTTGCTGTGAGGAACCAACTGGATTGTGGTCATTGCTGATATTACTGTCTGTCTGTCTGTCTATCTATCTATCTATCTACACAGTAAACCCTGAATTAATGTTAACTCCACACTTTGAGTTAAAAAAGCAGTACTGATTAAGTATGCTTTACTTGTAATCTTAAGTGGCACTAACTTACTTTGGTAAGTTTAACAAAACTTATACGTTCTACTAGTTATTTTGTTTTCACAGTAACAATAAATACAAGTGAAGTGTAGATAACTCGAATGTTCTTATTATTGTAAAACTGAGTTTTTTCGCTTGTGTTTACTTAAAATGTTCAATTCAATAGAAGCTCTATACTAACTCCAATACAAGCAAAAATCTTGCTCAGTTTAACTCAAAATAAGATCAAAATCTCTATGTAGTACAGTCAAAAACACAATAACAAGGTTAGATACAACTCAGTCTTTATTGAGAAAACATACTACAACAAAACAACAAACAAAACAACAAATTGTTTTCTAATCACAAGATTACTCTCAATGAGAACTTAAACCGTATCTGGGCAGAGGAACGTGGCATCAGTTGAACTGGCACGGATCAAAGCAAGGCTGACTGGTACGTCATCAATGTCCAGTTCAAGGGACTCCACAGGCTGAAGATGAGAGAGAAAGGAGAAACACCTCTTAGCGTACCACAATACAAACCGACTGCACCACAAGCTACAGCATCAAATGACCACAGACGATTTCTATAAAATAAAACTGATTTTTAAGCAGATTTCTTGCCTGACTTTATTAAACTGTTTTAGTATCAAATTGCCAACTTGATGTAAATTTATATTATCTCCTTTTGCTAAACTAAAAAAGTATCTTTCCAGTGAATTTCATAACATCAGGGAAGTTCTTTTTTTGATCTATGAACCTACAGAGCTTACTTCCATAACATGCCTTGATCATGTTCATCAACTGTTGTTGAATATGATTATGTGACGAAGGGCAGCCTGACAAGAAATGTCAATCAGTTAAAAATGTGCAGAACTACGCCCCCTACTATCAGAAAAAATGCTCTACAGAGTTAGTCAGTGCAGAAGTATGCCGATGTACAGACACTGCTGGGCTAATTACTGTTGCCGTTCCTTTGATTTTGTGAGCTAGACCCTGTGTCCATTCAGAAGCCAGTAAGCTTGAACGTACGTTAATTGTCCAGTTATTGGGTTAGCTAATGACTGTTAACTGCTAATGATAGGAGGTCAGAGCATTCACTGTTGCATATACTGTATCTTGATATGTTTATACTGACAGTTATTTGTTGTTGAATAAGGTGTTTAATTCTTCTTTTACTGTTCTTTATTTCTGCAACAATATGTTGCTTGTTTTGCATCCCTTCTGTATACTACAATAACAATTTATGGTAATACTAAATACTAATTCTAAACTTAAACTAAACTAAACAACCAGAACCTTCAACCAAGGTTTGATGACAGCAGAGGCCTGTATCACGAAGCAGGATTACAAACTTATTGAGGTAACTTCAGGGTTAACTCTGGGATTGCGGTATCACAAAGCTGGATTCATTCTTATCAAGCTACGTTACCACGGTAACTTACTCTCCTGGAAGTAACTGGCCATCAGTTTCCGTGTGAACAACCTCATTCTTAAAATCTGAGACATCACAGTTTGGATTAGTCCTACTTTTGTGGGCATTGAATGAAGCAACTCTGCCTGTTCATAAAAGGCAGCAGCACAAAGTTTGCACTTCCAAACCATTAGAAACATGAGTACTTTTAGTAAGCTGGCAATGAATGTCTAAAACATCTACATACCAGCCTGCAGACTGCATGTAACATCCAGCTTCTTCTACTTCAGGCTAAAAGAGAGAAGATTTACATGAGTTTTACAGACATACAAATCACTAATTTCTTTAAATACTAAACAAAATTACAAAAACATCATTAGTATTTCATTGTTACATGGCTAATATGATAAGCTATATTGTTTTTGCCATAAAATTAACTTGAAACTTATCACTTAATATTTAGCCTCAAAGTTACCAGAATGCCCAGACATGCACAAAGAGTAAAAGTTTTGCAGCAAGCCACTGTATTCCTTGTGTAATTACCAAAAAAAAACAAAACAAACAAACTTAGCTCAACACATTAAATTCAAAAGGATAAAATAATTGTTTTTATTCAAAAATAATAATAATGATGAGCTAAACACGGAGGTAAAATGACAAATAACGTCAACTTACCAGAGAGGAGTCCTCAAAAGGGAAAAAAGAGAAAGTAAAATTTATATCAGACATTTGAAAAACAAGTCACAACGGAATTAACTCCAGAAGTCGTCCATGGTAGCAGTCCAGAAGCGATGACTTTTCGTACAAATATATCTGAATTATACTGTTGCTGCAAAGCTTGGCGCAAGCGGGAACGTTCCACTCGTCGGAAATGACGTCACAGACGCATGTCAAACTATTTGAGTTCATTGACAAAACTGAATTAAAGTTTTTGAGTATTGTGCACTTAAAATTGAAAATCCTTTAAGGTAACTCAAAAACTTAGCAATTAATTAACTGTTTTAAAATTCTGAGTTAATGCAACAATCCTTTTAACACACTTTTACTGTTCGGTGTATCTATATGCTACAGTGAACCTCAAATTGTATAAAAGACACTAATGTACGGCATGTCAGAGAGATCATAATAGAAGTTTACATTGATCAGCCATAACACTATGACCATTTTCATCAGAGAATGGAAATGGGCCTTCTGAGAGTGTCCTGTGGTGTCTGGAAACATAATGTTGTTAGTGTGGGTCTTTGGGTCCTATGAGTTGAGGGGAAGGGTCTCTGTGGATCATCCCACAGATACTTGATCAGTTTGGGATCAAGTGAATATAGAGGTCAGGTCAACACTTTCTGCTGTTCTTCATGCTTTTTGACAGGTGGTCAATGTCAGTCAACCTGGTGGCCAATGTTTTTTACTTTATCTATCAGTGGTCATAATGGTATGCCTGATTGGTGCATGTTAAATAGACCACAGAACACAGTTTGAATCATCACAGCATAGAAAGCACAGAGGCTTTTGTGCATTTTGGTTCACTGCTATGGCCCCCTGGGTTGAAAATGAGTCATTGATGATACACATGTATTTCCCCTCATGACTGCTCTGTAAAGATAATCTATGGACCAAGTATGAACATACTTGGTCCATAGATGATCCATAGACCCCATGGGTCAGTGGCCCGTCAATTAAATAAGCGCCCCTGGTCACAGTTTTCAAATGAAGCCTTCAGATTTCAAGTGTGCTCCCACGAGAGCAGCTCGTGCTCGCTCCAGGTGCTAACAGGGAGCACTCACGTGAAGCTGTTTCAAGAGTTCCCTTTTGCTGACAGACAGTCCTTTAACCATTTTAAAAAGCACTTACGTCGTTTGAAGACGATGCTGCCGGTGCTGCAGCTGAAGATCCTGTTCGACATGTAACTACGCAATGGTAGCTGTGACTTGCACCCATAACTTTACCTCTCTTTTTCATGCCTCAGACAAACTCGGGCCAGAAATGTCTTTAAAAACGAAACCAACTGGCGTCGTAAATCCTTATCACGGCAACCGTACCACCTTTTAAAGAGATGCGAAGACGCGCAACGTGTAGTAGCTTAAAAAGCTACAGTATATGGCTCCAGTTGTTATTGTTATTCTTACAACACGGAAGTACAGTTCGAGACGAAGACGCTCGACCTATAAGGTGAGTTTTACAGCCGTCTACTTAGATTACTACTTTAGATTTAACTACTAAGTCCGAAAATAAACGTGATCCTTTTGAATTAGTCATGGTTATTCCCATAATAAAGTGACAGCGTGCCATTGGCATTTCCGGTGGCATCCCCAGATGCCACGGCCGATGCCACTGTCAGGGGAGATGCCACGGCCGATGCCACGGCCGATGCCGCTGTCAGGGGAGATGTCACTGCTTCTGCTATCGGGATTTTAATATTACTTTTCAAGGTTTTCTTGATTAACCCTCTGAATCCCAAGCAGTTTCGGGCCGTTTTTTGTTTCTGTCACATTTTTACTCACTGTGGTCTAATGTGTGTGTGATATTTTATTTTGTGAAGATTAAAAAAAATAATGAATTAGTGTATAAACTATACACTTAAGGTACCCTGAAGCCTAGGAACATAGAAAAAAACAATGGTGATGTAACTATGTGCACACAAGACTTGGAATGAAAGACAAACGAATTGGTGAACTAGAATTACATTATTACAACCTATTAGACGAATTTAGTCTTTACAAAATACTATTTATACAAACACAAACAGACTTAGGCACTCAAGGTGCTTCTTCTCCATCTGTAATCACACTGTTGGAAATCAGTCACACTCCATCCCACTGCCGGACACTCATACAAGCCCCCTTCCCCCTCCAGCCACATACACACACCCTGGCTTGCCTTTGGACATACACATACATGCTCACAACTCCTCCTGCGTTTCACACTTTGAATGAGGGAAGAAAGACTTAAATCTGCACTGAAACAAGGCTGTAAGGCACATAGAGCCTGTTCATTGGTACTGAGCAGCTCAGTGAATTGTTGAAGCGCTTTTATTCGTCTAATTTAATTAATATAGAGCGAACGATGTATTCTCTGCAAATTTTCAAGGATGACATTAGACTCAAAGCGATGTTCTAGAAATTTAATGAAGTTAGTTAGTTTGTAAATGCCAGTCATTTAAAAATAAGTAGTATTTTCAGCCCGGAGGTAGACTCAAAGTCATCAAAGTCATCAAAAAACATTTAGTTATTTCTACGAAACAGTCACATGTCTGTAAATACTTGCTATCAAAAGCCTGAAACCACTACACATTCATAATATATATGATTTTCAATGCAGTTTTATGTAAGATAGCATTCAGATGATTCATCGTAACCCAATGGAAAATTGATGTATGTGGCACAACAGGCAATGAGAAGCACTTTTGTATTAAACAAACTGAGAGTAAACATAACATGCACCATTAAATGGAATTCTTTAAATGCTTGATAAACTCCTTAGTAGTATTATTCAGTCTTAGCAAACATTTGCTAATTGATGTTGTTCGACATGCATACAAAAACATCACAAAACCAGATATGTCTTTCACAGTAAAATAAAATCCATGTATTTTATTTTATTTATTTATTTTTTGAAAGTTAAACTTCTGAATCTTTTGAGTTGTACTCCATTAGAAGGTTTATATCCTGAGGGATTATACAGTATATGGATATATATACAGCCTCATATCTTTGCCCACATGGGCACGAAGGGGGGTCAGGCTGGACCTTAAATGGGGCCCATCAAAAAATTTGCCCTTTTTATGCCTAAGCCCACATGGGTTTCACATGTACCTCAAAGCACATGGGACCTGCAAAATTTACCCAGTTCAACCCCATGCCCACTCAGTGCCCACATAGCCCATATTTCACCCTTGTGGGCCCCACATGGACATGCTGGCTGGGCTCTGGTATAGCAGGTCAGGGCTTCATCCTACTGCAAGATAATGACCCAAAACTCTAGTCCAAGCTCTACCAGAACTACCTCAGAATAAAAACAAGATGGAAAGCTTGAAAACAAGGAGTGGACCATGTCTCCATGGCCCAATCTCTAGACCTTAACCCCATGGAGCTGGTTTGTGATGAACTGCCAGGCTATCGTGGGGCTAACTTAATTGAAGGTGAATTTGTTTAATCCTATCTGTGCCTGTAATGGGTACAGTTTCTCCCGCTCGAGTAGTTAACAACCACTCTTTGTACATCCACAGCACTGACGGAGGACGTTGTGTGGACATTTTTTGTTCTATGTGCCAATTGCCATTTCCAAAACCAGCTGTAAATTCAAAGATTACCTCTGCTGTCTTTGTATTTTGAGTTACCATGTTGTTTCATTGACCTATATTTAGAGTAGTCTCTGTTTCCACTTCAACACCCAGGTGTACTTACTGATATTTTGAATTGAATTGAAAATTCGATAGATAACATTGTCGTAGACTGAAATACAGCATGTGTTCAGTGCCTTTGTGAAACCATTTATATTGAATAGTTTCTGTGTATTCTCAATGCTTTTGATTTCAATAGCGTATTCAAATCATCAATAAATGTTAAGATTAAAAAAGGCAAAAATAATGAAAACTTGTCATTTTGTGTTTATTTATTAATTAAAAAAGAATAACTTATTTTCATTAAGAAAACGGGTAAGTTGCCGTTTTTTTTTTTTTTTTTTTTTTTTTTTTTTTACAAAAATAAAGTTTTAACTATTCCTCTCCTCCACACATGCTGACACTGTTATTTGAACATAGGTAAAAATGTGATTGCCCGAGTTAGCCCTAATTAGCTAGCCACGATTTAACAGATTATTACAGGACAGTAACTAGTGGATCAACAACCAGTAGATATGTTCAATCTTACTTGTGAACAGTAATTCCTCGTGTCCTGTTTTGGGAGAAGCTGCACGGTGCTCCGGTTCAGTGCTTCAGTACCTTAGACCGGAGCAAGATGACGGCGACGTTTCTCGCACTGGAGCAGTCAATGCTGTGTCTACTCTTTATTATGTCCGTGAATGTGGTGTCTACTTTTCATTGTCCATGAATGCACCCTTTCTTACCTGCATGTCTATATCAGCACTGCCTGCAGGCATTTCAAATCAAGCTACCGGGATCGATCAACCAATCGGAGAACGTTCAGCCAGTGTGGACAGCCCCCCTCATTTGAATAACATTTAATTATTTCATGCTGAAGAGCGTGCATCAATAAATAATTACATAAATAAATGGATAAATAAATAAATAGTGTTTCTGGCATATATTAGGTATTTATTTAATTAATTATTTATCGCAGGTATGTTTATTTTTATTTTGTTTTATTTATTTATTATGTCTGAATTGGTCCTCCATATAAACAGACACAATTTGCAGACTAGGGCGGTTTATCCAATGGAGTAATCACGTTCCTAGGACAACTTTGACTAGCTGTCAGTGACTGTCACTGTTGTAGATATCTGGTCTTAATGACTGATGCTTGTTGAGATATTCTTATTATTGTTTTGATGTCCTCTGAGAGTCACTTTTTGGTTGATCTCTATTGCATTATTTTTTTGTAGTCTGTCCAATGCAGAATAAGAAGTCACACAGAGGAACACACAATGACATGCTGTTGCATGAAATGGACACTGGGTGGCAGCACTTACCGGCGGCGTCACAGGGACTCTTTACATTGTATCGCGAAAGCGGGTCTCACAATCCAGATGAATGGAGACGAAGCAACAGTTGTCCCGCTTCGCTGATTTCTGTCTGATATTTACAGGTTAGCTACTCACTATTTTCTTGACTTCAGGTGGTTATAAGCTAATATGAATCCCCGGTGATGTGTGGTCCATAAGCTAAAGGCTTGTGTTAAAATGTGTGAATAAAGTAAAGTGTCACGGTACGTGACCATTTTAGTAAGGAAAATGGCGTCCGATACTGTAGCCAAATATTTATTTCGTTTGTTTTTTGTTTTGTTTTTTCTCCCGGGTATTTGTGGGTTATTACTGTATGTGTGTAAAACAATGTGTTTGTGTGGTGAATTATTCGAATTGGGAATGTGTGGTCTATTACCGTCTAAAAACCAGTTGTGTGTGGTGCATTGCTCGAAATGCTAAAGCTAATGCTAATGTGCAGGTTAAGGCGAGCTACAGCGACAGCCTTGGTGAAGGGCACAGGAAATTGCAAACAATAAGTTCACGGGTTAGAGCGGCAAGTTATGAGTCAGCCGTGTTTATTATTTCAGTTTGTGTTCAGTTGTGTAAATGTGAATGTTAACCGCAAGAGAGGTTAATTCTGTTATATTAAGTGAGCACTTAATGTACCTGATGTACACTGTGTACACTTAAAGAAAATACTCTTCTGATGAGAGATAAAGAAGATGTGTGAGAGAAAAGTGGATACATGATTGGTGATAGACAGATGACATGATTAAGAGGGAAATGTTTGTCTTTGGTTTCATCCAAATTCTGAAGCGTTTATTTCTTATAAATATGAAAGTATATACACTTAATGTGAATGTTACCTAAAAATGGTTAATATCAGTATTTTAATGCAGACATAATAACAGAACTAATTCTTGATTGCAGTGAGAAATTTAAAATGAAAGTGAGAATAAAAATAATCCAGGTGAGTGGAGAATGAGCAACAGTTGTCCCGCTTCACTGATTTCTGTCTGATATTTACAGAAAACTCCTTCGAAAAGGATTATCATGTATATCTGTCAGCGGAGACCAAACCAGGACCCGCTACATCTGCATACAGTCCAATTAGCATCAAGCTCACCCATGGAGTCGGCCTATTGATGGGCCGCCCCTTTCACCGTCGCTCAAATGCATTTGCTCTGAATGGGTTCTTAGTGGACTTACATTAACCGATTCCTGGGACAGACAGTTAGCTCGTGATCAAGACATTCCCGTGAAATGTCTGAATGCGGCTGCTTTCCTCAAAGAGAGAACTAGTCGATTTCAACGAGAGGGTAATTGGTAATTTTGCTACTTTGAAAGAGAAGCAGGCAACGTTTTAATATGAGTGAAAACATTTAAATAGTAGGTTATGTGATTATTCTTACTGTATAATGGTTGGACAGACGGGCTCAACTGTCATGTATTTTAACTCAATGCAAGTTTGTGAACTTAGAATTGAATGTACATAATGATTATGATGAGTCAGTTAATTTGCCAGTTCATTACATTAATCCTACCAAAAACTGAATTAAATATTATTCATCAAATAACGTCACACATAGTAGACTACACGGGGGCTGGCGAGTCATTGTTATGACGTATAATAAGAGATCGGAGCTGGCAATGGTTTCCTCGTACGTTTGATGATGTAGATTTTCTAGTAATACTTTCTATGATTTAACTTTCCACGTTTAATTTACATCTGTGTCGAGCAGCGCGGCTCAAGTTGTTGCAGCCGGAGCGGGATCGTCCGTCCGTCTTTTATTCAAGTACCAGTCTATCTTCATACGCCCCTACCAGGAAAGTTATATATATAAAAAAAAAAACGTAGGGCACGGCGTCATTTTTCCTTTTCTTTTCTTTTTTTTTTCCGTTAAAACAGGCGGAGGGACACGCGCAAGGGAGAAAACGAGCGCCCCTCTCTGAGAACATTTTCTCATGGACAAAAACATCATAGATTGTAAAATAAATCTTATCACAATTACCTAATTGTTGTTAAAGTGTACCGACACACACCTAATCCAATATATAAATTCCGATAGATTTTTTTTTATTTTATTGATCGACTTGATTTTATTTCTGATGATATGGTGAAAAAATACTGACCACAGATTGACTGGCCTGACGCACAAGCTGAAGAATTAGTTGCATTTAAAACGAAAAAAACAAACCCATTCTGATCATTTATGGCACACACATGCACAAAATAAATGGAGAGAAAACGTTAACAAACATCGACACAAATGAAGTGAAGATTCTCTGTAACAAAAGGCCTGGTGTATCCAAAAGTTAACGTCAAGACAAAGTCACCTGGAGTTAATTTTTCTTCATGCATCCAAGTAATTCATTACCTGGTGTGGAGTTTGGGTTTGTATTAGGATCATTTGTGGGAGGTACCCACCTAAATCTCACCTGACTACGACTGGGGCATCAGTTATCAGCTGCCACTTACAGTCTTAACACCTGTTTAAACCCGGGTTTCCGGTTTGTTAGAGTACCTCCAAATGTGGGCAATCAGGTTAATCTGAATATCCTCCGATTGCCGCTGAGTGTCTGGTCTTTAATGGACCTGACTGTGTGATTCAGGTGGACATCACCTGCGGATGCTTTTCACCAGTCATCTAGAACTAAACATCAATGACTGCTGGAAAACTCAAACTTGTTTTGGACATACCGCATAAAATGAAATCCACTGGCAGACTTTCCACTTGCAGTTTCAACTAAAGTTGAATCTGTGCAAATGAGTTCACTGCTGGATACTCTTTTCCTCCCTTTTTATTAGCTCTTCTTTGCATCAGCAGCTATTGCCTGTATTGTCTGTCATGTTCACATTACCACACCATATTTCAGTAGTTCCCTTTCCACATTTACCATATTAGCAACTAATAACCATCTCAAGAAGAACAATAACCATAAAACATGCTCAAATTTAATTACCCTTCTTCAGCCAAGCAATATCTTATGAAGCAATATTTAAAGTACCAAAAGGTTTAAACAACATGAGAGAGACAGATTTTAATAATATGGCAATCAAACAGAGGTGCATTCATGTCTTGGGACACATAGGCACTGCAGTTTTTGTACAATACAGTACATAGAACTCCGTCATAAATTACAAGCCATACCGAAAAATAAATGGATACCATGGAGGCTCAAAACCCTGTGAATAAAGATGGTAGCCATTTATCTTTTGGGTCACATTATAATTTTAAGTGGGTCAAAACCCCACCCATGGATACTGGTTTCAATCAATCCAGCCTGTGATGTTTTCACTTCTCTTTGAATGTTTAAATGAATATAAAGACAAAAAGATAAATGCATTTTTTTTTTCTGAGTAACGAGGGCTTCGATCCATGTCGTATCTAAAACGGAGGCTTCTCCATCAAACAGTCGAGAGATGAGTCTTTTGGTCAGCAGAGGAGATCCTATGTGTCTGCGTCAATCCTGTGAGCTGTGACAAGGAGACGAGAATGAAGAAGTCAGGACAGACACGTGCAGGAGGCAGAGAATGCGATGTGCACTGTGGTTCCAAACATTTTTATGTAACTAGCAATAACTTTGCAACTGTTGATTGCATTATACTTCCCAATGCACAAATACACACCCTCATTCAAATCACTGTTTTCTTCTGAATACACCCAATTCACAACAATCTCTCCAAAGTCAGAATGGCGACTATAATATGGTGAATCGGGGCTGAAATCATAAGAATTTTCTCGTTGCTAAATGCAATTGTAAAGTGTAGTTTGATTAGGTCCTCCAGAGCGGGAAAATGCCCAGTAAGCGGCGTCTGGGGTGTGATGAGGCAGATGCAGCCCTGCAAAGTTATGCAATGTGGATCCTAGACGGAAAACAATTTATATCTCGTAAATATGTGACTCTCATCTCAGAGTTTTGACTTTATAATCTGAAGGGGCGTATATATACACAGGAAGCGATGTGGTGACAAGAGACCATAAAATGTTTATGAAATTCAGAGTTGTAGTCATGACTGGCAACAGAGCGTGGGCAGGTACCGTTGTCTCACCTCAGAGTTGAACTCATTTCAAAGAGATTCGTTCAACCTTGAGGTGAGACAAAGGAGACAAGGACCAGTGACAGCAGTTATGACACAAACACAGTTCTTCAAGTAAGCACTTAAATCTCAAAAATTAATTTAGTCCTTTCCCCGGTGTCTTTTACTTACAATAACCTTAATCCATCACACATTCACAAAGGTTCAGTGTTAAGTAAATGCCCCCTGCTGTTATAAACCTCTTAAACGGTTCAAGATATTACAGTGACTCCCATTTGCCACTGTGCTGTTGAGACTCACATTGCTTTGGTATCCTGAGTGGTTCCGTGTCTCCTGACAGGACTTGATGCATGACTCCACGGAACTGATACAGCACCTTCAGGCTCTTCTCCTCCCCCACGCAAGGGTCGTAGAATCCAGGAAGTCCTGACTGGAAAGACAACACCAGCAGGAGAATGTCAGTTTGTGACACTAGAGTCTATCAGTTGATACAGTAACATTACAGTTCACATTCACATTGACAGTATATGTTTGGATATCAGTGCAGCCAACTTAAGTCCTTACCTTTGAGGTCTCAGTGAGGATGAGTTTTGAGTCTTTCACCAGACACTGCAGCGGCACCGTCACATCAATGACCTTTGCCCTCTCGTGTTTTCTGCTGTTGTCTGTCACGAACTTGCCGTACCAGGCGTTGAGGATGATGAGACCTGATTGTGGAAGCAGCATTGAAAATGTTTCTGTAATGTCTGCCATCAACCGTAATGCAAAAAAAGGGGGCAATTTAAGAACAGAGTGTATTTTTTATTATTTTATTTTTTTCAAGGATGGCAGATACACTGTATTGCCAAAAGTATTCGCTCACCTTCCTTTACACGTATATAATATTGAAATAATGATGATGCATTGGTATTATATGGTCCTGCTCAAAGCACTTAAAATTGTTTGCATTACTCACTTGCTCGCATAATTACACCCCGGTGGAGGTAAACTATCTCAGTATTCACAGCTGCCCT
Source organism: Mugil cephalus (assembly GCF_022458985.1). Classification (NCBI taxonomy): domain Eukaryota; kingdom Metazoa; phylum Chordata; class Actinopteri; order Mugiliformes; family Mugilidae; genus Mugil; species Mugil cephalus. The sequence continues at coordinate 9,448,354 of NC_061770.1, read as the reverse complement.
GGGGCAGGCTGAGGGAAACGCTGCCAGTTTGCGCCTACGGCCTCTCAAACCACCACCAAACATCACTCACTCGCAATCCTACACCAGGGGGCATACACCTGGTGGCAAGGAGGGTTAAGTGTCGAACCGCCACCCTTTTGGTTATTGGACAACTGATCTACCTCCCGAGCTACTGTCGCCCCTCAATATATGAATTTAAGTGACCTCCCATTATTAATCCATGAGATTTAATACGATGTCACTACCCTTTGCAGATACAGTGTAGCAGCTACAACTCTTCTGGTAAGGATTTCCACAGGTTTAGGAGAGTGGTCATGGGAACTTTTGACCATTCTTCCAGAAGCACATTTGTGAGGTCAGACACTGATGTTGGACGAGAAGACCTGGCTCCCAGTCTTCGCTCTAATTCATCCCAAAGCTGTTCTGTCCGGTTGAGGTCAGGACTCTGTGCAGGCCAGTCAAGTTCTTCTACACCAAACTCACTCATCCATGTCTTTATGGACTTTGCTTTGTAAACTGGTGCACAGTCATGTTGGAACAGGAAGTGGTTCATCCCCAAACTGTTCCCACAAAATTGAGAACATGGAATTGTCCAAAATCTGAAGCTGTCAGTTCCTTTCACTGGAACTAAGGGGCGAAAGCCCAGCTCCTGAAAAACAACCCACACCATAACCCCCCTCCACCAAACTTCACACTTGGCACAATGCAGTCAGACAAGTACCGTTCTCCAGGCAACAGCCAAACCCAGATTGGACCATTGGATTGCCAGATGGAGAAGCCTGATTAGTCACTCCAGAGAACGTCTCCACTGCTCTAGAGTCCAGAGGCATCGTTTACACCACTGCATCCGACGCTTTGCATTGCACTTGGTGATATGTGGCTTGGATACAGCTGCTGGGCCACAGAAACCCATTCAATAAAGCTCTATACACTCTGTTCTTGATCTGAAAGCCACATGAAGTTTGGAGGTCTGTAGCTACTGACTCTGCAGAAAGTTGGTGACTTCTGTACTATGCTCCTCAGCATCTCCTGACCCCGCTCTGTCATGTTATACAGCCTGACACTTTGTGGCTGAGTTGCTGATGTTCCAAATTCCTTCACCTTTGTTATAAAACCACTGATGGACTGTAGAATATTTAGTAGCAGGGAAATTTTACGACTGGACTTGTTGCACAGGTAGAACAGTACCACGCTGGAATTCACTGAGCTCCTGAGAGTGACCCATTCTTTCACAAATGTTTATAGAACCAGTCTGCATGCTTAAGTTCTTGATTTTATCCACCTGTGGCCATGGAAATAATTGGAACACCTGAAATCAGTTATTTGTATGGGTGAGCGAATACTTTTGGCAATATAGTGTAAATATATAGTGTTTGGACTTGATTGTAAAAGTAAGTTTGCAAGTGAGCAGCCAAAAGGCAACATTTTTCATTTTAATTGCATAAACAACACTACAGCCATTTCATTAAGTACAGTCTAATAAAACAGAGAAGAGCAGAACACGCATAACAGAGTTATTAACTGACTTCATAAATGTAAAGTCTGGGTAATACTAAAAATCAAAGCAGCCTCTAGAGCTGCAGGCGTCACAATATCAAATGCCGAACTCCCATAGGAAAAAAAAAAAAAAAGATACTCTGTTGAGAGGTCTTTGTTATTCTGCTTATCAAAGGCAAACTAAAAAGGTTCAATTTTCACTGGTTTAAGGAGGTCTGGTGGGTTGTTAAACATTCACTGAGCTTTATATCTCTATTAACTAATAGCTAATCAGTACAGATGAAGTAAGTCTGTAGATACTGCCGCAGAAAGATGTATACACTAGTCCCACCATTAATTTGTGTACAATCCCCATAGACTTCATCAGCCTCCTCTCGAAGATCACTACGATCTTTACTAGGAGTTTTCTGATACGTGAAGTGGGGATTGTACTGAATATGATTTATGTGGCCAAAAAAGGCAATTTATATGAGAGGCTTCGATTCGAAGTGTGCAACATTCGACCAGACGTCAATGGATCTCACCCAAAATGTATGAAAAACTGCTCTGACTCTTAGAGAACCAAATACCACAGTTTTACAACCTACTTAAAAAACATTATTCCCGGGATAAGCTCGTCCCTTGAATATTACTGATCTTACCCATTCTAGACTCCTCGGCTTCAATAATCCTGCGCACAGACTCCTGCATGAGCAAAACCTTCAGAGATGGAAAAAAAAAAAAAAAAAAAGAGACTGATGAGATTTCACATCATGTGGATTATACTAATGAATTTCATTAATACTTTGCATCTTATCTAATCCCATCTCCGTCCTTCATGTAACCATTCGCGGGACTAATATTTCTCAACAGTCAGGACAAAACACCTGCTTTTTTTCTTATCTAACGCTGAACCCCAGCGTGGGCTTGGCACATAACGGGTACAGCACATGTACGCCTGTAAAGTACTCACAGCAGCCTCTGCCTCCTGCTTCTTCCTGGCTATATTGGAGGCTGAGCTCTCCCTCTGCTTCTCCAAGTCTCTGTTGATGAATGGAGAAATAAAATGAGCTCGTAAAATCTGGGCCATAATAATGCATGCGGCGCTCCTTCCAATAACAAGACTTGCATGAAGGAACTAACTTAAAGCGAGGGTTTCTTACTGTTCCTTCTGGGCCCGCATGTAGGGCCGAATGATGAGTTGCTGGATGGCGAGGTAGAACACCAGTGGTCCGACTGTGGCGTAAAATACAGCACTGGGCAGGAGCTGGTCAGTCAGGTGAATGGGGAAGAAATACGTCTGGCTGGCTCTGTTGAGTCTGTGGACGGAAAGCTGGTTTTATTATTTCTGTCTATAACTATCAGCCTATATTTAAATTTAAAACACAGCAAGGTGAAAGCATGTACCATTCCTTTAGTTGGACAGGACGGTGGGTTGCTTTTAAAATCATACCTAACATCTCAACAGGTGCTTTTAGGAAAGAAGAACTTTTTAGTCTTGAAGGAGGCATTTACTTTTTAGGGGTCATGTTAAGGTCTTGCTTTAAGGTTAGCATTGTGATGTGATTGCACAGTGATTGGTTTAAATTGTATAAAAAACATATTTGACGTTAGTAAAAACGCTAGTCTTCACAAAAGAAACATCTCTTAATGTTAAAAAATGCAACAAAATAGGGAGAAACAGAAAAATACCGTGGCGCAGGGGGTATGTTGTGCAGAACTCAGTGACGTAGCTACACCAACTGTTGGCTGGCAATTATGTCACCTCAGCATATGCAAACAGATTCAAAAACCTCCGGAAGGCATGACGTTCTCAAGGGAGCTCCTCAGTGGGTAGTTACCCTCGGGGAGTCTTCATAATTGCTGGTCCAAAAGTGCTTAATGACTCTAATCTTGTGGCTGTGTGCTCAAAGACACACCTTCCGATGCAGATGCAATTTAATCTGTCACGATGTAATGTCTTATTCCCTATGGGCGCCACGGCAACATCACCGAGAGGAAAGCCCTTGAAAATGACGCCAAACAGGGAACTGGAGCGAGGAGTTGCGCTTACTTGATCTTCAGCGAGACACCTTGAGGCACTCCCACGCTGACGGTAGCCCCCAGGACGCTGTGTCGACTGATCTTCCTCTCAGCACCGTACTCTACTACAGTCCCAAAGAAACCTGATCTGTAAAATGAAGACAAAGTCACTACCTCGTACCTCTGCACCTGTAGCTCGCTTTAATCTGAGCTGTCGGTTCATGCAAAAATGCATCAGTTTCACTCCAAACATATGTCAGCGGCGGCCGTAATGTGAATTCATGATTGCATTCTCCAAGTTACACATATTGCACTTTGACAGCATACTTTACTGAGCCCTTAATCTTCGTCTGGTCGTCATCCTGGAACTTGTACTGGTAGCTCATCATCATAAAAGTGTGAGGAATGCCAAGCTGCAGAAACAAAAAGTAAATGATCCTTTTGGCACAAGCAGCTGTGGCTTTAATGGCGTACTGGCAGATTAAAAGTTAACTGCTGGCTGCTTACCTGCATCGCAAAGGTGAAATGGCTGCTCTTAGTGTCCCTCACTATGCTGGTGTTCATTGAAGACTGGATCCCCCAACGCCACTGCAGGTAGCCCATAGTGTTCTTGTCTAGGTGACGGGCCAGCACTGTGGTAAAGCCGGGACGCACGCCTCGGGATGAAAACTGGAGCCCACACTGAGCGGTCACAAAGCTGAGGTGAAAACAAAACAAAACAAAAACAAAAATCATACATGTGACTTTTTTTGTGTGGTTGCGAACTAGAAAGTACTGATTTATTCCACATACAATCGAGGCGTCAAGTTGCGGAATATCTTCATTCCAAAGAGAGGTCCATGAGTGTCTCCGCCTCCTAACTCTATCTGTGTAAACAAAAACAAAACCCAGTTTCACATCTTAAAATGTAAGTGCATGCTGTAAAACAGGCAGTCCTTCGACAAACAGAGGTGATAGAGATAGAAAGTCACTGCCATTTATAGCATCTCCACAAATAAAGTGTGTGCGATAGTACCCAGCGAGAATGAAGCATACCTCACCCCACCCCTTAGCTGAGGTGACTCTTCTCAAGGCCAAGTTAATGGTGCCACCTCCATTTCCATTGTGGGTTGACAACGAACCAGACAAAATGGCTGTGTCTTTTGTAGTGAGAGGAGCCTGCAGTAGAAAGGATGAGTTGGAAACAACGTCAAAGATCCTTCCACTCCTCCCAGATGCCACAGACTTGTCATCTTTACATCCAAAGACTATTATCTGGAGCAACCCTGTACCTCTATTGATTGTGATATGTGCATTTTGTTGATTTCCACATGTGGGACTCCGCCTCCAGGCATATCCTCATAGTCCTCCTCATACCGGTCAAAGAGATCCGTGGCATCGATGCCCACACTAATCGTGCCCTGCGAAATGATTATTCCAAAACTTTATAATAGGCAGACGATTCCTGCATTGCATTAAGTTCAATGTGAGGCTTGTTATCTTTCTCTGAACAAACCTTTGGGTTGGTCCTTTGCTGAAGCCTTCTCTCCTCTCGCTCCCTCTGAAGACGTTCAAACTCTTCTCGAATCTCTGCAGGGGTCCTTTTCCTCTCCACCACCTGGAGGAAGAAGATATAATTTGAATGCAAAGCATACAGCGGATTGACTGCTTTACAGGCTGCACGTAAAAAAGATTTCTTCCCGCGTACCTATTTATAAGCACTATATTTTGTACTTTCAAGCGTCTGCGTTTTTTGGAAATACAGGTGAAGCAAAACAAGAATAATTTCATGCAGATTAAAGGAGGCAATGCCACATAGGACAGGGAAGTCTGACATTGCAAGCCAAAATATGTGTGTTGTTGTTGACATACTTTTAGATCAACTACGTATATATGGGTTAATTATTCTCAAGTGAAGAATAAGTCTAAATAAAGAAATTCACATCTCTCGATGTTACAGCTGACCACCAACAGATGTTTAGGTGTCAAATCTTCAGCTCATTGGAATTTTAAACCGAAGTTGTGATCCAAAGTTACATGATCAAAATGAAAATGAGTCTGTTAATTAAATTTTAGGTTTCGTTCTAAAGCGCAATATGCCTAATTAAGAAACACTGATTCACTAAAGTTGTCAAAAAGCTGCTACATGTAGACTGAAAAGCATCTGTGCATATGTAAAGACACAAAACCCTAATTAATCTGATGTAAATTAGCGGAGATCATTTAGTGAGGTTCATCATATCTGTGTAACTGGAGAGTTGATGTTTTCATTTTAATAAGCCTGGATATTGTTGGGTGCATTATCAAAGTCACAACACTGTTACATGGCCAACTGTTTAGTCGATGTAATAAATGGCAGTGTGGCTACATGTATTCTTGGCCTGTTTGGGAGTTATTGGCCACTATGGCCACTGACATGCTTACCTCCCATCCCTCGACGTCAAGTCCTCGCTTGCCATAGACATCATAGATAGCTCGTGCCTGCGGGTCGCTAAGCACTAGGAAGAAAGGATTAACCGTCATTAACAGTATACCTCCTTATGTCTCCGAGTACCTTAAAGTAGATCACCGCATTTCCAAGTCGACGTGAGTTCATTGTGCAGCTGAAAGCTGAACTGAGTCATGATGTGACTCAAGCTTTTCTTACCTTCATAGGCTTCGTGTACAAGGTTGAAAAGCTGTTCCGCCTGACGCTTTAGCTCAGGATCGCGGTGTTTGTCTGGGTGATACAGCATGCATAATCGCCTGTATGCCGCCTTCAGCTCATCCTGTGTAGCCTGACGCATACCAGTAATAAATAAAGTAAATACTAAAGAGAAACTACTTTGGAAAAACTTTATCAACAGCAGGAAAAAAAGACATTGTTTACGGTGTAACTCACTAGCTAGTACTACTGCTATTTATCAAATTCAGGTTATAATTGTGTCATAGTGAGACAGGCGGCAGAGTTAAGAGCATATGTTCAAATTGATGTGATAAAGTCTATTTTTAACATTTAGCCCTTTTCAGTTCATGTTTTACAGTATAATACATAATGGGGCAGATCATACATTTTGTAATTCACTCTTGAATGAAAGCTTGAGACTGAGCAAATTAATTTAACCTTAACATTGCAGTATAGTTACACATCATATCCACATGGCACACGTGATTTTGTTTTACATGCTGTAATTTGCAGATCGACATGTTTACTGCATCTACAGATAAAACAAAGCAAATAAAAGTGTGCAGTACCCCGCGGTTACTAGCACAGATTTGAAGTATAATCGATATAAGGCTGAAGTTAGTTACAGTTGTAGCATTAGCTTGTTAGCACTGTCTACAGTCAATGAGATCATTATGAAACGAAATATATCTGTGGGTTTGTTAACATCAGGTCCCAGATTACCAGAGCACGCCCGTTTGTCCATCTAGTTCCTCAACTGACAGCACGTGTTGTCAAACCCGTAACTCCGCAACATGCTGCATATGTTGTAAAGTGTCCAACCGTGGAGTCACTGCACAATAATCAATGTCGAGGGTCACAGGCTAGCTACCGAGCTGACATTTTATAGAATTATATAATAAACCGTCACATAGCAACCGAAGAAAATCAACAGAGTGGCTGATATATACGTCCGCACAAACATTTATTCGGATAACAAGCGCATATTGTACCTCTCTTCTGACATTGAGCAGAGAATAATAATCATCACTGCCGATCTCATCGTCGTCCAAGGCAGACGCCATGTTTACACCCGGTCATCTCTTCTTCGTGTCATTTACGTTTGCTCAAAGACGCCACTGCACCCGCTGCCGCCCCCTCGTGTTGGGGATGAGCGACAAAATCCGAATCCGTTTCGCATACGGTCACACGTCTCCCGTCTCACACTACATTTTTTTTTTCAATTCAAGTTATTCGTTGTTATTGGCGAGGTTATAAGGAAGAGTTCAGCCGTGCCCTAAAAATAATGAAATGTGTTTCTTCAACTAAAAAATGCACTGAAAATTTCACACTGCAACAAAGAACGCCGTTATTTAACCTCAAAAGATTGTCTTTTTTATTTATTTATTTTTGCAAATTACATTACATCGATGCTATATATGTCTTCTGGGGTTAAACGTAATAAACAAATATTTGAATATACTTTTTACTGAAGTCAGAAAGGGAATATTGCAGATATTAATAAGGTTCATGGTTTAATTCTAAAGGGATGTTGTTTGTATAGCTATATTATATACAGCTATAGAAGCAATTAAGGCAAGGGCTGAGACTACCACTTCAATACATTAGGTCTTTCATTAGTTTATTATTACTGTCTTCGCAATAACAAGAGCATCTGTATAGGGCGCATGGGCAGTAGGCGGCAGGGGAGCTGTTCTTTCAGCACCACCAGCTCAAACTATACACCCAAGTCCTTATAATGTCTCTGCGATATAGCGCACTGACAGTCAGCAGTCTGTCAAAGGCTGAATGTGGTGATCGCTATTAAGCACAGTGATGTCTAATTATACTGCCTGTGGCCATTTAAGTATGCGTATTGTGAAGCGTATGTGATTGCTTCATAATTATGCTATCAAGGACCTCGACAGCATTGTGGAAAATAACTGCATTGACCAAACAAAACTGTTTACATGGACTCCACCACCACCCAAATGCTGGCACAAGACGTGGGATATCCCTGTAGGGCCCAATCTGAAAACAGCTAGACAGATCCACAAGCGAAAAACAAACAGGCTCTTGAATGTAAACTGTGATAGACAGGCTTTACCAGTATCTGATATTTGTCAAATGTTTTATTTATTTATTTTTTCAAATTGTGTATGTATAATAGCATCCAGTGTATTAAACACAATCAGAATAAGAATTAAAATAGCATCCACAGATTGGTGATAAAGTAAAATTACACTTTTCTGTAAATGTGTCTCAGTCTTCGGCTGTAATATGAAACAGATCACATCTTCTCTATCTTTCGGAGACGCATCCCTGATTAAAAGAAGGCTGTTAAACATTTCACTTGTTATATTATTCATTTGTTTGTTTTCACCCAGGAATCACAGTGTCAAACAACTTTTCTGGGTCAGCACAAAAAGAGAAGATGTATTCACAGCCCAGTTATTAAGAATTAAAAATCAATCAAATATCCATCAGTAACATTTATAATGTGATAATATAACGATTTTTTTGTCTGGTAGCCCCTAAGTAATGCAATACAAAACGACAGAATAAGCACTACAAAGAGATGAAATAAAAATAAAATAAAATATAGATTAATAGATACATTGCAGATAATATAAGTAAGTCAGCAGCAAACCTCGTAAACACACATTGCAATGGCTTATTTGTAGTTAAATAATTTGTAATTAAAATTCAAATATGCACAGGTTTTTCATTTTTATTATTAATTGGCTTTAATAAGGTGTTTGAATCACACCGTCATGCGTGGGTTGCAACGACTCTGAGCTGTTTTGAAACTGACGGTTAAAAAAAACAACAACAACAAAAACCAAAACCCAAATGAGTGCTGGTGGTGCCGAGGTGAGGGGAGATGTGCTGTTCTTCATCCCGGAGCCGCTCTGTCAGTCACCGCCTCGCAGCCAATAGTAAGTTGGCCTCGGTCGGACCGACTCACCGCGTGCTCCTCCGGTCCCTCCTCGTGCTGTCCTCGCCGTGCACGCGCGTGGTACCCACGGTCGTGAGGAGGAGGAGGATGTTGCGCGTGAAGGGGAAATGGCTGCCGAAAACAAGCCGGAAGGTAAGAGAAATATAATGGGATTAATTTACTAGTATGACCGCGGTGTGGTTTTTACAACAGTTGCAACTCTGCGCGGAGACGACACCCGCGCGAGGACAAGTGGAGAAATGTTCGTCGGAAAACGGCTCCGCTGTTTTCCTCCCGAAGAGGCAGCTAAAACGTGGAGACATCACCTAGCCAGCTAATATTAGCTTGCATTCTAGCCAGCTACTATTCCCACCGTAGCCCACATTCAAAGCACGCCACGGGGACAGACAGTCAGCGTGGTAAAAGTACCGTGTTCGCCGTTTATTGTGCTCGCTGTCAAGTGACGACCAATTCAAGTTGTTCACAACAAGGCTAAGTTAAAGACAACATGTCATTGGCATCGACCAACTTCTTCCCTTATTACCCAGCTTTAAAAGCGGCTTGGTTGTGTTAGTTTATATCTGTCAGTACGCCTCTCTCGTGCGGCCGCGGGTTTCGGCTTGTTTTGACGACATTGCAATAATTATGAAGTCGTTTCTGTTTTAAAATGTAGAAGTCTAGTTTTTTTTTCGTCTTGGAGAGAGGGTCGTTCAGTTCCCCCTCGAAGCGCGAGAATCTCCTCCGCCGTTCAGCGAACAGTGTTTACGAGCCAGAAGTGATGTATTTTTAATTTTTTTTTGAAAAACGAACGAATATAATGTGCTAATTAACAGCCCACTACTTGGCCTATATTTGGTTTGAGACGCGGACATCAAAACGATGTAGTGTCTGCTCCGCTCGCAATGCCCTATCGCACTTGAAATGCCATCACATCAGAGGAAACAGGGAGGATGGAGAGTAGCTAGGATTTCCAGCAGCCTGCCCATTCCACTACTTTACACATAGGACAAAATGATGACTTCCCCCTCTCAGCTGATTTCATGCGGCTCGCTGACTTAAAATGCTCTAGACTTAATTGTTTCCCTTTTTTTTCTTTCTTTTTTTTTTAAGTGGAATATTTTATTACATGAGAGATCTGTTCTGATTCAGACAGGCCCATGGAATTGTTGGGTGAGTAATTAAACAACGTCTGCATGAAAATAAAGATAAAATAAAATATGTAATTTGATTAGTTTCCCTGACTAGAGTGAGACCCCTATATACAATCTCACTTTCACATTTTGACAAAGATGAAATTTGCATACGCTAAAAATAGAGTTGTATTAAATGTCCTGGAAAATAGTTATCTGCATGTTAAACTGCATTTTATTGTAACACAAATCCATTTCCTGTGCTCAGTTTTGTCATCTTTAACTTTTCAAATGAGCAGAACGAGATTTAAACAATAAGACGCTTATACAGCATGTTCTTGCTTATCCTATACTTATGGCATTTGTTTGGATATATTGAATTGCATTGAGGCTTATGGTGCAGCAAAAGAATCATCTTAGGCTTTGAATCTGGCTGCATAAATAGAGAAAAGAAAAAAATAAATTGCCAGGTCCAGCTGTTTCTGAGCCGTTCTCAATGTTTTGATGCAGGCATCAGAATTAAACAGTCCTCAGTCAGACTTCAGTATCAGTAACCACAGATGCAAATTCCTTTTTAATGTAGAATTATCGTCATGTTTACAATTGTTTATGAGGGAAAATGGTAAAATCTTTTAGTTGTTTTGTTGTCAGTATGCCAACCACTAAACCTAGTCCCACCAGGGGGTGCTATTGAGCTACAGAAGCGCACATATATGAGGGATCTGTCTGTGGCGATGACAAAAAATGAAGACATCTGGTTTTGTGATAGTAATGACTTCACTGTAGTGTTAGTCCTCATGTATTCATCTACATAGCCGAACTTAACAAATAGGCTGTGGTTGATAATGCCTCTCCAACACAGGGAGCTCTCGCTGAAAACCCTGACTTGAAAGTCCCATCGCTGAGCCGGTCAAGTTATTTTCAGTGTTCCTGTGAGGCCGGTCAGTGGAAAAAGGAGGAGGAGGAAGGGGGATGTAGAAAGAGAGAGTGCTTCATACCTTTATGTAAATGCATTGTCGTCTCATGCAAAGCTGGCCCTTAAAGCTTTTGCAAAGACCTGTCATGAATCTTTGCTCATGCATGCAGTTTGTCTTAGTTTTGACTGTTCATTAATGTAGAAGACATTTTTGCAATGAACATGACAGTTTTTATTTGACATGTTCCGCAGTGTTTGGTAGGCACTTAGAGAGCCCAACAGTGCTTCTTAACCTTTCGTCCTTGTGGACAGTGCTGATTGCTCTTAGTTGCTTGACAGGTCTTATGATCGCCCATAACGACTGAGGGTTGCATCTTGTGTTAAACCCAAGGGCCGTGACCCATTCGCACTCTGTGGTGTAATGTTTACATCCTGGGGTATTTCTCTCCGGCCTAACTGATTGTTTGGACTCTTGGGGGTATTTTTTCCTTCACACTCATAAAAAGCTCTGTGTGTCCGTTACTTTAAGTACAAGGCCTGCAGGGCACTGAAAGGACAGGCTTGATGTGTCGTACACTGACATTGCTCCGGATAAAACTACATCCACCGGGCTAAAGCATCTACAAGAGCAGAATCTCAAATATTTCTATACAAGAGCCAAATCTAAGAAGTGAAACACAAAGGTTTGTAAAGAAAACTTTGTGTTTATGACAGTTGATACTGTCGTTTTTTTGTTCGTAGACCTAGCACAGCTGTTTAGTATATTTACATGAATTTAAAGTCAAAGTGACGATGAAGGGACACTTTAAAGCTCACGCAGGTGTGTTTAACTGCATGAATCTCAGTGTAATGCAGACGAAAACACTGGTGACAACAGAAACAATCATCAAAGATTTGCGTTTTAAATATGTAGTGAAAGAGGCCTATAGTCTCTACCATGCAGAAGCCATTTTTTCTCTTTTATTTTCAAGGCAGTGCAGATAAAAAACAAAAAAGTTTCATGATGTTATCATTTCACTCAAAGTTCAGGGTGAAGCAGCAGCAAAACATCAAGTAAGCACCCAGTCAGCCATTAACTTAGAGAAGTGCTTGTGCAGCAATGGTATAAATATTTCTGTGCTGTTTTGTACAGAAGGATGAATTTAACCTCCCCATGATGTCAGACCACTTGCTCTCTCAGTTTTGTGTTGAATCCGGCGCTACATTTCTTTTTTTTTTTATCCTCTTAATTGAATCAGTGAGGTATGGACGGACGGGACCCGGGACGGGAGTCTGTGGTTGCTGAGACGTATCACTCCTAATGTCTGCATGTAATAGACCTTTGCTGACTCCTTTGCACGGCCTCCACTGATTGATTGTATTGATTCATCCAGTTTACCATTGATACAATAAGAAGTGTTACTGACCTGTATCACACAGGGTCAAAGCTTCAGGGACCTTTAATACAGGCCTTTTTTTGTGAACGGATGAAAAAATATTCAGTTTGTCAAGAACTTCACTGTTTCAAATAGACAATAGACACTTTCAATGTGATTTGTTACCCACTTTATTATTGTTATTGTTTTATTATTCACATTGTGTTTGCCCAACAGCTCTTGTGTGTTTTAATGCATTTGAACGTACTGTCTAGTTTCTTTTGATACTGCTTGCATGGGGAGTTTGCTTAGTTATCACAGGCTGGGAGAATGCTTCTTTTCCTCGATTTTCTCTACTTTTCTCTTTGCCTCCTGAAGGACTGAAGAAAGTTCGTAATCCGGATCGAATGTACAGATCAGCAGTGTGTTATGCTGGCCATGGTCCACCTAAGAGTATCAGTGATGACACAGAGACGAACAGTAAGAGTCAGTTATTAATACTGCATTGCTGCTCCAAGAGGCCACTGGCTGGCCAATCTATTATTCATTCATCAATTCATTTATTTACTTCCTTGATTTCATCCGTCCCCATGCCCCCTCCTTCTTTTGCTCTCCTCCAACACAACACGTCCCCCGGCTGCTCTGTTGATTGAAGTGTCTGCTTTACGGGATCACGCTGTCAATAGCTGAAGTGTTGTCGTTAACTAAGAGTGATTGTTTCAGGTTGAGGCCAGGGGATCAGGACCTGAGCAGACCCTCAGAGAGAAAGCTTACACTTTGAGCCATCAATTATGGCCCTGTACTTGCCTTTTTTTCTGCTCTTCTTAAACCTGTGTTTGAGGGGGATCAACTCAAGCTACCAATTCGACTTTAAATTGATGCAAATTTAATTGTGTAGGACAAAATTTTTTTATACATTTCTAAAAAAATTAGGATCTTCCCTTTTTTTTTTTCTCCAAATGAATTAATATTTTTGTCTGCCTCCCTATTCTCGGAGAGAACTGTAGACCGAGGGCAAAGAACAAAGACGACACAACATCACAGCTGAGGGTTTTATGACTTGTAAAAACCAGCTTCTGTGGGAATTGCTTCAGCGCACTTACAAGTCTGCGCACAAGCACTATTCTCTGTCACAACCAAAACAAATCAGTCAGAAATATAGGCCAAAGTCTTGACTTTATACGTGGTGATTTTCCCTTCATTCCTCTTTAGAGAATGTGTCGGAATTTTAGCCTTTGTCTTTATCCATTGAAAAAACTGTCCCCTGTAAAGCAGATTGTTTCTCAGCAGAAAGGAACCCCTTCATTGTTAATGAATACACCAGTCTCTTCACTGCTGGAAGACTCTGTTGATCTAGACTAGAGACTGGGTAATTAAGTGTGCTCATGTATTGTCATTTCTAAATAGAGAGTATGAAATCAGCCACAACCCCTTGTAAGACGCCTCGCTCGATATCTGTCACTGGAAGAGCTCTGCTGCACCACATCTTTTTGGTATTTTTATAACACAGAATTCTTTTAGAGATTTAATGGCAAGGGGCTGTTTGTGCAGATCTATGAAACAGGGATCCAGACTGTAACAGGGACATTGTTGATAGACTTTAGTGTTACCCCCTCATGTGTGACAGCTGTGACTGACAATACGTTTTGCCAGTGTTGCGATTTCCCCTCATGTTATTGCATGGTATTACAGTATCCTGTACCCATGTCAGACACACTGTTTAATGCTTGCAGCTTGGAGGTTTTTTCTGCCTACCAGGACACTTTGTAGCAAAATACAGAGGCTCAAACAGGCAGGTAAACCATTGATCTGAGTAATCGTCTGAGTAATTGTGGGAGTTGTTATGATACAGAAAGAAGGGCTTTGTTTGTGTGCATGTGTAAGCAAGAGGGAGAAAGTAAAAGGGAACACGAGCAAGAGATAGAGAGAGAGAAAGAGAGAGAAAGAGAAAGAGAGAGAGAGAGAGAGAGACCTCACCTCTGCTCTCCTTGAGATGGGATTTTTATGGATGGGTGAGCTTGGTGAGGGCCGAGAACACATAAAGAGTCATTTTCAGTTTGTTGCAGGCAGTTAACCGTGTGTGCATGTTTGTTGAACTTCCAGTAATAGGCCTAGCCTTTTTTTTTTTTTTTTTAGCTGTTTGACTTTTTGACAGTCTTTCCTTATTATGCTGTATTACACTACACCATTACGACCACACAAAGCCATAGCCTGTCCATGGAGGAATTTAAATAGCGTAATTGTAAACAACGAAAGCTGCCACACTACATATGTTGCATCCTGTCTACGTGAAGCACAACTGAAATGGTCTCCAGTGAGATTCAGCATAATTCAGATGTCTCACTGGCATGCAGAGTCTTTTTTTTTCCCAGTGGGAAAAAAAAAACACCTTTTGCATTTTTTACAACAGCTGTTGTGTGCATTGCAGGTCAAACACTCATCCTAAATGCACTCGCTAGAAGCTATGTAATGTTCTCTTTGTTTTAGTTCGCTCGTAACAAAGCAGCACCATGAAGAAGTTCACCAGGACTTTTTTCTTTTCCTTGTGGGCGGTTAGTAATTTCACTGCATGTAAGAGTGTTATCGAACAGGCTACAGGCCAAATGATAAAGATAATTGGTTTCCCAGTCCTACACTAACACTTGGCTATTTTAAGTCTACGTACTCTTCTCTGTGTCCCCATCAAGAGCCATCGGGCTGTAGGGAGACCAGCCCCTGGACGATAGGCATCATTGTCATTACTGCCAGGGAAATTTGACTCGGCTTAAATTGTCCTGTGTTGTTGTATAGCTCAGCTCAGGATCTCCCACAAGCACTAGACTATAGACTTTGGTCTAATCAAGTCCTCTGTTCGCTAGTGGCTAAGAATCACTGGTCTTTGCTGCATATACTAAAATCAATGATGTACTGTTTATTAGATAGTGTATGTTAGCATATTAGATTGTTTTTTTTTTTTGCAATGTTTCGTGTTGTGTTAGTCAAATCATATAGAAGTTAAACATGGTTATTTTTGTAGCTTCTCGTGTTTACAATTATTTATAGTTAATAATGAATGAGCATTTTAAAAAAATGTATCTTTACCTTAAAAAGTGTTAAATGAACATGGAAATCGTGACATTTGGCCACCTATAGGTTTGTGGCGTTAGCAAGAATTTGGGGGATTAGATGAGTCACAGGAAACTGTTGTAAATATCCCATTACATGGCCTCCTGCAGGTTAAACCCCTCTTTACCTCTCCTCCTCATTCTTTCACGTCTCACAACCAGATTGATTGCTTTTTTGCTGACAGCATGTCATCAATTGACTACTTCCCTTTGGCTGTCGGAGTTCATCTCTGCTTCACATTTTTTTTTGTCTGTTTTTTTTTTTTTTTTTTTTTTCTGCCAACATCTTGTTACTTCTTTGCCCTTGTTTACCCACAGTGTGAGCTTTGGCTCCAATCTCTCATTGAAGTTGTCATGACATCTTGCTACCTATAGGTCATTATATCTTCTGAATGCCACATCCTACTGACTTATTTTTATCATGCCTGTGCATCTCACAGTTTATGTTTATATATATATATATTTCAGACATCATTATGTATGCTGTTGAAACTGCATAAACGTAGTAGTATACTGTATTTCTTTGCATGCAACACATAAAGGCATTCGTGTCTCATACGTTCTATCTATCGATGAAATAGACCTATGCTTTTATGTTTTCAGTGTGGATGCATGTGTTTTCTAGACACAGATTATGTTATTTTCATATTCCTTTCAAATCCGGTACTGTTGATGCAAACACAATGATTCGCATAATAAGTGTTTCTGTCCTTCTCACTCTGTCCGCATAAATGATCAGAATATCTTTTGCGTCTTCAAACGCAAGCTGTTGGAACAAACGTTGTTATTAGTTGCAAAGGGTGGAACACATTACTTGTTGAATTCAGATTATTTTATCTTTATTTTTGTAAAAGTGTTGGCATATAAACTGAGTTTCCATCTGTTAAATAATTGTCACGATGTTAGAGCAGTACACTTTTCACAAGATGCTTAAGTGATGAATGTGGGCTCTTTATTAGGGTTTTGCGGTCCTTTGCGAAGGTTGAAATGTTTTTGTCTTTTTGTTTTCTACTGATTCCTTGTTGCAGAGATGCAGTCTGTTTGTAGCGGATAGGAGCACATTTTTGTTGCAGGTAGCTTGACATTGTGTCACCCCAGCTAAAATATGTCTGAGCTAAGCTAATTTGGCCAAGGTTCCAGGCTAATTTTGGATCTAAACTCTTTGGGGCATATGTGGTCCGGCCTACTGGATGGCTGTCATCCAATGTAATGATAACAGATGTTGCCATGGGCCTAATTCAGTTTCGCAGCACTTCTTACTGGACAGAGATGACAGCCAAATGTTTATCTACGGGACCGTTTGTTCGTCTTCCTTCCATGTGTTTCAGGTATAGCTCCACACACCCATAAGCCATATTAGCCACTGAACTGTTGTGGGAAACGTTTTGCATTCAAACAGTTACTTTGGATATGCACCGCCAGCAGCGATTTGTTGAATGATCTATAGCCAAAACATTAGCTTGCAATTTCTCCACAATGTGGGCACAGATTAAAAAGAAAAACTGTCACTCCCAGAGCGCTCCGAGACAGAGACGGAAGAGAGAGGGTTTTGCGTTCAGGGCTCAGATATTGATTAAAGATTTGTTTTTGTCAGCCTTTCCAGTCTCATGACCCTCGCTCTCATCTCTAGGGTGGGGCTGGAGCAAGCTAGCATGACAGATACCCTTAAATTCGGCCCAAGTGTTTGCTTAGCAGCGAGGATCAGTGATAATCCAAACATCAGCACAGAGAAATATATATCTTTATACCCCATTCGGCAGAGGGTGTTGTGAATTATGAAGGACTGTGCACTGACTGCCACTGTTCAGCACACACATGGCCTGCGATGGCAACATGAAAGCGGCAGACCTCTAGCCTCTGTACTGAAAAGCATTCCTCTCCCTGTTTAGCTTCTTGTGTGTGAACTGGCTCATCAAGACCTAGAATGTAATTGGCTCCAGTGTGCCAGCTCAGCTCAGCACATCCTCTCATGTAACAAGCTCTGATATCAGCCTGTCTTGCACTTTAGTGTTTTACAACCAAATAGTAGTTTTCTGTGTATCCCTCTCTTGGCTAATGTACAAGCAGTCATTAATGCTGCAGTTTAGACTTCAAAATAAATATGGAAACTTACGAGGGCGTCTATAGGAAATGCAAAGAAGCAGAGTTCTCCTCATGCTTTGATCAGAATCTTGTTATATAAAAAAGCCACATTTATATTTTCAGAGCCACATATTTTGTGAGTAATTTGTTGTTTATGCAATGATCAGACAATTTGATTAGCAAGAGCTTGACGATATTCTGTAAACTTATTCCAAATTTGGAATCCAAGCGATTCCCCTCGGAGCTGTTTACAGCTGATGCACAGACTACGGTATACGTGGATTTCTATTCCACAGCGGCCAGATCTTTAATTAGTAAGCAATACTTTGTTGGAACGCTCACGGTTCCTCGTTCACATCGGTGGAAATGCCCCGTGGAAGGAACCAAAGACATACCGCAGCTCAGATATTATTAGTGCGGATGAATAGCAGCTGAAAGAACAAAACAGTTTAGAGTTATGAGCAGTGCTGTAGAAAGGAAACCTCCGCTATGTCGAATTCATTGTTGTGTGCTTTGAGAGCCCTGTTAGAAACGTTCTTGTGTAAAAACAAGGCCCCTTTCAAGTTAGACAAGGACTCCCAGATTAGAGAAGGCCAGCTCTAAACATCTGAAGAAATGCCACATCTAAAAAACATGGTTTATTTAACAGCAGAAAGCACAACGCACTGCTTCAAACATGATGGTAGTTAGCCAGAAATACATTCATGTCAAATAAATGCAACACGAGTGCCATGTGCATTGCATGCAGATATCTAGCTCAATTTGAATAATATAAAGTGATGGCCTAAGTGCGCTGTTAAAATTCAGATATCTTAAGTTGATATATACTGTAAAATATCTGCTTACAAATCCTTAGCCATCAATGACTGTCTGAAATCCATGCTCCATAGACATCAACAGATACTTGGCATGTTCCCTGTCGACACTGCCAGGCCTGTACTGCAGCCATACTCATTCCTTGCTTGTTTGGGGATTTTTTTTTGCCTTCAGTCTGGTCTTCAGCAAGTGAAACACATGCTCAGTTGGATTGAGGTCAGCTGACTGACTTGGCCAGTCAGGAGCTTTGCACAGACTATCAAATACTGAAAGTCAGCACTTTACACACACATTTACTTTTTTTCATTATCAGATTCTGTGCTCTGGAGAAACAATTCAGACTTCATTGCATGTTTCATTGTTTTTACAAAATTAGTATCGTATAGTAATGTCACGATTTGCAGTATAAAATAGACCTTGGCTCTTATGACACTCCGACATCACAGTGTGTCTTTAACTTAATCTAATCTCCACTCTTTAATTTCAGAACCATACATGTAAGGTTAAGAAATCAAGGAGTAACCCTGGTAACACCTTGTTAGTGCTGCAAGATTTACATAGGTTTCTTTGTTGTTAGCTGACAAATACAAGACTGGCATTTAAAAATAAAGTGCAGTTGCAGTTGTGTCACCTCTTTTGTGCACAGCATACTGAACCGAGATGTACTTTGCATAATTCAGGCGTCTGTGGCAGCAGAGCTAAAAGTACTTCCCACAAAAACATGTTGTGCGATGGCCAGTGTAATTTTAAGGTTATTGAAGGCTTAAAACCAAGTGGGAGATTTTATTCGTCAAGATTTGCTGTTCTCATCCCAAGTATTTTAGCCTGCTGGCAGACTGAGCAGACGTATCCCCCTTCAGTGGATTTCTATCGCAACTTTCTCGGTGAGAAAATCCTCAACATACTTGAGACTGGTGTTGACGGTGTCATAGGAAGGGGTGCCGGAGGGTAGCATTAAATCCTGAATAATCTGTGTAGAGACAGACTTACCATATGTATCTGCTGCTACTGCTGTCTGTCAGTCCAAAAGAGAAAATCTTCAGAGGACATGTCAGAGGATTGGAGATGGCCAAAACCTTGTGCTGACCCAAGAAGTGCAGTTTTGTTAGAATGTTTCTCTTATGCTCAAGTTTTCAGTTGCTGATGTATAGCAATGTACACATAACAATGGCTACCTTTGTTTATTTGCTACCTCTGATTATTCGCTTGCGGCATGTTTTCCGGCTTTTACAAAGCCGCTCTGGAGCAGATGCTGAATGTGGTTCTTAATTGGGCGAAGCAAATGATTACAGATACCTGTGCAGCTCATATAAAAAGGAGTGTACATGTAAAATTATAGGTACAGACAGATATAGCAGATACTACACATCTACTCTTGCGTTCCTTTGGGAGCGATGACGTTCCACCTGACACATTACATTCAGAGGCTTCAAGCCAGCAGCGTCTCTATGGAGCAGCTCTGTTGAATTTTCCATATGGAGGTTTGTGGGCAATAGTACTGTGCTACTCTGTGAAATGCTGGAAGAAAGCTTCAGACACTCTTGGTATACCCTCATAATGAAGTGCACTACTGGATTATTTGTATTGGCTTTATAGTGGTATTTTGCTTTGGTTGAACTTTTTCTTTCTTTTTCTACAGTCAACTACTGGTATCAGCTACCCCAGGGATCCATAGTCAGCACTCATATTCAGGCTTTTTTTCTTTTTTTTTCTGTGTCTCTCTTTGCTTTCCCCTAAACTACAGTTATATAAATGTGAAAGAAAAATGCAGCTCGCTTTCTGGTATTTGTTTTCTTGGTGTAATTTATTTCCAAGCAATATTGCATTACAGATAAATGCAGCATTTTACATTTACCTTTAGTGAATTTATTTACATTCAATTTGCACACATTAAATCTGAATAATAGATTCGTTTCCACATGCTGGAACATTACCTGGATTAACTTACTCCACATCCAAGATTTGCAGAATTACAGTCTCTAAATACGTTAGAAGTGTGGTTATAGTAGTATAAAAAAGATTAGAGGTTCACTGTTTGTGTGAATGGTGGGAGAGTAATACAAACTTGCCTTCCAGCTACAGAAACAAGAAAAACTTGTATTTGATTTTTCTTTCTTGTTGCCATAATGTTTCCTGACACAAGTGTCAATCCACACTTCTCAAAGAACAACTATCCTTTTCCACACATAATACCACCTGATATTTTCATACTTGCACTGCAGCATTGTCTCCAACTTTTAAAATGTCATCTAACAATGATTGACAGTCAGTACATTTTATGTTTAACCTGTTTCCTTGCTTCCCGGAGAAAGTCATTATGTTATATGTATGTTATAGAGGTAATTGCCCATATCTCACGTACTGATTAAAGAAACACCCCGAGATTAGAATTCAACATTGTTTTTTCCTGCTAAACAAATATAATTTGTTCCATCTGCATATTTGAACTAGAAGAAAGCAATGGGACGAAATAAACATTTCGATGCATCCATGCAAGAGGGTGTCTTTAAAAATGACGGTTTTATTATTCTTTAGAAGTGATGTAAATTATAGATACATACGTACGTGCATTATGATGTAAGCATTGAGCCTGGTGATTTTAATTATTTCCCTGAATAATATGCCGCATTCTTTTGTGCGGCACACAGATTCCCTTACTAAATCTCCATACACTATAAAATCACTCAAGGGTGTTTATTGTGTCTAAATAATGAATAGACACAGCCTTTACAAGTTGACAGTGAAAAATTCCTGGTGAACTCCCCCGATAGAATGCATTTCACAGTAAAATAATTTCGTCGACCACAAAGTAAAATGTATGCAACACTCTGTTATTAAATTAATTTCCTAATTCAGCTGGGGATAGTTATTCTGCAGTCAGCATTTTTTGCTGCACAGAGACTGATAGACTGATACAGGGGAGAATGAGTGTGTCAATAAGGTATGATGCCTGTGGTAAATATTCTCTTTTTCTGTCTTACTCTTGTTTCAGATGAACATGGACATTTGAAAATATACCTGCCCAAGAAGCTGCTTGAATGTCTACCAAAATGCACCTCGCTGCCAAAGGAGAGACACCGGTGGAACACTAATGAGGTAAGGACACTGCTCCTACCCGTTCTGCTAAATCCATCTCTCTACAAAGATACCCATCCACATAAGACATGCTGTTCTCCCAGGCACGTTTTCGGACAGATTTCAAGTCTTGTGAACTCGCTTCACTACATCGAGCTCTTGTGTTCCCGCCTCAAATTACAGCTATTGCAAGATTCATCATGACTGTTTCAAGTACACGCAGGGGTTTATTAGTTTTCATATTTCTCATTATATTTTGTATTTATTATTTATCACGTTTAAAGTGCACATTCAGATACATTTCTGAGCGTAACCCTTTTGCAATCAGTTTAGAAGTGATTTTAGAATTGATTGTCTTATATTGACCCACAGCTTCCTCCAATGTTTTTTTTTTTTTTCTTAGCTTTCCCTAACATAGATAATTCATTGCTATCCTTGCTCAGCTCGGATAGCCTGACCTTTCACTGTGATACAGAATGGTCTGTGGTAGAAAATAAGAATAAACCACAAAATAAGCAGAGCATCATCTCCCCCTCTCCTCACTTTTAAACTGAGACAATTATGTTTTGTGTTTATGTTATAGATTTGGGGGTGCTCACTCTACGAGGGAGCCATTGTTTGGCATAAATCGAAGGTTAATGTCAATTGCACATTGAGTGTTATTCGCAAAACTTTACTCCTCCTGCATTTAGCGAGCATTATGTTTGAGCTCCCGGTGTAAACAAATAGTGTTTAGCATTGGCAAGCGTGGAAGCCCAAGGTGTCTTGCATTTCATGTTTGCATCACATCAGAGAAGGACGACAAATTATTCTGCTTTTTTCATCAAACAACTGTTTCCTTTTTAAAGGAATATGACCTTTGTTTTCTGTTTCTTCACCTAAAGGTAACACATTTCCAATCATTCTTTTAGCACAACCATTAATTCAGTTTAACACAAATGTGTTTTTACAGAATTTCCACATCATATCATATCATATCATGTGCCTAGGCCAAGTGACTATATTTTGAAATACATCCCAAAATGCAAGAATAAGAATTTACGTGTGTAATGTTCAGTTTATTAGGTCCATTATTGTCACAGCAGCTGTATCTGTGCGCTCTTGAACGTGTTTAAAGCATAGACTAGAGCAGACACAAGTCTTAAACGTGTTATACTGTGCTTCCATCGTGGGGACTTGTGTTGCTTCATTTGCCTCTGAACCCATTTGTCAGCCCGTTCTCATTCTCGGGGGATAGGCTGATGAATTTACCGACTTCATTTCCACTATTGATAGATGAAGAACCGGTTCTTCCTTTCTGAGAATAACGGCTTGTAATTAGACCTAAATACGCTCCATGACAAATCTTAAAACCAATATGCAAAAATCAACCATCCATGCTTTAGATTAACAAATTGTGACCATATAAATACAGTCATCTGCAATGATGAAAGTTAATTGACTGAAAAACAACCAGATGATAAGGCACCAGACAGGCTCGTCTCAAAGAAACAGGATATTCAAAAAGACAATCTGGCAGTGAGGTGGAGTTAGATGTTGTCTTATGTTGATTTTGTGTATTTTAGACCATAACTGAGAGCACTAACCTGTCTGTGGTGAAGGTTTGTACACCAGTAAGGAAAAATACAGTGCTACGATTATGTGTATGGATTATACGTTGTTTCTTCTGCTGCACATCATTTGCAGTCATCATCTGTCTCTGTCTGTCATATCTTTGCTTACTAGCTCTGCTCTAGTTATGAAAAAAAGTATAACGCTTGTGTTTCTAATTGGCTGATGTTGTAACTTGTTTGCCCTGTTTGACCTGCATTGTGCTGCAAGCAGTCTAAATTAATTAACATGGCTGTGAAATTGATCTCAAAATGTAAGTCTAAGCATTTGCTGGGGAATGCTGTCGGCCACAGTTGTTAGCATGTCTTGTCATTTATTACCAAATTAAATCATAACAGGCATATTTGAGGAAAAGGACCATGTTACGTTATTGGACTGAAGATTCTTCTGTGGCTGTTTAGCCGATATAAAATGAGCAAAAAAAGGACTTGTTTTGTCTTGATGTTGTGGTACTATATGCATGCCAATATTGTTTTCCAGGGCTGAACAGAGCAAGGCGACCTTTGCTAAAATCAAGGACATTTTTTTCCTTCTTTTTTTTTTTTTTTTTTTGTGCAGACCATACAAATCAGAGTGTTTGTGCCTAATCGGCGGCAGACAGGCAGGAAGGGAGGGATCAGAGAGGCTCTTGTCGGTGCAATTGTGTGACTCTTAGTGAAAGTGACACCTCATCAATTCTGTGCATATTTCTGGCACTAGCCTGGCATGCTTAATGCACTAATTTCCCACTTTTTATGTTCAAGGAATCAGAGTAGGTTGGCTGCTAATGTTCATTTTAGTGATTATATTCTAACTCTATTTTAGGCCGTACAGTGTGGTTAATTCCAGCTTTGAACATGATGGTGAGCTTTCAGATAGGGAACAAGCAGTGTTTAGCAGATACACAGCATCATTTAACTTTGTTCTGTGGTTTCTTAATACGCTGGCAGCATTCAATTGAGGGCTAATTATTGATTCATTTTTTCAGAAAAAAATCCCCTGGTATCAGATTTTTCTTCTTTTATGATTTAATTTGCCCAACCAATAAATAATTGGTTGGGCAGAACAATACACTTTTCAAATTTGCAATGAGCATTTTTTTCCCCCTGAAGTTTATAGACTAAGCAATTAATGAAGAAAATAACCTGCAGAATATAGAGTTGTGCTACATTTTGTAACAGAACAATAACAATTATTCAGTAGGAAGTTTGTTTCCACGTCTGTTTTTTTTAAAAATAATATCTAATATTAATTATTATTATCCACAGCTCATAATAAGCTTGTTGTGGCTTCAACATTGATCTTTCCATTGTTTACAGGTTGTAAACTGATTAATGCACATTCACACCTAAGTGTCCAGTATGTAGTTCTTTTAGTTTTTTCTGTTCTGTCCACTTGAAAGTTACACTTACTGTATATAGAAATATTCATAGAACTGTTTCTCTTTGCTGCCAGTGTATTACTACGGCTGTGTATTATTTACTTCTAGTCTAAATGTAGAATAATTCCGCTTGTGTTTTATTTATAAAGAAGCGCACACAGTTTTATTTTTGGTGCAAATGATAGTGGTATCTGCTCCACTTGCTACTTGGAGGTTTAATCTGGAAGCAAAGTGCATGGGGGCTGTGGTTTTGCTGGTGAGGTGGGGTGAAGCTAATGCAGAGCTATTCATTTCTATCATTCTCGTGATTCCCTTGTGTAGCTTCGAGAGAAGAAGGTGTGCAGGAATACATTTCAAGCATTTGCTGGAAAATTAGATAAACCAATCGAATCAAAATTCAAGGGAGAGGATGGGAGTTTAAAAGGTTGAATGGTACACTCATCAGTGAATCACGAGTAGAGAGCAAGGTACGGATATGCTATCAGTCTTCAAATTATCAATGGGAGAGAAGTACTTGGCTGTGTTTAAGAAAAAAAAACATGGCTTCATTGATAGGAATACAAAATAAGAAATAACATTCCTTTTTCTGTTCCAATAATCAGTGACATTTCTGTGATTTCTCTTTCAAAATGAGACAAGATGATAGCACTCTTTGTAGTGAATGAGGTGCGGAAGAAAACAGAAATAGTTCCAGGGAGTCTATATTTACCTTGTTTGTGTAACCGCTCTTTCAGCCATTGATGTCACCATTGCCTCTCAGGTGAGACACATAGGAACAAATCTTCACAGAATTCCTCTCAGGGCTGCAGCCAACTGCTTTTGTCTGCTCGGTGCTCTGGCACGATGACCTCTATTTTGCTAGACATTTCGGTTGAGATTAGAATCTTTTTTAAAGAAGGACATCTCACACAGGAAAGGCTTTAGGCTTATATCCCTTTCAAGATCAAACACAGTCAGCCCGATGTTTGGTTATGCTGGTGTGAAGGTTGCAGGACTAGAGATGTGCTGGAGAATTGCAATTTTCAAGACGGACTTTCTTTCTTTGAATGACATTAGAGATCGGATTCAGGTTTCTGTATTACTGTATTATTCTAAACAAGTGTGTCAACTGTTGGGAAACTACGCGGCAAAGAAAGGGGGTGATTTGGTTTTGGTTAGACTCTTTTGCTGCACAGTTTGACTTTTACGCTTAGTATGTACTTCTGTAACAGTTTTTATAGGCATAGAGTGTGGATGACTGCATTTATGACATACTACTGGAGTCCTGAGGACATGAATGAGTAATATTTTCTTTGCCACAACAGTGGGAGCCTCCTTCTAGATATAAACCTTCCAGGCTTTTAACAATTGGCTCCAGCATGATATTATAAAGCATTGACAAACAGAACATTTGTGGAGAAGTGACTGTATTCCTAGTCACTCAGTGTTAAAAAGCAGAGGCAGGGGAGTACTGCATGAAGCCTTGGTTGAGGAAGGACACTGGGCCTAAGCTGGTGTGACACCCTCAGCCTTTAATGAACGGCACAACGCTCTGAGTACTGTGAGCTCCCACTCAGCTTAGAAGGGACTGCTTCTGAACTGGTGCTGAACCAAAACAGACAAGAGAGCATCAGCTCAGGCCTCCACCGGCCTGCTACACATTTAATGCCCCTGTCGTCAGGAATAATCCTCCGTGCCTCACGCCGCTGCCAGCAGCAGCAGCACAGCATGGCGCCTACATGCAATATGCAGCCGCTCAGGACAGAGCGGGAAGACCAGAAGAAACACTTAGTGGACCCACTGGGCAGTGGATATAAGAGGCAGGGAAGCAGTGATCAAAACACCCCACAACAAATGAAATTGATGGGAATATTGGATAGACTCTCAGCAACGCTAAAAGATAGGTGCAGTAATGACAGGCACAATTGGATGCAGCGCGGTGTAATCATTCACTTCTTATCTCTGACTAAAACATAATTTGTGTTAACCCCCTCCATGCCACTGTGATAGCTTGGATCCCGCTGTTAAGATTTTACACAACAACACACTTGAATGCCATTATAGAGGGGAAATGAATCATTCTTTATGAATTCATCTGTTCATTGAAAGCAGTAATGTCTTTTTTTTCTGTGTCTTTCAACAAAAATATTTTAATTTAAAATATGAAAGGATAACACAGCATTTGCTCTGCATCTCATATATGATAACATACCTGGCGAAAGGGCCATTCCTAGCTTTCTAATTTCAGTTCCCTTGTTTTCAGTGCGACAGTGTACATTCATTTTAAACTTCAGGTTTGGCTACATTTGTGCAGTCTGGTCAACTGAACTTGCAGTTCCTTATGTTTATTATTCAGTTCTGTTACACGGTCAGTCTCAAATGGTCGAATGGTTCAGGAATATACTATGTGTCTATTTCCTTTGATAATTCCAACTTGCAGTGTTTCTTCCAGAAAACACAGGCTGGGATTGCTGCACTCTGCTGTTGCTGCAAACTTTATTTATTGCCAAGTCAACATGGAGTGATGAGCTGAACCAAACAGCTCTTGTGGTCTGTGATCAGTGTAGTTACCCGATGACGGTTTAAACTATCACATTTCTCACTGAACATGACAATTAATATTAATATTATATTTCATGAAAACAGAGCAGTATCAGTAGATGTAGTTTTCATTTCAGGTGAGGTTGGGTGCCTCCACTACAAAGCACATTGGGAAACCTTGCGCACCTACTTGTGCTTTGTAATTATGCTATTAAATAGACAGACTTCACACATTTATTTTTAGCACTATTCAACAGCGGCTCAACCTTTACAAACAAAATAAATGAAGTTTTGTATTGAGTGCGGTGCGAGCCGAACAATTTTGCGTGAAAGTTGTAGTGCAAAAGCTGGAGCATCCCCTTTAGAATATCCTGACCTCATTAAAACACTGGGTGGATAAAAGCTTTCTCCCATGGATTAAAGGAGCGCGTATTAGAGAGAGCAGGCTACTTCGGTCAAATTACCAGGTATCTGACGCTTCATTGCCAATTCTGATACATTTCTGTCATTACCCTGCCAAATCTGAACTGTCAGTGTATTTTTGTATGGACATTCCTTATCGAACACAAGGTCATGCTTAATTAAATGTTTATCTCCATTTGAGCTCCTTGCTATGCACGGCTTTCTTTGTGGAGAGTAATTAAAGTGACTCCCACCAATTGCAAATGTTTGCTGAAATGTTCATTAGCTTCTCAGGGGCAATCATTGGAAATTAAAGGTCATGTTTGTCCATCTATCTGTTTGTTTGTTGTTTTTCTTTTCAGAATTTCTGGTTTTGATGCAATGTTTTTTTCAGCACTGAAAACAACATGTCATTGGGTGCAGGTGAGAATCTGCGAGAATCTTTTTAAGCCAAGGTTCAGGTTTTATTTATATCAGCTCTTCACTGAACTACTCAGTTGAGGTTTAGATGGCAAAATGCCTGCACAATTTATTCGGGCTGCTCGGGGAGCACAGTTATTCAGCCACAGTGTTGCAGTGTGTCAACTTTTCACTATTTCTTTTCAAAGTGTTTATAATAGGAACACAGAGCCTAATTTATGTCTGTGTGTTGTGTTTGCGTAGTGTGATCATATACTTTCATCTGCTGTAGTTTCCACTCAATTACAGCTTACTAAATAATGCATTTCTTGGCACTTTTTTCATCACATTTGGCTGGAGAACGTAGAAGACAGGAAGATAGGGAATTGGAAGAGTTTCTTTGGATGGCTGACTTCATAGTAACTTCCTGTGAGCTTGATAGCTTTACTGATTGCTAGTGTTGTAGCGTACTGTGAAGTGTCAATTGCGAGGCTACGGTGTAGTGAGGCAGTTGTAATAGGAACCCACCAGTCAGGTCATTCAGGGGGTCCTACATGCTATAGAGACCCTTTGCTTTTTCCTCTGGATGTGCACATCAAGGCAGGGGTCCTCCGTACCCTCTAAAGACGGGGGTATCCACTCAAAATTGTGTGACCTCTATTGTAGCAGATACAGGTCACTCCACCTCCTGTGGGAAGCCTCTAAATTGAACCCAGCTTGTGTCTTCGATTTCTTCCCATCTTTCTCTTCCTCTGGTTTCCTTCTTTACTCTTATCTTCTGTCTCTTTCCCTTTTCCCTCATGTATTCACTGAGCTGCGAAGCTATTCAGGTATCGTAGACGAAAAGATTTCTACCTCTGAATTGCTGGGTCAGGCTTTTTTCAGTACGGACCGTTTTGTAATGGAGTTTAACTTTATTTACTAGATAAAGGAAAATGAGTTCTGCATTTGATGTGCACATCTGCGCTCCAATAAACTGTTATATTGTTCCACATGCATTAGATGTACACATGAGTGAATATCTACCTGCCAGCCACAATAGGGATTGAATGGCAGGAGTGTTATCATAGTCACTATCCTGGTCCTCTCTGTAATACAAGTATCTAATCTTGGACTTTTTAAGTGCATGACTACGAACTGATCTTTATATCAAATATAAGACTGTGTATTTTCCACGGGTGACCATGGGGTTATTCATGTCTATGGGCGTAGAGGTTGCCCATTACATTTTCTTGTACTGTGCAATAAGACTGACTCTGCTGTGTGTTCCATTAATTAAGGTAGTTGATTAGGGTGGTGATTCAGTGGAATTAATTTATATAAACTTTCTAGACCAAAGAAATTATCCTGTCTTCTCTTTAGGACTTGGAAGCTCTAATTATTTAGGGGTACGTTGTTTATTCTTTAAATAAATTACTACATTTCTCATCATATTCAGAGAAAAAAAATAGATTGTATAAAAACAATATAATTGCCAAGATTTTTTTTTTTTTTTTTTTTTTTTTTATATCTCCAGCGGCAATTAAATGATGTGAAATTAACAACGGGGGGCCCCTAACAATTTAAACTGAGGGAAAATATGACAAATTGGCCAGAGCAGAAACAAAAAAAAAAAAAAAAGACTGAACTGTAGCTTGAAGGAAAAATCTGCTGCTCACAGAGGAGGTACATCAGAGACAACATATAATGAAAGGGATGTTTTAGTGAGACGTTGACGAGAGTTGACAAGTAAGATGCATGTAAAGAGGCTGCAAACAACATTAATGTCAGCTTTATTCTTGCCATTTGTACCCTGTGGAATACAAAAAAAAGTGGTTTAACATCCTGTCAGAAGTGTGTCAGGAGATTGCTACATACAACAAGGCTGCTACTGCAACTGGTAAGCTGTAAAATGGCTCTATTCTGAATTATATATATTGCTTCAGATAAAGTATTATAATGTTCAGTGAACTTAATGCATTGGGATCTCTGTCTGGGCAATCAAGTTTTACAGGCTGGCGTTATTGTATTAACGTGCAAAAAGAGAAAGACACGAGTTTTTAGATGTTACTCCAGATTGTAAGGCAGCAGCAATTCGAACAATTAAACAAGTGCTTTACCATGAGCATAAAATCTGACAGTGGTTGTGTGTTACACTTGAGCTGTACTTACATTATATCCCCTGACCGACTCATAAAACTTAACTAGAGGCATGTATTTCCACATTCATTTTAAAATAACAGATGACTTTGATTCCTCTTCCAGTTTCTTTTGTAATGGTAAATTTTTCTGCACCCCTGCGCGTCGTACCTCCTTATCAATCAGGCATCTTTTCACACTTAGTGCTGCCTGTGCAGAAAACAAGCTGCTTTGCTCCAAAAGAGGCTCTTACTGTGATTAAAGTGCAACCTATAATTCTAGCATGTGTTTGTAAACATTGACATTGTACATTTAAGTTCACGCACGTGTGTAAATCTACCCGGTATCACACACACACACACACGCACACTGTGTGTCCTGTGTACATCTCTAGATCTTCTACATAATTTGTGAGGATAATGGTTAACCAAGCAACGTTTTCTGTTTAAATGTTCAATGCTTTTAGCCACATGCTAATGTTTTTACATTCTGTTTCCAGGCAGTTGCATAACCCGTGTGTCTTGTTCCCATTGTGTGAGTGCCATAGACCTAAATTTAGTTTTAATAACAATAATTATTTCTCCTTCAAACACGTCTCCCTCTCATTGTGATCAAACCATTCTGTTTGCCACAAACTTGTGCGTTAATGAAAGTGACAGAACACAGACATTACGACAAAATATAGTTTTGATGCCATATGAGGGAAAATTTCATCTTGTTTGCTAGTTCAGTGACAATAATGTGCATGTTATCTTGAATACTGACGTCCCCAAACAGTCTGCAACAGTTATAAAATCGGATATATAAGCAGTTCTCATAGAATAATAAAAGTTATGGAATATCAAGCCTGCAAATAAAATCTTAAGAGTGCTATTTTCACCTTGCGTCTCCACGACCCCCAACAGAACACTAGGGTTAACACTTTTATCCGTCTTCCTGCTCTGTTTTATCTACCTTGTATTTCAGCTGTATTCTGTTCAGACATCTCATTAAAAAGGAAACCATAAGTATATGCAAAAAAATAACACAAGACTGAGACTGGTGGAGATTTGAATGGCATACACCGCAGGAGATACTTTTTTAAATGCAGCTTAGGTCACATTAAGTTAAAAAAAAACACTTTCAGTGAAACACAATTCAAATCAAACACTCCTTCCTGAATTGAGGGTAATTATTAGACAATGCTGAGCTTTTAACCAGACTTTCAAAAGTCTCTTTTGTAATTTTACAGCCAAATTCTCTCACCTCTTCGTAACGTGTAAATGTTTCGCAATCTAACTTGTGTTAATAATAGCTAATTATATATCTTATATCGATGGTATTTGTATCAGGTTTTTTTTTTAAATTATTATTATTAATATGCATATGTGATCCTTTCCCTGTAGCTACTGATAGTTTGGATACATTTTAAGCACACCGCATTAAATCGTTCTGATGGACAAACACCACGTCCTTATAGGAATCTCCAGTAAAATTGTTCTATTTCTGGACTGAGCTTTGGTGGGGCTCAAATTTGGGTGGGCGGCCCTTTAAGTTTTATTTTTGTTGTCCATTTTTAGATGTTCGAAGTTGTTTCGTAACGCTTCGTGTAGCCCAGTATTTGTTCGGCTCTGCTGCTTGTCCCATTTTGTAATTCGCCAAGGTTAAACAACAGCGGTAGCCGGCAGAAGCACACCATGTATCTTTTTATTTTTGTGGAGAGAGTGAAAGCATCGAGAGAGGCTACTTCAGCTATTCCTCAGAGGAAAGAGGATCTTTTTTTAGCGTATCAAAGGAACACATCGTTTCCACACTACAAAATATAACATGTTCGTGGAGCTGAGGGCGGAAGACGCTTCATTTTGTCACCGGATGGAGGAGGCTGCCCTGACTCAGAGTGGATGTTTCACAGACGTTCCCCAGGAAATCCCTTTGACTGTTCCTTGGACTCAGTAGGAGGCCTAGCGTTTGGGTAATCAGTAGCAGGCCACATGGGTTCTTCTGATTCATGGCATCCTTCCTGCTTACCCCACTCTCTTTCTTTGGTCCATCTCCCTCTATCTCCGTCTCTCTTGTTGTGTGTTGGTCTTTGATCTCTAAAGGTCCTTGAGAATGAGAAGCCAGCAACAACAGCAGGCTGGGATTCTCTGTGGGCCTGTTTGGATCCCAGCCCATCATGCCCTTTTCTATCTGATGGACAGCTCCAGGCATGGCTGTGCCTCTATAGCCCTGCTACATTAGGCCTTCATCTGATTAAACCCTCTTTCATTGTCAAAGGCAGGGAACTAGAACTAGTGCTATCACTGACCTTGTTTTTAAGCAGCGGGGGTGATTTTAAAATGCACTTTTTTTTTAATACTTATCCATCATTTAACATTTTTAATAATCATTTGCCCAAACAAAGAGGCTGTTAAGCTTATGTTTGCAGTTCCTCCTAGTTTTCTGCAGACCTGTGTTTAATGGAGCCACACATTGTCCATCTTAATGTTTATTTTTAGCTGTCCTACTGTTTTGTAAACAAGGAACCTGAACATTCTGCAGGCTGACATGACTGTGGATACTTAGCTGCTTATGCTCAATCGCCTGCTTGTTCCATTTGAAAGGAATGGTGAGTAACTTCAAAAGGTTCGACTCAATACATTAAAACTATGTTTATATATTTACACATGCAGGTCAACAAATAAATATATATATAGATAGAGTATATCTTATGTTAATGTATGCTGCATGTATATATATATTGTTTTTTTAGTGACTCGTAGTATCAAAGGTTATTCCCCATAAGCTCATTCATCTTATCAAAGCTGTTCATTCAGGCAGCTTGTAGGATCCTGGTCCGTCAGGATTCAGACGTCCTTTTGGTTGGAAGTCCTTGAGCCCTTTTGTTCATCTGGGCAGTATGTGAAGTCGCTCTTCTCTCCGAGATGTTTACACATCAATAAAGCTGTCTAAATTTGAAAAATAAAGCTGACAAGGACATAATGATCAATCCCACAGGTCCCAGATCCAGGACTGAGCAGCTTCTTAAAACCCTTTTTTGCATGGATAAAGTTTCAGAATAAGAAAGCCCTCAGTGGGGTTATCTTTTACCATTTGTGATAGATCATTTATTCAGTTATTTTCCAATGATCCTTTCTTTTTGAAGTCAAATATATATATAGAGAGAGTAGGAATGACTTTGTGCTCTTGATCTGTACTGCTCCAGTCACCTGAATGTCAAAAAGTTTGAGTCAGTCATATTCTGCAAAAAAAAGGTTATTTCTAAAATAATCAGACTGTATATCCAATAGAACAATGACATTTTACAGGGACAATGAATTAGGCTAAATTTTAAAGTGGACACTGAAATGATGACTGACAGAAAGCATTTATTTTATTACTCCGCTCTCCACTTTGTTTATATTCTGTTCTAGAGCATTTTCCCCTGTCTTCTGTGAGTGATCTGTGCCGCTTATTCGAACAGTATGTCTGGCAAGCCAAGTTTATGGAGTTGCTGCAGTGGGGCTGATTGTGAGTTACTTGGGAGCTGGTTCTACATAGTACAAATTGCAGTATGTGGTTTCTGTCGGTACTTTTGCTACAAAGAGAGGAGGAGAAACAAAGTTAAAAAAACATGACATAAAACTTCCAAAAATATTTCCAGTACTGTACCTCAAGATATGCAGCTTGTTTAATCCCTTATACGTCAGAGCTTGTAAAGCACTGAACCTTAAACTGAGTGAATGTACATTACAGATAGGCAATGTGTCTAACACAGCACTCTGATTCTCATAAGCTCTGGCTTTTAGTACTTTCTCTGACCAGTGACAGTCGTTTGAAAGGCCTCTTCATACTTTCTCTTTACATTGTAGCGTTTTCTGTGGAATTACTGAATGTGGTGCATCTGCTTTTGGATACGGTTTTCAGATCAGAACAGCTTCGGCATCATTCTGGATTTCCGATTGACCCCTTTTTACAGGCTGGTTAGATTTTTAGTGAAAGACAGCAGCGTTTGCTCTCCAGCTTCAGCCCAAAAGGTTGAAGTGTCAACACAGTGTATTGCTAGAGTCCATAATAACCCGTCCTCCTCCCCTCCCCTTTCTTCCACTCCCCTAGCCTGTCCTTTAACAGAACCTTGAAGCACCATTGAAATTCTGCACTGCCTTTTGAAATCTCTGTTGATGAGGCAACATGGACCCACAGTGGCTCTGCTGTTCTCCCACTGCAGGGTATTTTTCAAAGTCATGTTTATATACTATAAGTAGAAAGGAGAGAAAGTGCTTTGATGGTATCTAACAATGAAAATGCTTAGAAATCTCTCCTGGACTGGAGGCATGAATGCTTCAGCCGGGCGTGTTTCCCCTATGACGTGCACTTTCTCAATCGTGCATGCTTTTTTTGTATTTTATGCAGTGACTCTTGGGTTATATTGTACTCAGCCAATGATGCGTAACACACCAGAACAAAATATACTAATTGGAAACTTAGTAGGTAAAGCGACACTTGAAAACTCCTGTCTCATACGCAGAATATATGTATGTATGTAATTGCGAGTAAGATTTAGACACAAAGAAATTTGGGTGGAAAGATGGCTGTACAGCTTGTGGTCATTTTTACTTGCGTGCTATATTTTCAGAGCATCAATATTTTAGTGGAACACATTTTTACCACAAACTGGACCTGTCCAGGGAAAGGGTTTCTTGCGTTGGTTTGCCGAGGAAAGATTGACGTTTATTTTCGTTTGAGTTTTTCTGATGCTTGGTACGTATCTCCAGACTCAAGACAAAATCTTTAAATACAAATTAGGTTGTGTTTTAAGTCTGTGCTTTGCTGTTTTGCTCCTGCTGTCTTTGAGAAATGACTGTGCTTTCCTATAAAGTCAGCCCCACACACATCTTCATTAAATGTAGGTTGGTAAACCATTAATCCAATCAAGCACAGTTTTATTTCCATCTATTCTTGTCTGCCCACACCGTACAGCAAATAAAGAGAGAGAACTCCCTCCTGAGTATTTGTTGACCGAAAACAATTTTATCGCCTGGCTCTGATGTCTGATGATAAAGGGTGTTTGTTTGTGGACACAACTCTGTTTCTCTCTTTGTCCACTCACTCCGTTGACCTTTGCGAAGACCATCTACTGTATTGAGTTTCTGAGTATCGTGTGTAGTATGTGAATTGATCATAAGAGGAAGAGATATGTTCCAGTAAGACTTCCCACAGTGTGTGTAGATGTGTGTATTAAGCTGCGCCTCTATTGCCATTCATGTAGTGTTGGGGTTAGGTCAATATTATATTAGCACTGCCATTGCATTTTCCACAGCCCCATGAATAATGTAAAAGTTAGATATCCCTTCATACAAATACAGCCCATTATCCCTCTGTATCCTTGGCAGATGTAAGCCAGTCCTTAGTATCTTCCTAGAGATTGGATTAACCTTATTGCATGGCGTCACCAAAAGATGGCATAAAGTTGTTAGTTGCCACATGAAATAGACCCTTTCAGTGGCGAAAGAGACCTTATTGTGACCTTGGTTGAGACAATCAATGGCCTTTATCTCTCCCAGTGCATAATAAATCCTACCAAAGGTTTCGTCCACACATCCCTGTAATGTATTGACCTGAACTTCACACATTTATCAACTGGACTTGTTAGCTAAATAATTTAGCTTTTGAGCTTAGACTCTACTTAGTTGGTGGCGGCCGGAACAAGTTTGGGACGTCAAGTCAGATTGATGTATTCCACATAGAGCGAAGAAAAAAAGGAAGCAGAACTTTAACTCTCTCAAGCAGAGGAAGTGGAGTGTAACTTTTCATATCTCCGTTCTACACTGAAAATACAAAAACTGCATGCACACCCACGAGCTGTTTTCTTGAAAAGGTCAACTGCAAGGTCAGCAACTGGGCATGTTTGTGGTTTGACTCTGTCCCTACAGACATTAGAGCTAATAAAACATCTGCACAGTTGCAGGTGGAAGTCTAAAACTAGCTTGTCCTCAGAATCCAACCTTTCATCTCCTGCCTTCTGACTGGTCTTTCTTATCTCAGAGGAAAACTCTTAGAAAGGCACAATATATTCCACTTTACTTGAAGACAACAAAACCCTCATGCAAGACAGTATGTCTTACAATTTACTGTACATTTATGTTTGTCTTGCACAGTTGTTAACTGTTGTAGCAGAGCCTCAGGACATCACCTGAATCAACACAA
The DNA here is from genome assembly GCF_022458985.1 of Mugil cephalus. Classification (NCBI taxonomy): domain Eukaryota; kingdom Metazoa; phylum Chordata; class Actinopteri; order Mugiliformes; family Mugilidae; genus Mugil; species Mugil cephalus. The sequence goes on along the minus strand of NC_061770.1, from coordinate 9,412,242 downwards.
CAACTTAAGCCACTGTTGTTGAGAGAGAAAACTCGCTTTCATTTAAAGGAATTAGGATGTTTGCACTCTCCGGCCACTCCGGCTTCTTCCCACCGTCCAAAGACATGCTTGTTAGGTTCACTGGTGATTCTAAATTGGCTATAGGTGTGAGTGTGAATGGTGAATTGTCCGTCTCTCTGTGTTAGCCCTGCGATAAACTGGCGGCCTGTCCAAGGTGTACCCCACTTCTTGCACAGCGACAGCTCTGTACCCCCAGAGTAGACAATGAGGTTGTTTGCAAAGACTGGAATACAGCCAAACTATTGCTGTAATTCTCATATAAACCAATATACACCAATCAGCCACAACATTAAAATCACTAACAGGAGAAGTAAATAACACTGACCACCTTGTGACAATTCATTGTTCTACTGGGAATTTTTTGGACCAGGCATTTGTGCCTCTAATGTTACTTAGACATGTACCACCCACCTAGACCAGACCAGACCAGGCCCCTCCACCCCATAGCAATGACACTCCTAGCAGGATACAGCCTTATGCAGGCACACACACCAAAAGGGAGTCACGAGGGAGACCTACACAATATTAGGAAGGTGGTCATAATGTTATGCCTGATTGGTGCATTAGTGCCTGTCAGTTTATAGAAATATTGAATTTGTTTTGATGGCTAGAATAATAGCTTAAGCTGACACTGTCATTATTCACTTGTCAAACTTCTCTTAAGGTACATTTGTGAAATACCATTAGACAAGCTTTTAACAAAGGTAGAAAGAGCATCACGCTGTTAAACAATCATACATCAAGACTTCCACTTGTAATTTCAAGGACGACAGAAAGTTCCTATTTTTGGTTTCTCTGTGTATTATTTCTTTCTTTGCTTCTTTTCCCTCCAACTAAAGGGGAGCCTGAGCAAAACAGAAATGCGAGTGCATTTCTGTTTTGCTCAGGCTCCCCTCCCTCCTCTTGGATGTTTGCTCATCGTATTAATAAGAAATTGATGATGCCGATGACTTTTAGCAAAGCAACACCAGATTACCAAACTCAGCATGAATACTAACATGAGGAAGGGACGTGCTGAACCTTGATCCAAAACCTCCCTTTAACCAAATCATGTTCCCAAGATGAAAGAGGGAATTGTTCTGATAGGTTGATCAAAGCAGTGTATCACTGTCCTATAAAGGAACACCTGGAAACCTAATGGTGAATTCTCTTGGAGCAGCGAGAGCACTGGGCAATACATAATGTATTTGTACATAATGTTTATCTAAACATCTGCTTGGGGGTGTTCTAATTTATTTATTGGATCTATTTTTCTCTCCTGCTGGTGTGGATGATGATATGTCAATCTTGATGGTCAAATCCACGGGTGCAGAGACTGGTTTCCTGGTGTCCTTGACTCTTTCAACCAATGCTTGTTAGAATATCAGTGTCATCAGTGACGATCCAAGGTTCTCAAATCGCCCAAGATTCATTAGTGATTAACAATAGTTATTGGATTGTTAAAGATTATTATTTTGATGAACTCCATTTTCTGTTTTTGCTTCATATGGATTTGCTAGATGTATTTATGTAATTTATATCACTGTATACAAATGTGATTAAATATTTGATGTCATATATATACACACACACATGTGATATACACTCATACCATATAGACCTTTAACTATTTAGTCGTCCCAACGAGAGTAGCACATTCTTGAGGATATTAAATACTAAAATTACAATTCTTCTTCTTAATTTTTTGGAGATCATTTAAATATTTTGTATATTTATTCAAGCTACAGCACAGCATGACGTTTGTCTTCCCCATCTGGCAGTGAGCGTCATCCTGAGGTTGACATTCAACGTTTTGAGTAGGCATCAACTTTAACCCTTTTTCCACAAAACAAGACACAACACTAGCTAACTTGAAACGGTGATCGGCATTGGCAAGGCTTTTCTGTGTAGGAGAGCACCACATTTTCAGTTGGTATACTGAAAAATATATATATGTTTTATTACTTGCTGCTGAAAAGCTTAATTAGAATCATAAACTGTATAAATATGGACGGCAGACCTGCTGCTCAAAACTGAAACCAAAGCAAGTTGAGCTCCCCCTGGTGACTGGCCGCAGTACAGATTATAAGCTCCACCTCCATGTTAGTGGATGGGACTTGTGCCAAGACAAAACCATAAAATAAAGTCAAATCATTTTTTTTTACAGGAGAGGTTTTGTCATTTCACATAGTTAATATAATGTCGATGCAAGTGTCATTTTTAGTATGAATTTCATTTTAGTTGGTTACTTGAGTTGGTTATTTGATGTTATAGAAACAGGTGACATAAGGGTGACCACCAGTTGCCATGCCAACCGCTCCTAAAAGTGTTCCTGTGAGACTGTGAGACTTTTAAAAACAATCTTTAAAAATAAGTACAGCATATAATCCAACATTTCCTTGTCAGTGGTGGAGGCAGAGCAGAGCGTAGTGATAATTAAACAAAAACATCTAAATGCTCCACTCTTGTCTTGACATTTTATATGCCTTCTCAGAAACTAGTGGGAGACTAAATCTACATTCTACATCTCCAAATGCTGATATCTGTAGTAGCTGGGGGGGAAAAAAGCAGTGATACTTTGAGACAGATTGACTTGTAGGTGTGCGATAAGGCATCAAAGAAGAAACGAACGGTGTGTTGTTACTGCATAATGAGCTGCATTGGGCTCCTTCTAGTGGCCCCTAAACCTGTTGGCAGGGCATGCTATCGTGAGCCAGCGTGCTGACATGATGGCTTTTCTAGTGAGTGAGCAGGGCTGCCAATAGTGTCTGGGCTGGAATGGGCTCATGGCGTAGAAAGGAGGGGAGAGTGAGGCTCTATGCTGCTCTATAAATACCCTTGTCACGCTAATATCAAGTCAGCCCCACACATTAAAGGACTGGTGTGAGTGTTCAGGATGTGTCTCATACACGTCCTCAGAGGTCCTGGGGGTCTGGAAAGGTCAGTGTTACGCTCAATAGCACATTCATATGAGTGCGTCTGTGCATTGATGTTTATCGGGATGGGTGTCGCAGATAAAAAGTATCATTAGAATTAATTATCCGTGGGGTTATGGGATAGAGCCGTGAAACCGCTGCATCCAACCACTGATGCATTTATCTTACTCTGCGTTGCTGTGCAGCTTCTAAATGAATGAGTGTTTTAGACAACGTTATCAATATTGACTTTAAAACACTGCCACTGATGTCCTGTTTGACATCAAACTCATCTCCAAAGTAGAGGACAATTTAGAGCGCATCCAATGTGCTTATTTTTCCTCGATTTATTACATCAATTACAGCTGTAAATTATGTTGAATTCTGCAAATTAAATGAAAAAGAATGTTTCCTGTGTCTAGGATACACTTAACTACACAAAGGAGCATTTTCTGCCACTGCACTGCACTATGTAAAAGCAAAATCATTAGAAATGACAAATCAAAATGAATCAGTTCAGGTTTAGACACAGAAGCAACTAGTTGTGGGGAACGGTTTGGATTAAAATCAATACTTCATTAAGATAAGGCGACCTTTGTCATCATATAACCACTTGGTTAAGCTCAGGGAATCATTTAAAAAGAATGACAGCAAATGGCAAAAAAAAAAAAAAAAACCTCCCCTGTGGCGTTTTGTTGTACGATCCACCCAACCCAGCATCATCCTCCCTTTATGGACTTTGTTGCACAGAACTAAACAGCTATTTTTAATGATTCCTATCTTCACTAGGGGTGTTGTCACTCGAATGTAAATACATGTCATTTTTAGGGACTTAAAAAAAAAAAAATGATGTTGTTAGTTTTCTTGAAGCGACAGTCACTTTACTATTGCTAACCATCCTCTAGTCTGCCCTTAATGAGTTCTGTTATTTTTGGCAGTGTTACATTCTGAGTTGTGTCCAAATTGTTCTCCAAAAAATGTATCCCTTGAGGCTTCACTGTTGGGAAACCCCTGATTTAAAAGGCAAACACGGCAGCCGGATGCCACTGCCACAGCTGCCGGGGCCGATGATGATGAAGTTTCCAGAGAACGGATGATAATCCTGACACTACATCCTCCTAAGTCAGTGAGCCATGGAGTATAGATATGGATGTGTCGCTGGCAGATTGGGAGGTAGATTTCCCATCTACACCTCCTGTGGTGGCTGGTGCCTCGGGGGAGCTGCTATGTAAATAATGAATGCCTGTGGGTGTGAAACATGCACAGATAACCTTCAAGACAGGCGCGGATCAGTGCCTTCACATTAGCTGATAGGATTAAGGTTAAAATCTACAGAAACCTCTCCATAAGAAAACACAAATCTAGCCATGGCGAATAGCAGGTTACATTGGTATGTGGTGTTCAGTGATAAGGACAGGTTGAGGTAATCATGAGGAACTGTAATAGTTCAGCAATCTGATGATGGAAATGACGGGGCTGCACATTTGTGCCTTTCTGCAACTGAAAACACATTTAGCTCTCTGACTTAGAATCATTTCACGGAGCAAAATTCAAGCTCGGCTTGTATAACAAAATGTAAAAGGCATGAGCTGATGGTTGATAGGTCACAGAATAATGAGTGACTACTGTTTTAGATGACTGCTGGAGTTCACAGGCTTTGAACGGGGCACACAATGCAATTCTTTTGTCTTATTGCGAGTTACTTGGGCCGCTGTTCAAACACAGCCAAGTAAATCTTACTGAGTTTATCCTGTTTTTACGTTCTGTTCTGAGACAAACTCATTGAACATATGTCGGCATCCATAAGAGAGGAAAATACCAAAGGAACAAAAATAGTTCCCTCTGTTGTTCCATCTGTCTGCAGAGGACTTTGTGCACCCAACGGTGGCCTGCACGCTTCTCTTTCTCACAAGTCAACTCTCGCTGTGCAGCCAAAGACGCCCCACAATTCTCTCTTTCCTGTCAGGGCGGATGCTATTTTCATCAATTCAGGTATAGTGACCTCATAGAGTCTAATAGGGTGCTGAATGAGAGCAAAACCCACCATGAATGACCCTCCAGTTCCAAGAAGACAGTGTTGTTTGCCTGTGATGAGCACTTAAACGTTGTTAGCTGGGCATGATGAATCTGGAAATGAGTGTCCTTGCTTCTTATTATGTGGCTGCGTGAGAGAATTACACCTTGTGCAATAACTCATTAAACTGGAGTAATTAGCATAAACAGCTGTACCACAATGACCCCCTTTTATCAAAGATATTGGGACCTGCCTTATAATGGGTCCCTGTCTATCTGTCTCTGCTATCTGTCTGTTTATTTCACCACCAGCAGAACTATACTTTTAACAACACGACACATTGTATTGCATGTTCAGTTGGCATTGCCTGAAGGTCGGGACTGATGATGTCCATCTGTCTTTGATTCTTTTACCCTCCAGTGAAATGTTTATGGTCTGAGTTGGAATGAGAAAATACGGGGTGAGTGAAAAGAGAGACAGCAAGAGCGATGAGGGGTTTGGGCGTCATTGTTAAGCTGAGCTCCGGGTTGGTCCTGAAGGATGGTTAAACTTAAAGTCCAAACCGAGCTTAGAGAGAAGGGTGGAAGTTAATCCCTCATCCTCAGGCAGGTGTATCACAAAGGCTAAACATATACATAGGAAGGCCGACCAGGGGAGAAAGTTGGGATAATTGAAGTCTGCTAAGAAATGAACATTTGCACCCTCAGGGTGAGTCAGCTCTGCTTTGTGGTATTACTTCTTAATGTTATCAAGGTAAAGGAGATGGGGGTTTCATTTCCCAACCTTTTTAACATTGTTTATGGCTGCCCGGTTTGAGAATTTCAGAAAGTATGGGCTTGGCAGTCTTTACAGTGTCTACGCTGGCTTTCCTCCATGTTTATATTTTTGTAAAGCTGCCTCAGTCAGATTTGGGGAATCTCTGTGCCTCTGGCACTACTTATTAGCCATATATTGCAATAAGCTTTGATTTGTAATGTTTATCAAATGAAACGTTTCCATAATTCCATGCTGGTGTGATAACACTGCCTTCCTTCACTGATCTGGGGGAGAGGAGGATGGGTGATCATTTTCTGTCCCACTAGTCTTAATCATTCATGACGCCGCCCGTTGTCTCTACAAGGTGTCTTTGTCTTTGACTGTCCTGATTCCTCTCAGCAGCAAAACAGCCAAAGTCAAATTGAATCCAGAAAGGAGGATTTTAAACGGAAAGATAAGGGGGCAGATATGCCTTAATCATCATTTGCTCTTGATTAGAAAATCAATGGCCTTTGATGCCAGAGTGCATGTCTGCCTTTGGAGTTAAGAGTGTGACAATGACAATGTGGACTGGAAAATTGGCCTTTTAAACAGCTACTATCTCTTTGTTGTTTGGAGCCCCATTCTTTAATGCAGTGAAAAGTCTCCTCTATCACATAATGTCTGCCTGTCAAAGAAATTACTTTTTCTCTCGCTCCTGTGTGAAACTTTGTTAAAGAAATCCTTTCGAAGCTTAGAAAGCACAGGGAATTTCTTAGTTTGTAGAGCTGACTTTCACAGCATTTCCTTGATTTATGTAACAGATGAGAAATAAAGTTGTCACTCAATTCTCTGTGGCAGTTGTGAGATATGCCAAAGCGAGAAAATCTTTGATGACTTCCCAGGTTTACCTGCCAGAAAAGTTTAAAGGTAGTGTGTCCCAACTTGTAGTATAGCGAGACTGTGGCAGTCAAAAATATTACAGTCTTTGCACTATGTTTATATATATATAAACATACAGTATGTGAAGAGTTAACTCACTATTGCTGTATTTTTTTCAGTGTGCCTTCTGACGTGTAGGTTTTTCTTGCCTTTATAGCTCAAAAATCAATATTTGTACATCTAAAACAGCTGGTAAAGAGGATGAGCAAACATCTGTGTCATACCTTAACCCTTACGTGCATCTGGTGTATATTTAAATATAAGTGAAGATAGGAATTCCATCTCTCTCTCTTCTTAATATTCTGTGGATGAAGTTTGTTTAAACTTGGCTTACCAGGCACCTTCGTTCACTCTCCTGTCCTCTCTAGTCTTTGCCTTTGTGCCATGCTGTTGTACTCGCTGTGTTTTTACTAGCTCTGCATATCGATCCTGCTTTATCACCAGCCTCTCCCCTCACAGTGAGCCTGCAGGAATATGGATGAGGTCTGGTTGGCAGGGGATGCACCGCTGATTAATATGCTCTGCGTGAGGATATGATGAAAATTCACATTTATGTGTCTATATGAACACTGTGATCTCGGTGTGGAGAACATCCGTAGTGGTAAACAGGAGATCTTCTGTGATGTTGTGGTGACAGAGGGCCGGGTATTCATGGAAATCTAGAAATTATAGATGCATTTACTACTGGTCTCCTCTTGCCCATCATGCAAAATGTGCAGTAGTGTACACAATGTATTGATTGCAATTCAAATAGAGGACTGACAGCTTCTAATCAGTGCAAAGGTATTAGCTGTTGCTATCTGTAAATGGGAATGTCAGTATTCAGTCCCTGATCCGTTCCATCCGTTCCACCCAGACCTGAGGTAATCTTGGGAGGACGTGCATGCTTTGTTATCAGATAACAGTCGACTAAATATGACAAAAGAAACATTTATTCTTGTTTCAGAAGAATTTACACACATAAAGCATAGGTTCCATAGGTGGACCTTAAAGAATGTAAGTCCAAATAATAAATGATAACAATATAAATATTAACTATAAATATAAAATAAGAAAAATGCAAAACTACTAAAATGATACATTTTTTTTTATTTGAATTCAATAGGATTTTACGTTTGCCAAGTCATACACAGCTGTGATATTGCCACAATACTTTATATTTCCACAATGTTTTCCAGTGTTTTAAGTGAGATTAACTGGTAGTGAGAAGGTGGAGTAGAGTGTAGTAAGCTATTTCAGAACTGTGGATGAGATGTGTGTCATGTGAAGCCAATTAGCAGTGTTTGCAGGTGCAGTCATGTGTTTGATGCCGTATTAGTGACTCCTACTGTGTTAGTTGCATGGGACGTCTCTGTGATATAGGTTCTATAGGGAGGACACGGAGCCTAAACCTTCATATGTGACTACATGTTCTCCAGACTATTGGAGGGTGTACAGTACACAGTAACAAGGACCACAGTGTGAAGGGTAACCACTCACTAAATAGTTAGTGAAAGGTCTTTGGATGAGTACATAGATTGATTTTAATTTGTTAATCAGCAAAAAAAATAAATAAATAAAAAATCACGATTATTTTTTTTGACTGCAGTTTAAGGAAGTCACCATTGACTCTGCGATGTTCACATCACATTTTTACAAACCAAATACATTGATTGATGCTTTAACCGAAAAACCAATTATCACAACCACAAAGTCTACCTTGAATGTAACATCAATTGCCAAATGTTGCCTGGCACAAATCACAAACCAAACACTAACACACCCTCATCACAACTGCTATTTGAAAGAGAACACGTGTGAAGCAGCTATTTGTCTGAGCTGTGCAGGTAAATACTTGAGCAGTTTTGCCCTTGACTTGCTTCAGTTGGTTTTGCCCTGAATAAAAGGGCGTTTTAAGAGAATTATGTAGCCGTAACAGTCATCTTGGTACCGCATGTTGTGTCAGCTGCAGTTGTTGAAAGTGAAGCAGAGGATTATTCCACCTGGGGAATAGCCACATCAATCAAACAGTAGTGATATGTCTCTCATTTTTACCGATAATAGGCTTGTTTCCTGTTGTGTCTTCCTGATCAGATATGTGTTTGGACACTAAAGAACAGTGGATCACCTCCAAGTCAGCCACTTCTGTACACACACTGACAAAAGCTGCCCACTTCATTGTAATGTCTGCGTGAAGAAACATGTTTGTGTGGTATTCATCGGGCTTGTGTGGTGTATTGTCCTGTTCTAAAAGTAAATTATATTCCCTGGTATCATAGACATATACAGTATGTAGTTCTTCTGCTAAATGCTTTTCAGTGCTTTTACTTCCTATCATTCTGTTCTCAGTGGTAATGCTGCCGTACATAAAGCTAACATTTTTTTTGTTTATGTATAGCATACTTCACCCGCACCGATTTAGTTTTTGTCGTTCTAGAGAATACCATGTGGCTCTCTACTCTAATCCATGCAGCACACTGTGCTCACAGCGTGACTCTGTGTTCCACTGTGGCAACCCTGCTGTGTGAAGGTAATGATTGCAGGTGTGTATGGAAACCACTTGTTGGCTTGACAAGATGCAAGTTGCAGACAAACAAACATCGTGTTTTTTATTCTGAATGATGAGCCTGTCACACCCCCTGGAGTGTGATTCTTCAAATCCCACCCGCTCTGATGTTTCACCTCTCTGGCACACTGTCATTCCTGTTGTTATATTCAACCGCTGCTTGATAACCAAATGTAAATAACATTCATATATTTGGGCCAATATTTATTCTTGTTTAAGTGCAGTGACATCTGATTTTGCTGTGTTTTCGTGGTATATTTGCATTAATGAATGTGAATAAATATTTCCTTTTGGATGGATAAACCAAAAGAGGGAAGAACGAATATTCAATATAAACAGTGTGTACACTGAATTCACTATAGGCCTACAAGTAGATAGACGTACTCTAACAGGTTTGTTAAAATGAGAGTTCTTACATTAAAGCCACCGTGTGGGATTGCGCAGCTAAAATTGAACAGCAGATGCAGTATGCACTGTGTGTGTTTCTAAACCCTTCTTGGCTCTATTGTTTAATATGAGTACTTCTGTGACCAGAGATAAGGCCGTTATGACCACAACAAGGCCTTGTCTTGCTCTACCATGATGCTTCTATTGCTCCTTGTGCCTGTTTGCTCCCAGGGCCAAAAACAATATGCTGTAAATTGCGCTATGGCCTCTTCAGGTTGATGTGCTGCCCGCGAACGTGATGTGATTGGGTATCGATTCACACCACAGCGCTAAAATTGCCTGCCTCGTGGCCCCAGACACCAATAGTGACAGCTTCAGTACAGGACAGGAAGAGTGCCATGGCATGGGTCTGTGTCTGGGAGAGGATACCTTCTCTCTGCTCTCTGATCCTCACCCTCTCCTCCTCAGAGAGAACAGGATTAGAGATTAAAACGACAGAGCCCTCCTACCGCGTTGCATCAAGGTATCACAGCCACATGTGCAGCATTCTAACGTGCCTCTAAAGCAAGGCTGTCCATTTTGGTGGCATTTTGCAAAAAAAAAAAAAAAACGTGTAAACATCCTCTTTTCATTAAAATGCCAGTGATATTTGGACACATTCGGACAGTTTTTTTTTTTTTTTTAATCTGCTCATGTTTTAGTATTTGCCACCCTGAACAAAGATGGGTGAGCTTTCTTCTTTTAAATCTAAAGTAGTGGTGACACAGCGTTGTCAGTCTGTATTCAGGATAATTAAAACATGCCCCGGATTCTGTTGGAAGAGGAATAGTGCTAGAGAAATTGCTTGAGTAATGAATAAATAGCAAATAATTCTGCCACAATTAACTCTCCTACATACCGAATGCACACCAGCCTTGCTCCATCTACAAGAACAAGGTGTTCAACTGAGGTAAATCCAAAGTAGCCTTGTACTGATGAATAAGTATCCTTGCCTTTTCAGATTTTAAAACACGCTCAGACTCCAAACTGTGCTGCTTTAATAGTCGACATCATAGTTTAGATTTATCAGATTTTTTCATTTTCATTTATTTAGACTCATACAATAGCTACCCAACATTCTCCACAAAACCCAGTTATACAGGAGGTTAATTGGAGGCAGGCTGTGTTCATGTCCATACAGTAACATTTCTGTGCAAGTAACTAGTACGGAAAATAACTAAGCTGGCTTACTAACCCTCTGGAACAGTTACAAACTGGGCCTGTCAGTGTCCACCGTTCTGACTCTCCAGCTGGCAACTACCAGAAACAGACAAATGCATTCCTGAGGTATACTTCCAAGAGCATAGTGATACACATTTTCCACTGTCTTATTAGACATTGCTTAAAGTGTGGCCTGCAATTTTTACTATAATATCCCACGTTTATCATAATGAATCCTGATATCACCTACAAACTCTTAAAATGCTTAAGGCTAAAACCCGGTGAAAAAAGAGCTGTAGAGGACACAACAGCTGCAAGCTGTTTAGACAGACTCACTTATGATAATATCTGCACTGAACACAGTCATTAAACTCCCGGACTGAATTGGAATTGCTTCCTTTCCCAATGAGACTTAACCTCAGCAGTCAGAAAAAAAAAAAAGCAACATGCAGCATTTTGATGATTTTACATCAATACTGTACTAAAATATACATTTTCTTCAAATACAAAATGAGTAATGGAGCATTTTTAAATTACATCTTAAACCTATTGCAATGTAACGGCCTATTTCAGTTGTGGGTAAACAGAAAAGCTTTCCCCCCTGCGTTCCTCTCCTTTGGCTCGGTGGGTGTTGATGTCCAAAGCTGAGGTACTTTTCTTTACACACAGCAGAACAAAGCATGATTTAGGGAAGTGGGAGGGCAGCTACGGTTGATATATGTGTGATTTGCTTCATAGCTGAGAAGAATGATGAATGGATAAAGTCCACAGCCACCAAAATGGTACCCTTGTGTACCATGGTGGAAGGAAAGGGGGAAGTCTGTACTTGAGAGAATAAAAACCAGCCTCTTTCAATCAGAACTACCTAAAAGTAAAAATCTGGACAATATATCCTTGTTGTGCTTTCATGATAAGCCTTATTCTGGGAGATGTGGGAGTTGGAGTATGAGAACCGGGGGTGAGGAGGGTGTCAAGGGGGCATGAAATGAGGCGTAAGTAAGGGATTTTTCTATTGACGGGCTGAAGAAATAAAAACCTGTTTACCTGGCCACAACTGCCTTAAATAAAGCAGGCTGCCATGGGTGAAAGTCAGAGAGGAATATCCCGCAATAAGACACTGTTAATGGAGGAGCCTTGAAACGCAGAACGCAGCAACTTCTAAACGTTGTCCTCCAAATGAAGTAGCTGTGATCATGTGTTATATCAGGGTATGTATGTGAGTGTGGCCTCCTGTGTGTGTGTGTGTGTGTGTGTGTTTGAGCCTCTTTGTCTGTGCGTTTGCAGTTGTCCTGTCAGGTCGTTTGTTGCTGGAGCTATTAATTCCCCCCAGCCCTCTGCCCCTGTTGTGCACTCATTTGCTGATATACTTGGTCTGTCATTACTCTATATGCCTACTCTGCATGTTGGGGAGAAATATTGACATTGTCAAGGCGCCGCTCATTGCTTCTGAGCGCGAGCCGTGCTTTTACATATCAGGTGTCAAACATAAAGGGTAAATTCATCAACGTATTCACACCTCGGTGATGTGGCAATCGTCCTCCCCTTGGACATAGATTGGGAGAAGAGGCACTTAGAGCGGGAGAACAGAATGAGCATTGAGATGCTGGAGCTGACCCAGCCATTTTGATGCATATGTTGCACAGAAATATTGACCAGCTCTTTAGTCTGTGACTCCCTCGGGACTGGGTAATTGTCTGTCTGTGTTTCTATTGTTTAAACTAACTGCATTTTGGCAGTGTTCCTCCTCAAATCAACGGTGGAGACCTCAGCAGAACAATCACAGAAGAGAGTGGTATCAGATCAGATGAAGCGGCTTCACAAATCAATTCTTATTTAAAGAACTACAAATATGTTCCTCTTAAATGTATTTTTATTTGACGAAGGCTGCTTTTAGAGCCTAATCGGAGCACTTGATTAACATTTTTAATATTCTTCTCACTCTGATGTATTTCTCTGTGATATCACAAACAATTAGCTTCAAAATAAATGTGCCTATTTGCCTTCTTGCTGTGAATTAGATGAGGAAATTAATACCACCCTCATATCTAGATGCTAAATATGACGCTGTTTACATCAGCCTGTTTTCTTTTGCCCCTGTCTCTATATACAGTATGTTCTATTTTATTACACTGTTATGTTTTATCTCATGTGGAGGTGGTAAGGATGCAACATATGTCAACTGCTGACGTCTTGATAATGCGCTGTAGAGAATGAAAATCACCTCACAACCATACATTACAAGTAGCAAAACACAAAAACAGTCATTATCACTGCGGATACGAGATCATACATGCTACATGCACTTTAACCAGTAAGATTCTGTGCGAAGCTGAGAAGTTGGAGGCCAGAGAGTTTGATGATGATCGTTTCAGAGAGGAAAAGGAACAGAGGGATCTGTTCTGTAGAGTCGCTAAATTTAGATCCCGCAATTTGTTTATTCTCAGATGGTGATGTCAACGTTCAGAGTATAGGATAGAATAGTATAACGTTATTATTAATACTGTTGACGTTACAAGGTAATCCAGGTATAAATTGCGTACAATGAGACAAACTACCTTAACTCCCATTTAATGAGTCTAAAAAATAAAATAATATATCAACTGAAGATTTTTCATTAGCTGTTGTTTATATTAACAACACATCTATGCAAAATAGCACATAAATCCTCCTTTTTTTTATTTTTAAACACAGTTTAATGAACATGCATGCTGTCGGTCTGAATCCTGTTTTTCTTTTCCTCCTATATTGGTATTAAAACCTGTTCTGTGAGCAGACATTTTCAATTTGTAAATGCAAAATATTGCAATGCCGTTCTTTTGATGACTTGCATCTAATTTGGAATTAGCATATCCCAGTGAAGTGTACTGTAATTTGTCTTTGATGATTGGTTCGTCTGTAATAGATGGGGGATTGCCTGAGCTCCCTACTGCCCTGTGTGTCTCTCTCTCCCTCTCTCCCTTTGCCTCTGCTGGAGAGGCACGCCGAATCTTTGAAATGTGATTTGACCATCAGAGCAGTGAGAAAGCACTAATATTTTACTGACCTGAAATGAAAGGGATTAGGAGCAAAAACCTCCTGCGAAGGGCTATCTCGATTTACAGGTGATGTTTTGTTTGTTTCTCTTTCTCCTTCCTTTAAAAAGAGGAAACGGGGATATAATCAAAAGATGTGTTCCAAAGCGTAAAGCTTTGAGCTTTGAAGCTTTTCAAATGTTTTGTTGGGAGAGGCGAGACGCTGGAACAGCATGTCTGCATTCAGAGCATCCATGAATCCCTGTCATCAGCTTCCTTCCATCTCCCTTCCCCTCACTTTTGCAAAATCCGAGTTTTACAACAGAGCAGATACAAACACTAGATAATGAATGACTAGAAGGCAGGGACTATAGAAATAGGAGTGTTTCAATTTCACAGCCAAGGGGCACATGGATTGCTTCAGTTTTATTGTGGGTATTGGTGGCACAAGAACTTTGCAATTATTTGCACAATTAGTTGTAATTATGGTATAAGCATTTATCTTGTGCACCCAAGAAATTTCAACGTGCATTCTGCAGGGTAGAAGAGGGAGAATTAATATAGATTGTTTTCTCCTGAAAGTGCTGCTTGTTTGGTTGACTGCAATTAGCAGTTAATACCTGTGAGATCTCCCGTCTGCTCAAACCGCCACTGTTTTCTGTTCCACAATGATCAGACAATTAATGATGGGTGGAGAACACTGGCAGGACTATGGTTTACGCCAGGCACTGTCACAGTGGTAGGCTGTGCCGTACAGCGGTTATTGTTGTTTTCTGGTTGAGTGTTCCCCCTGCCTTCATGACACACAGATTATGATGAGGTTACATTTGCTCTGCATGCTTTATCTTAGGTAGTGGAACTAATCGCACACAGATGCAGAAGCTTCCGTAGTGTCTCCCCAACCCTTGGGCTTTTTTTTCTCTGTTTCCCTGCACCAGAGAAGAATCTCAAAATACATTTATTTCAGAGTTTGTGCAGGAGCTTCTTGATGTGTTTGACACTAATAAAACCTGGTATTGTTTTGAAAGGTATTTGCCTTCTTGTTCCAGTGCTGATATGTTGCCCGAGGGCCAAATGTGTACAGAGTGTTGTTTTACATCTAATGTTGTTTGGATTTCATGCTCAGGCTGGGTTGAAGACCTGGAAATAGGTTTTTCTGCATTTCCCCCCTCCCCCCCGCGGTCAGTGTGACGTCTGTCCCCTTAAATGCTCCTCAGTGATTTGTAGGTTTTAGTAGAGATTCTTGGAAATATTCTTGGATATATTAAAAAGGGTCATCAGTCTATTGAACTGAGGATGATGTCTTAGTGGGTGTTGTATTGGACTCCAGTGTAACACTCTGCTGTTCTGTGTTATTAAAGTTTTTTGCTGACATTTAACTGTGCATAGACAACACCTTCTTTTCACAGTGCCAGGACCTGCATAGTTTTGAATCCTCTAATGCATCACGCATGTTAAACGTGAAGACGCAAAGTCTCTGACCCTGTTGCCACCCTGACCACAGATCGCACAGGG
Source organism: Mugil cephalus (assembly GCF_022458985.1). Classification (NCBI taxonomy): domain Eukaryota; kingdom Metazoa; phylum Chordata; class Actinopteri; order Mugiliformes; family Mugilidae; genus Mugil; species Mugil cephalus. The sequence continues at coordinate 9,396,939 of NC_061770.1, read as the reverse complement.
ATCCTGTGCACGAGGCTGTATGAGTAAAACTGTCAAAATACTTTTAGAAACTGAAGATTTAGTTTAAGCAGCAAATCTTGAAAAAAACCCAAAAGAAACCAGATAGGCACATTTGAATAATATTTGAAAGAATATGTTTTATTTGGTGTATTTCACATCCACTTCACACAAACAATATCACACAAATGAACGTGAATCATTTTATGCATACCAAAATGTGCAGACTTAAATAGATGAAAACTTTCTGCTTCGACTGCACAGCCATTTGTGTAGTTTTTCTTTATTTGGCAAAGAGTAATTCCTTTGTTGTCTTGGGTGTGCTGGAGCCTCACAGACTGTTTTCTAGTCTACTTTAGGAATCCTTTTTTGTTTGGTTTTTTTTTTTCTTTGGTTGAACAAAAAAAAAAATCAGTCACAGTCTTTGTCTTACTAGTGTCTAACACTGTGTACACACAATGTGCTTTGTGTAAAACCATAGGAGAAGGGGATGCTGTGGAAGCATGTAACATAAGGAGTGACTGATGTGTTAGCATAGCATTGGTGCCTTGCCTAGTCTACCCAATTTTGCTGAGAGGTTTTGAAATGAGCAGGCACTTAATTTATGGTCTCGACACTATTATAGGATGATAAAAAGATGACTTCCATTGTTTTAAAGGGTTAGAATAAGCGTGTCTGCGATTCACTAAACTATGAAATAGGCCACCACCACTTAAGGAAACTGAGCATCTCTGGTTTGTGCACTGCTGTGAATCAGTGCTTACTACAGCATTTTGTCACATTAATATTTGAGTGCTACATATTGTCAAGTGGATGTACGATTTAAACAGCACTTACAGTGAAGTGTACTTACTTCAACTCCTTGTTTATTTCTTCCAGAGACTTCCGAGCAGCCGCCATAATGGTTTCCGTGTTTATATTGAACTTGACCTCTGACCCCTGACCTCCTGCATAAGCTTGGTAATCATTTCATTTTTTATTTGGTGCATTATGATTGATTTCAACCTTTTGCCATTATGTGTCATAATCATTGCCATTATCTCTCACTGAACTGTTTTGTTACCTCTGTCTCTTTGCTTTCGTTTCCCTTCCCTTTCTTTTGGTTTCATTTTGTCAAATTATAACTGTTAATTTATTTGTGTCCTTTTTATTTCAGCCTTGTCTCTCTCTGTGCTCTGTTACTTCCACCGTCCTTTATCCATTAGTGTTGCACAAATTTCACACTTTGCGTTTGATAACAACTTTCCTTTCTTTCTTATGTTCTGTCATTTCTTTTCATCATCTTTATATGATAAACTATCCAACTGTATCTTCATTGATTCTTTTTTTGAGTCTATTACCGAGGATTAAAACCCCCTATTTCACACATTGTGTGCTGCAGTGAGTCTCTGTCACCACCTCGCTCTTCCTTTCTCCGTTTCTTGTATGTGTGTGGGTGGAGGTAATGTTTGAAAGTGACAACACAAGGAAACTAAAGACAAAAGGGAGGAAATATGGCACAGCAGTGTATTGCAGTATCACATCCCTTGTGGGTATTATGCTATTATTTCCTGAAATATCAACCGAACACCCACCAGGCAGACAATATGCACAGGAATGCATCATCCTTTTTATTGTTAAATATATTCCAAAAAACTCAGTCCTGGTAGATAGTAGGCATTCAGAAACAGCAATAGGCCAGTGGGCCGATGGTGTGGCAGGGCCAGGGCTAGACGTTAGGAGAGCTGGCAGCGGGAGGGAAAAGAGAGTCACAAGGTTGCAACCCAGAGCAGTAGACTTGCTTGTCTCAGCAGAGTAAACATCACCCCTCGTCTGCACACAGTAATGACTAACAGAGGAGGACGTGCACAGAAATACTATCAGGACCACTGCCTTGTCCTGCCAGACCCCACACATGGCATTCCTCTCATCTCCCAGCCTTTGCATTCCTAAAAAACAAGCGAGTATTCGAGGTCCTGCAAGTCATCTTACCTCTGCTCCTGTTTGTTTAAGGCAACACGGTCACGCTCTGTGGGCCACCCATCTTTTCAAAGTAAAGACAGATAAGTAGTGTGTTTTGGTGGTGTAGTGCTCTCCACGGGAGCTTACGTTTGATGAGATACAGTCGCACATATGGCGTATTGACCACTGTGTACACTGACTTATCAGACTCCAATCAGGAGCAGTCGGTATGCAGCACAACAACAGGAAATTATGAGTGATTGGGAGCATCTTGAGATCTAACCCGGAGTTGTTTGACTGATTTTCTTTTAATTGGTTGTCGTCTCCCACTTGACACCATCAAAGCTTCACGCTGGAGGTGAGGCAGATGAAATGGTTCCGTAATAATACAGCAAGCTTGATAAGAGGCGCCGCCTTAGAAACATTTTATAATGTGATTGCAATCACAAACTAGTTACCACATTATTGTCCTAATGTTAATGAGAAAAGTGAAGATACTGCGTAATTGCTCACTAGCTTGATACATTTTTGACTGGTTATTCAACCAGAACACGTCTTTCTAAATGTTTGCCGTAAATTTAGACCTAAATGCAGTAAATGTTAAGGACGTGTGAAACAGAACAGACAAACAAAAACTGGTGTTAAAACGTCAGACGCTAATTTATTGACTTGAGCATATGGTTATATGTATAGATGTATGGTCTTTATTTGTCTTCAGTGGTACTCAGAACATATTTGACACCTCCCTTTTTAGCGATGTGGTGCAAAGTTACCACATTTGCACCATCTGCTATTCTAATGTTTACTATTTACTTTGTTCTCGACATTCAACTTAACTGTGCCCAAAGGGACCTCCACCTTAGAATGACCCAAACGTACCATACATAAAACATAATAAGATACATAAAACATATCACATTAATATGTAGAACGTATGCTAAAAACTCCTCCCTTTTATTATTAAAACTGAATCTGATTAGGAAGAAACCACCGTCAGTTGTAACAAGGAGCGAATCCTCCTTAAAATGTTGGTTGACTGCTACAGTGAACAGATCAAATTCAGTTCAGTTGCTAGAAGTGTAGCATGAACTTAACATCCACCCTTAGTAGCATCCAAATAAGGTGCTTCCAATTAAGAGCTCTCTTTGCAGCCCTGCACATAGAGTATACAAACACAGACAAATTTCACTTGGGTTGCATTTTATATATCCAGCAGATTTTACTGCAGAAACATTTGTTATCCCTGCTTAACAAAAGCCTCTTTTTTTTTCTTCTTTTCTGTAGTGAGGGCATAGTTGCTACTAGAGGGGAGCATTTGTTTATTTATGGACCTCGGTATGTGTCTTATTGTAATCACACAGAAATAGTCCACTTACCACTTGTTTACAGCTCAAAGGTTTATCAAAGCAAAATCCTTTATGGGACGGAATTTTGTCATCCATCTGTATGAAAGGTAGCGACTGGAAAAGGTTGAGGACATTGTTGTAATACCAAGAGGGGCAGAACCCTGAAATTTGCATGGTGAGGAGAAGCTGTGGCAGCCTGAGACTCGGTGAAGACAAGTGTTTGCTATGCCTAGTGATGTGCGAGACAGAGCTAGAAGATTATTGTTAGCATACTGAGAAAAGATCATGAATTCCAATGATTCCCCAAAGCGCCGGCAGACGATTTACTGAGACTGTGCCTTTACCCCCTCTATCTATGTATGTCACTACAGAGTGCTGTCAAGGCAGATGATTTTAGGTCGAGGGGAGTTGATGGTGTCCCTGTGTGCACTGATTCAACATCTGATAATGAGGAAGAAATGCTTTTTCAGTTAAAAACACAAGCAATGTTTGAGGAAGAAAATAGCAGACAGCCAAGGCTGGCGCACCATGCATCCCGCTAAAGAAAAAAAAAAGAAAAAAAAAAAACAGATGACGGTGAAAAATTCATCCTTTAGAGCCTGTTTAATATGTGTTAAGGCGTAGCTTGTGAAACCTCTCAGCTCCAGTAATTTCAGCACATCAAAGACATGCCTCCTCCCCAAGCTGGTGTAGTCTTAAGAAGGGCTCATCATATCCAATCACACATTCACCCATGGATCTTGTGAGGAATACCTCCAGCCCTGTAATTTAGTTCATTAAAACCAGACTAATATGGGCCTGGTCAACGGCACAACTAAGCGCTGCGCTGTGACGGCGATTGCAGCTGCTAGTCCTTGTCCCTCGTTGACCTGTTTTGTTAACTCTACTGCTGTATTTCACTGCCTGATTAGATGTCACTCAATTAAAAGCACATTTCTGCAGGGAGAGCAGCCTCTCTAGTTGCCATGGATGCTGTTGGAAAGGTAGCAGAGCTGTGTAATGTGTGTCCCAGGGCACCATAATGAAATATCCACGCTCTCACAGCAGAAATACACTGACAACCCAAACTTTCACACCCAATCAATGAAAGTTGTGTGGCTGGCTTTTTTTTTTTTTTCCACGTTGAAAAATTAAAAAGGATGTGCCTAGTAAGTCACAGAGGACTCACCCATTTTATAGTCAGCTATGAGAAGCAGTAGGATTAATAGACCTCTTCTAATATGCCTCGCATTGGTGGTCCCTGAACACCCTGATCAGGTAAGGCCCAGCGAAGCAAAGATCATTTATAAGTGGTTCATTATTTTACCTTCAGATTCTTCTGTCTGGCATTGATTTAATAAACACTGATGTATCTCCTTGTAGAAGAGAAGTGCCATTTTTCATTTCCTAGATTTGCTATCTTTGTTATCGCAGTTATCTGTTGAGCTCTGGCATTTCAGCGGTAATGCGCTCCCAATCTCGACTGTGTGCAGGAAGTGGGGAAATAGTGCAATTCTTCTGTGGCAGATATTCCTTTTAAGGTTTACTCAGAGATTCTTTAAAAGAAAATATTGTCTTTTATCCCTTTGACTGTGCGTCTGCACTTCCAGGCTTTGTAAATGAACAGTTTGTTTAATGAAGTTCCCCCAAAGTGCAATGATTATCTGTGAAAGGATTCAACAACGTGTGACATCAACAGTGAGGTACAATAATTAATGATCTATCAATGTGTTCAAATGATTAATGTATGTGTTTTTTCAGGTGATGGGCCCAGAAACCGTGTGAAATAGACAATGAGCTCAGCCATTGTGTATTCCCTGCGGTGAATAGAGGCAATGGCACAGAGAAACACTATAAAAAGCACAGAAAAGTGATGAAAGGAGTCAGAAAAACCAAGCTCTTTATTATTAAGGTGAACTGTCAGTAAAGGCTCATGCTTGTGCCCTAACGTTTTTCTTTTTTTATTAATTTATTTATTTTTTTTGTAAATGAGAAGCTTGTTTTCTGCTCAAAGGCTTCTCCTCTGAAGTGTTAAAAGCAGTTTGTGGTCAGATTAGGTGTGTACGGCCGGCACATCGAATCAAGATGAAAATGAAATGGAATGATCAATTTGCCCTGCATTAATCCCTCCTCTCCAGCTGCATCCTATCGATTTTCTTGTTCGGCTTCCCTGATAACAAGAATCATTTAAAGGTCACATTTTGATGTCTGTCAAAAAGAAAACATTCTTAATGCATTGTGAGTGGCCTTTGAGGCTCATGTTTGTCAGAAAGCGCAGGCTGAATCTCGGTACCTCAGACAGATTATACAGAAAACAGGGGCTAAACAGCCGAAGATGCAGTCGTTAGAAGGTTACCAAGCAGGTACCGATTTTACTGGCCGATTAAAATCCTTAGATCATTCTTAGAAATAGCGCTCCTCTTTAAAAACGATGAGTTCCCCTTTAAGGTAATAACTATGATGTACACCAAAATTATTTCCATCCAAGCATACATTTTTAATTCATCAGAGGACTGCAGACTTTGCAAGACTCACTGGTGAAGCACTTGCTTAAAATAGCTTGGTGCATGCTATCCTGATGGACATACAACAATATTGCTAATAAGCTGCAGCCATGCTGAGCTGTGCCTTTACTCACACGACACCAGATAGATAGATAGATAGATAGATAGATAGATAGATAGATAGATAGATAGATAGCCTGGCTTCCTTTCTACTGTGAATATCATTGTTAGACCCCCTGTGCTATATGGTTCACACACGCTACTGTATGATACAATAACTGTTCAGAGACAAGCTGCACACCCGATTTTCACAAACATCCAGCACTGACCTTTACTTGCTCCAGCTCCAGGATATAAAGTCGTGCATCATGGACCACTGCCTCAGGCACTTAGGATTCTGGGAGGGAGATGTCTTCAGGGAGATTCTGATCAAACGCAAAGCATGCACAGATATCAAAGCAGCTGCACTTTTGTTTGTACAGTTTTGTGTAAAACCCAACAATTACACTCAGTTCATTCACACGATATGTGTTTAAAGTATATTTGTCAGTGACAAACAAAAGTTAATCAGGGAAATAAATAGTTGGGCAGTATTCTTCGACTTTTAGGTGGGTGGTAAAACCAGAGAGGATACATTTTGTGTATTTGCTGTTGTAAAAGGCTCATCGTTGTGCGGTTTTGAATACTGCAGGCGTGCACGCAATACTTGCTCAAAGCAAAAAGAAAAAAAAAGATTAGGGAGAAGTAACGCATTAACACGAAACATATTAGGAGTTTGCAGAGGGTTATTTTCAGCAGGTGCAGTTCGGTTCAGGCTTCAGTGTAATGGCCAATCACAGTAACTTCTCTCACCTCCATTAAAATCAGCAGACAGTTAAATGGGTGGAGAGGAACGTCCAGACTGGCCTGTCTGAGGAGAAACAGGCTTCCTCTGGGGACGAAGACTCTCAGGAATGTAACACAAACCAAACTTCTTATATCAATTGACATGAAAAATTACAGCTGTGGCAAATAAATGAATGTTATTTTAGCAGATAATAATGTGTACAAACAGCGTGTAGAGAGACTCGAGTCTGTTGCCTCAGAGGATTTGATAAATTAATTCTGGGCTGCAACTAACATTTATTTTTATTATTTCACCAAATAATCAGACAATTGGCAGCGATGATTAATTGCTAAATTGTTTGGTCTATGAAAAAGCTAAAACAAATCTGGTCTCATAATTTTCTCAATTTTGCAGAGCTTACGATGACATCATTAAATATATTATTTTGTCTGACCAACACTTTAAAACGTAAAGATGTTCAGTTTGTGGTGATATTAATCTGAGAACAGTCAGCAATCCTCACAAGGAAGAAAAACAAAGCGAGTGTTTGGCTGCTTTGCTAGAAAAACCCAACAACTTGCTTAATAAGATATCAAATCAAAGGGTGATTAATATCCATCGATGCTTCACTGAATCGTTGCAGCTCAAAATGAATCGATGTGCACTGTTTTAACTTTGTACAGCAGCTCATCCCACATAACTTAGTATCGACTCTGCATTTATCACAACAAAAGTTACCTTTTCAAGATATTTTTTGAGCATGAAAAACCTGTGCTGAATTATAATCAAAGTGAAAGAGACAAAGCACAACACGCAAGGGAGCGTAGCCACGGTGCTGGGGAGATTTGTGCGCACATTTCCACCAGCTAAAGCTTCTAAAATTGTTGTCGACGCTCACGTCTGCGATGAGACATGCTCAAAAAAAGCAAGCGCAGCGTCATGCCAAAACACCTCTGATGCTATGAGAAACAAAATATGTTCCCTCTGTGCAAAAAAAAAAAAAAACAAAAAAACAAAACGAAAGAAAATAATTGATTTTCTCACAGTTTAAGAAAGCCAGCAAGGAAACGGAGGTACGTGCGCTTGATGAGTGCCCGTCGTTTAGTTTGTGAGTGTTTTTGCTCTACTACCTGCCTGAGCCCATACTGTTTTTAGTACGTGGGCCCCCAAATGAGGGTGAGGAGAGCTGACTGAGTTTAGGAGAAGAGGAGCACAGAGCCCTTCCACTCAGTGCCTGGGTCAATATAAAACCTCATTACTGGGGTGTCATAGAAAATTTGTGCACTTTCTGCTCCATCTAGCAGCAATTTTGCTGGATAAGCACTGCTCTCGTTTGGGCCGTTTTAAGCATTTTCGCTAAAGAAAGGCTTGCAAACAGGAAGCCACTGCTTCTCCACAGGGGCCCTGGCAGCCCACACCCCCCCAGCGCTGCCTGCGCTCTCATATATGTGTGGTGTTGTTTTTGTGTGAATACATGCGCGCCCATGTGAATGAATATAATAGACTCTCAGTTTATGATTCTCCATCCTGTACAGGCAGACTGTGACAGACGTGCGTACCACATTTCGAACTTGAGTTGTTTCTTTTTTTTTTCTTTTTCTTGGCTGTGCAATATGGTGACTGAGAATGAAGACATGTAACCACAATGTGGAATCGAAGATGTGTGTTTGAAATAATTAATATCTGAGTAATGTTTTCCATATTTTTCCGTCCTTCTCCAGCTGAAATATAATTTTTAGTCGCTAATCTCCGTCCTGATGTCAAAAACAACGCATCAGAGGGGAAAAAAAATAAAAAATACTGTTTCTTTTGTTTCCACTTGGCCGCATGTGGGGGAGCAGGCATGATATTCACATGTTGATAGAATGTTTTTCTCCTCATCCTTGCAAAATTGCATTTTATGAAAGCAAACAGAATGACTTGTTTATAAATATGGATGCCTGCATTCTGGACAAGCTTCTCAGCCAGCGTCACATTGGCCCCGCCGCTCCATGGCGGAACCTTGTAATTTCAGAGAGTGGGGAGAGAAAATGAATCAAAGAAAAATGATAAAGGATAGAAGTGCCGTTTGGCCATCCTGTAAAGTGTTTTTATTATTATTATTTTTATTTTTTTTTGTAAAACAGTGGAGACAGTGGCTGAACAGAATGTACACAACAAAGATCCTGAATAAAACATGACCAGATAAAAGCCAAACATGCAGAAAATACCAGAAAGGTCAGAAAAGAACCCTGGCCATAATTATGGCTGGAGAATTTGCCAGGAACGCACTAATTAAACCACAGACAAATCTCCAGTCTCGACCTGCCCCCGTCCCCCTGCAGCTCCAACAGAAGCCTACATATTAATCATCGGGGAGGGGAGCGAAGACTTGGCTGCCCAGAGCTGGCGGTTCTTGTGTACTTTAAAACAAACACGGAGGCACACACATATGCCAGCGCACTCCCATCAGCCACATTATAACTGAGACCAAAAAAGAAGCAGGAGGAAGATCTAGAATCACGTATTTAAAAGTTGGACTGAGCTGAAGGTTGAGTGGCTTCCTGCTGGAATACGGACTGGTACCAATCAGCATCTCTAATTCAAGTAGAGTGGGAGGCCTTTTTTTTTTTAACACCAAGGCCACAGAGTAAAGGAAACAAAGGCAATGAAGCTGGGCTGTGTTGTTGTGAGTTTCTCAGGCAGGTAAAAGTTAAGGCTGGATCACGCTGGCTCCCACCCGCAGAGTTACCCGTTAGCGTGTGTGTGCACATCTATACATGTATAGGACTGACTATGTCGTGCTGTTCACCTCCAACGGTGTATCTGTAGGTGACTTTCTCGTTAACGCCGGATGGCTGGTGATGATCTGAGCGTTCCCGCTCCACTTCCGAGTTTTCAAAATTGTGCCAAATGCTGCCTGTGGAAAGAAAAGGAAAAACAGCAGCATGGAGGTATCTTAAAATATAAATATATTTACGCCGTCATTTGACCAACACATGACATGAGTTAATTTCCCCTGTGTTACCTGCTATATAGAAATAATGTTTATGTTTATTATTTGTCAGTAGCAAAAGCTACACCGATCAGCCACAACATTAAAACCACTGACAGGAGAAGTGAATGTCATTGACTATCTTGTCATAATACAATGTTCTGCTGGGAAACCTTTGGACCTGGCATTAATTCATGTGGATGTTGGTTAGATGTGTATCACCCACCCACCTAGACCAGACCAGGCGCCCCCCACCCCATAGCAATGACACTCCTTGATGGGAACAGCCATCAAAAACAGTTTAGGAACAACTCAAAAAACAAGAAGAACAGCAGAAGGTGTTGACCTGGCCTCCAAATTCACTAGATCCCAAACTGGTCAAGTATCTGTGGGATTAATCCATTGAGGCTCCTCCCCTCAGCCCATAGGACCCAAAGCCCCCCACTAACAATGTTCTGTTTCCAGACACCACAGGACCCTCAGCAGCAACATGCCCATTCTCTGATGAGCCACAACTATGTTTGGAGGCACAAGGGAGACCCACACAATATTGGGTCATAATGTTATGCCTGATCGGTGTGTATCTGTACAGACTCACCTTATAGTTGCTTCTGCATCTGGCTCAGCTGCTCCTCACACTGTGGCACGAGGGAAAATGTTTTACAGTTCCCCGTGATCCAGATGGCTAACTGTACACGACCTCCAGCACTGAATGATAAATGGCAAAAAAGCCCATTTCATCCATCGCCCAGCTCACCCCTCGGCTGCACACTGATATTTCTGCCGAAAGTGTGGTGAAAAGCACAGTTGGATGTATGGATGCGGGCTGCTCTGGAGAGGATTTGATATAGAATTAGTCAGCGTCCACAGTGACTCTGCTGACAGAAGCTACCTGTGCTTTTGTATTCACAGGGTGGGGGTCCAAGTCTCAAAGCCTACCAGCTGATGGGACAAAACGCTGTCAACAAAGATTAGTGGCTTCTGTGATATTATGATTGTGGGCTGATGTCCTTCTGCTCTAGAAGACAAACGCTCAGTCGCCAGATGTAAGGTCCCACTTCCTGAGGAACAGGTGTGGACCCCCCAACACATCGGTGCCATAAGCATTGTTCAAGGAATTTACACTGTTAATTGTGTGTTATACTACACGCAACGGGGTGCTCTATAAAAGCAAGCCATCCAGTGAATTAGCTTGTACGTATTACAACACAGCCTGAATGCGGTGTCTGAGCCGTGCGCTGTGTTTTGTTGTTGTGTTCTGTTTTGTTGGGCTCTCCAATGGCCTGTTCTGGGAGTGGAGCCCTGGGGCTCACTGAGCCACATAACCGCCCCTGTCAGAGGAGGCCTGCTGGCTGGCTGGCTGGCTGGCTGGAGCAGCCATAGAGAGTTTGTGGCCTTCACAGTTAATCATAACGCCAACTCACTCTTGCCTGATTGTATTGGCGGCTCCAGGGATCTGCCATAATTGGATCCTTGTAAGTGGGATGGAGGAGCTAAACAACCAGATTGCTGTTTGTTTATACCTTTTCATATATTAGTAACGTGCCGAGACTTCTCAAGCAGTCTGGGACTTGTCTCGCCGCTTGCCGCTCTAATTAGTAATTCATTCTTAACATATGCCTCAATTGTGGCCCTATCCAGCTATTTGTGATTAACTCCACTTTAATTAGAGTTGCTCATGCAGACTTTGGCTCTGCATGGAGGTGTAGTGGGCACTTGAACACCACCGGTACGCTGCGTGGGTTCGTGTGGCAGAGATGTGCTCTTGATGCGTCTGCAACTTTTCTTAGTGCGGACTAAAAAATTAAAATGCCCTATTTCAGAAGCGCCGTTATGTGGACACAGCACGGATTTGTGTTGCGAAGAAACGGACAGATAAATAAATCAGCTGACTCATAACAAGACGAATGAATACATACATAAATGAATACATTCATTTATTCGCGTAGTCGCCACCGGAAAGCTACGTGTTGAAGACGGCGCATGCTGTTATGTGAATCAACAAATGTAAAGCATTGCAAATGTGGCAGCGAACGGAGGGTGTTAGACTGAGCATAAGCTTGATTTCGATGCATGAAAGTACAAACATGGTATGAAATTGTCACTTCAGGTCCACTGGCTCTGTCTTGTATTGAATGATTTATTAACTAACACGTTACATGTTCCGGTTTTAACTGTTTTTTCGAAATATCAAAGCTTGATATGAATCTGCGCTCGATTGTATTGCTCGCTGTCCTTGACAGACCAGAAAGACACACACTGAGTTTCATCTAACAATTTCTCACCTCTCTAATGCTTGTCGCCGCCCACTGTTTTAACATCCTAACTTAATCAGCCAGGATTAGATATTTCTTTTAACGGTTCCTTTGCAGTAATTAAGCGGCACATTTTTCAGACGGCCCCCATGTCACCTTGAAGTGCATGTGTGTAATGAGAGTATGTGGAAATTTTCATGATGAGAAAATTTAGTACTTCTCAAATTACAAACAGCCCGAGCCGCTCTGGAGATATACGCTGTATAATCTAAACTTTGCAAAATAAATCAAAAATTGGTTTCCACTTTGGAGCACTCCAATACCAAAAGCCAGTAATTAAAAGGCGTCAGCTTTGCAGATTAACTGCAGAATGGAGTTTGTGGGAAAACACACGCAGGGAAGGGGGCATTTAGTCACATGGCCCCGAGTTCCCCCACAGATAAAGCTCATTTTCTCTAGCAGTGGGGTAGAAAGAGCGGAGAACACAGCCCATTTGGTTTTGGCCTCACATGGGGCCCACAGGGGTAGCCAGCTTTTTATTTAAGGTCACCAGGAATAAATGGGATTCAGACTGTGTCTGGCAGGTTGCAGTGGACAGAGCCCAGGCTGGGGCCTTCCACCCCTGCTGCCCCCAGGCGCCCTCTCCATCTCCACTCGCAGGAGAGCGCAGGTCTTTTCCTGCCTTCCATTTCACTGTCTGGAGCCCCGGCTAAATACCTCGCAACTCTCCCACTTCTAATACCAGCACTGTGTCAAAGGGTAATAGCATGTTAAAATCCCCCTCAGGTTGTTCAAAAGGGCGAATGCAGAAAAAAGGATCCCAGTAGAAAAGCTCTTAATTCCATTTAGCTCAATAATGAGAAACAAAGAGAGGGAGAGACATGGGGAGGGTCCGCATTGTCGGGTACGCGGCGTGCAACACATGAAACGCAGACACCCCATGGCAGACCACATCAGATGATCCTCTGTTGGGCGACACAGCGCTTGAGCCACTGTGTAATAAAACCCGCAATATGCTTTCAGGGGAATGAGTGGCCATCACAGTTTAAGGGCTTTTCTCTCAGGTGGAGGCAACAAAAAGCTACACAGATGGATCTGGCTGCCTGTCAAGCTTTGTATCAGTGACTGTGCTTTTGAGGAAATATGAGAGGCTGGACTGCTGTCCCATCACAGCGTGATTCAGAATGAGAGGGAATGGAGCTCATGCAGAAGCCAAGCTGCTCTCTAGAGCTGTGAGTATTTGAGTGGGCCATGTGTTGGAGGGGGCTGCCTGCTCTACCTTCAGACTGAGGCATGCTGTACAAGTGCTAAACAGGGACTAACAGCGTTCCCATATCTGTCAAATTCTCTGCCTAATCACTTCTCACCATTTCCAACTTGTTACCTCCTAATGTCTTATAAATGTCTGAAGCGTGTGAAAAGAAAAAGCTTAGTATGCACTGCAGTAGCATACGGACTACTGGTATAATTGATATACTGCGTTTCCTCAGTGTAGCAGATCCTATGCAAGCTGTTTGAGTGCAGCGAAAAATCTTTTAACTATGACAGATGAACACTGATAGCAAATCCTGTTTTTTTATTAGATATTATATTTCACTGCCTATTTTAACATTGCATACAAACTGCTCTTGATGCTTAGGAATAACAGACAAGACACAGTATTGTTGGTGCTGACATTGCCGCCTCCTTTTCATTACAATGTTAATAAAAGGGGGAAAAAAAAGAAAAAAAAAACACTGTTTGAGGTGGAACTATTTGACTTGGACAGCCTCCACAGAAAGGAGACCTTGAATAAAAAGGCATGTAAGTAAGTTTTTTGAACCAGATCCGCACAGATGGCTTCGTAATTGTTCCTTGCTATGCGAAATATCTGTTTGTCTGTATGTTTTTATGTGGGTTTTTGAAAGGGTAAAGGAAAAAGTGAATAAATGATAATGTGCAGAAAAGGCATTTCACTCCGAGACGAACAAAAATAGTGTCTGAAACAAGTCCTGCAGGATCTACAGGATTTTCCATTGTTTTAGTTGTAACTGGTGACGTTGCGGTTATAGTTAAATACACGGTATAATAATTAACAGTGACACATATTTAGTTGCGGTGAAGATTTAATTGTCCAGGATATCTGTTCTACAGTGTGTGTTGTCCTATATTGGCAGCCTTTGTATATGTATGTATAAAAAAAAGCATCTTGTTAAACCAAAGTGGATTTGAATAAATGAAAAACTGTTAGATCAGTGCTTAATTTCAAAGCCAAAACAATGAAAAATCATTTATTGTTTGTCAAAATCGTCATTACCCCATTACACTGAAATGCAAATGCATTTGTACAACTTAACAATGGCTTAAAAATTATCCATAATATTGAAAATGTTTGTCCCTTCACAAAATCCTTTGTAAGGGAGATATTGTTGTCCGTTGCCGCGGCCAATTGTCTTTTAAAAATGAGAATTGTTTCCATCTCAGTTAAATCTATGAACAGCGACTGTTGGGAAGCAATTAATTATTTCCCTTGATGGCTAATACTTACAAGCTTTATACATTAAATGTGATGAGTACTGCACTCTGCCTTAAAGGTATTATCACACCGTTTAATACCTTTGGTGTACGGATGAAGGAACTATGCTTATGGTTGTGACATAGTAGCATTTTCCATCATTCGTTCATTCATTGTTTTGTCTGGTTTAACCATTTTCTCAAACCGAGATACGGAGGTCACTTTAAAGAGGGTGTTGAGTCGGTTTAAAAGTTTCCTGAATATAATTCATTTTTTTTTGACATACACAGAATAATGTGCTTTGGTGCAGGCAAGGCTATCTTGCTAACCTTAATCTTGATTTTATTCCAATGAAATGTCATGTTTTATTAGTACCTATCCCTGTAATGAGGAAAATGAAATCCATTTTTACTGACTGAAAACTTTTGAGAATCTCTAATTTAGTTTATGAAATGTTAAGTAGAAAAAAAACGCCAGTCTCTGTCCAAGGTAACATCTTCCTGGAGTCACGGGTCGATAATGCAAAGATATTTTGTATGGAGTAGAAATAAAAGAAAAGCAACAAGAAAAAGATTGAAAACTACAACCGTAGTGTTCACTGATTATCATTCATTATCAGAGAAGTCACTGAAGATTCTTTTGTCAATCGATTAATTCGTGAATTGTTTCTGCTCTAATGTGCATACACTGTGATTTGGTACAATATCTTATTCCTATCAGGCCCTCACCACAATGCAAAATGTTCAACCTGTTTTTTTTTTTGTTTTTTTTTTCCCCCAAACATATGCATGGAAATTAGGAATGTGATTATGCAGATTGGGAGAGGAGCCATGGGTACCAAATGTCAGATGTCAGGTATGCATTTTCAGACCCTTGTGGGATGGAGATGATTATCATGGTAATTATTCAGCAGTTGAACAATTCGTTTTCTGTGCATAACACTGGGATGCACATCTGCCCAGGGATCTGACGCTGGTGTTTGTCTCCCGCCACAAAACAAGAGCGTGTCAGGGATATAGGCGGAGACGGGGAAGGCGCGGCAGGGTAAAGTGATGAAGCGAGTGCAATGTCTGCAATTCAGCCGAGATAAACTTGGTTGAGGGAGAAAGAGTTGTTGTTCCATGTGCCCAATTCCCTCCCATTTCTCTTAGCCCCTATCCATGGCTCCTTTTAGCATTAAAGAGATTGGGCTGGAAGTGGAGCAGATATCAGTCATCTTTATCTTCCAGATGGGGGGGTGGGAGGCTGCTCGGGTCCGGGCATTCCTCTCTTTATGATTTCTTCCCCTCTTTTTGTTTTCCAGCCACGTTCTGTGCATTATTTTATACACTCTGTATATTCGGAAGCCACTCTTGTGGTTTAATATGCAAGATAAATTTTACTCCTGTGGTCATACCCATTATCTGTTGGACTGAACCCCACCCCCTCCCTCCCTCCCTCCCTCCCTCCCTCCCTCCGTGCCCCTCCACCCCAGACTCTGCTGTGCTGACAGGGAAATGCCACGCTATAGATGACTAGCAGGAGAATGATATGGCCTCCCCCATCCCGGCAGTCATTAACCCTGTGACTGGAGAGTGACCCCAACACCTACACACGCATACACTCCGTGCACATTTTAAGGCTGTGCAGTCAGTCTTTGATGTCCCTGTCAGTTTTGATGTACTCTGCTGAGCACACAGATATGGCTCAGTTCCCTTATGGCTGCCTACTCTCACAACACCCTCCATGCGATGCTCCCGTGCTCCACGCGGACGCCCATTAACTGCCAAACACATTGGCTGGAATGATCAATCACGCAGCATTTAAGCTTATGAAGTTTTGTGCTTGAGAAGCTTATAAACTGATGTCCTTAATGGCAACACGCAGCTGTTTGATGTTTTCCGCGCGCTGCCTTCGCACCGAGCGCGGTTCAAATGCGCGCTCGTTCTTCCTTGTCCGCGCTCACTTGACTTGTGTTGATTATTGGGGGCAGCTCTGGCCTGGAAACTCAGTGTTCCGCGTTTGTGGCAGTGTGACCTTGACCTCCAGGTCTCCAGTGGAAGGGAGGCACAGACGGGGGGGAGGCGGACATGAAAAGGGTACCGGGAAGAGACAGCTTAAAAGGGGGTTGAGTAAGTGCACTGAGACACCTACTGGCTCCAGATGCATTTTGTGTTGAGCACAGACTAGAAGATAAGGAAACTTTCGCCATAAATTGTTAACAAGGGTCGACTCAGGACAAGTCGAGCATGTAAACAGCCAAACTGGCCTTCTAACAAGCTTGTCTCTTAATTTACATTCTTCCCCATTTCCTCTGGCCTCCATTATACATGAAATGCCTTATGAAAAAGTCATAAATTCATGAATGAATCTCAAAAAAGGCACACAGATGAATTACGGACAAAGTAACATCTACTGTATTCATTAATGCCACTGTACTACACCAAAAGGGCTCTGAAAATAGTCTATAGTTAGTACTTTAGACTGTAGTGTCTAAAGTGTGCTCCACTGTGCTGTAGTACAGTCGGAGAAACATTCCTTTAATTTGTTATTACCTTACAGCAGGGGTGTCAAAATCATTTCGGGGGGCCACGTACAGCCCATTATGATCTCAAGCGGGCGGTAACATAACAGCATAATTATCTAACAAGAAAAGGAGAACACAGTAAATTAGAAGAATGTTTATGTTTAATAAAATATCCTTCAAATATAAATGAAAAAGAAAAATAAGTACAATTTGAGGACATTGCTGCCTGCTGCTTCTCAGCGTTGTCTTCTGTCCACTTCTTTTTCTGAAACAGTGGACAAATTAGGAAGGGCAGTTATTTTCTTTGGAAAATGAAAGTTTCCTATGTAATGTAAAGCTGCGGGTCAGATTAGACCCTCAGTATATATAGGAAAAAGTGAATCTGGCTTAATTGTCCAGTGTGTTGGCCCGTCAAGAACACATTACATCCTAGCATCGATAACTTTCAAAGCAGAAAGACGCAGTTTGTTTGGTAGCAGCTGTAATGAAAAAAAATGTTCAAAGTAGCATTTTATTTTCTCAACAGAACCTATAGCAACATGGCTACACTTTTATGCTATTTTTGGCGTGAATGTAGTCATAGTTCAGTCAGTTATCCCCCGTGTTTCTCCAGCTATGAAACCTTTTTTCCTGGTAAGAGGCGTATAATGAAAATGATCCAATAAAATCATCATCATGTTGAATTTGAGCAGAGTAAGTCAACGTAGTAGTAATGGGTGTGGAGATCCTGTTTCGGCGTTAAGACTAAACGTCACGTAATGAACCAGTAGCCGTGGTTAAATAATTGTATATATATTTTTTAAATTGAACTATTTTCTGATCTGATTTAAATGTGGTCTGGCAGCCCGATGCCACCTACCGTTTTAAGTTTTAAGTCATTTCCATTTTTCTGACTGTCCGATACCATCGCATCATGTTATTTTTGTGACAGCAAAGTTTCATTTTGCCTGCTTCTCTGTGCGTTCTCTGATTTCTTTTGTTGTGGTGTAAACATGGAATATTTGTGAAAATTAAATTACCGAGGCCGCTGGAGATTCTACAAACACAGATGTGTGAAGTGTGCGTCTCCCCCTCCCGCATCCTGAAAAGCGGCTAGCCAGTGTAGTTGCTAATTTATTCAAGCAAAACTTTGCTACCCCTGTTAATCATGCAGAGTGGGCTGAGAGGCCCAGATCAGCGCAGACTGGCACGGCTTGAATTGCGCAGGCCTTATTTATTGAGGTTTGTGTTTTTGTATTCTGAGGTGGCGTAACGCATTCAAATGAGGGCGCGACAAGCCAAAGTCACCGCGAGTTGCTGAGGGAGTACGTCGAGCGTTGTGGCAATGTTTTTATCCCTGTCTCTTTGCCTCTTCCCTGCTCGCCCCCGCCATCAATAGCTCTCATTCAGCCGAGGCTTTTCTTTTCAGCCTGTGCCGGATTGTGGCAACAACTGCCTCTTGACGGAGGAGAAAGAATGGCTTGTCAAGGTCAGAGCAGTGCGCTAATTGGCGTTCACCACTGAACTGCTGGGTTGACTTCTGTGCCCTTCACCCCCGAGGCCTCATGGCATTAGGTGTGTGTGTGTGTGAGTGTTGGATTTCTATCATGTTTTCTCCCTGCTCTCCTTTCCTCCGCTGCACAGGCCAGACATCTGACACTGCCTATACAATGCATACGCACTCTGTCGCGCCCCTCATTGACTCAGATGGGGCAGTCATATGTGACAAGCCGACAGAGGGAAGAGAAAGGGCTGTTGGGGAGGTGGAGGGCGGTGCTGTGCATTAGCATCCCACTGGGCTTTGTGTGCTTGTTATAGCACGAGATCACACAGACAGGAGAGGGCAAAAGCAAGGAGGTGAAAAAGAGGAATGAGAGAGCGTTGCCACGGTGGCAATAGCGAGCAGCGGGAATCCGGTTGATACCAACACAAACAAGAGGGGTTCGCTGAATAATGATGGCAACGGAGAACGCAATGGCAAAAGTTCAGCCATATCTTAAGGGGTAATTTTAGGCCCTTCACATGGGAACAGCAATTTCCTCCAGCTCTGTCTCTGAGCGATATTACTGTGGAATCATTAGACTAATTCATCATCCTTGACTTCTTCGTGTTTTCTGCTGCACTGTTGGGGGAAAAAAAAAAAATGGCTGTTCTAATTGCTAGCCACAGAATCCTGAAGTAAGGTCTGAGTCCTCCTCATCGCTCCTCTACCCCCTCTGCTCGTAACACTTGCAGAATTAGTCTTGACCTGTTGTTACTGACTAGCCCGCTGCCTTTGACAGCCACCATCGTGTCAAACGATCACAGCGTTTGCGTTGCACGGTAAATTTAACCATTCCTCCGTATTACTGCTTCATTATGAGGTGTTGAGTACTACCGTGTATAGAGTGTACAACACATTACAATAAGTGCTTTGCACTATGTAGTAACAGTTGCCCAGAGATATTGATTCAATTTGGCATGAACATCTTGCTTGGCAGGAAAATTTTTGCTGTATCATATTTATTTATTTCTTTATTTTTGAATAACCCCCGTACATAGGCGCATATTGTTGTTATTAAATGTGGCTGATATGTATTCCATCTATGTAATGCTTTGCTAGGCATAGTGAAGGAGATATGTTAACAAGTCTGCTCTCTAAGCAGCATCCATATGGATGCCTCTGCCCTGCTCCAGTCACTGTAGTGGTAACTCACAGGCCGATGAAACACATGCATGCCGCTCGCCTCCATTAATTTTTGTTTATTATGTATTTATGCTCTAAGCCCGAGATTTGCTGTGATCAAATGCATCTGTTTCGGCATGGATCAGTGGATAACTTTGGCACACCACCACCACCACCATCGCATCCTGCTTTCCGTCTACACCTCTCCTCTCTACTTTGCTGGCTCTCTGTTTTTTCGCCACTCACTCGCATCTCTCTCATCTTTTCCCTTTTCTCTTCTTACATTTCTTCTTTTCCCTTTTTTCTCTTAGCCTCTAGCGTATTTGAGCCTACATGAATCACAGATCTTTCTCTGAAAATAAGATCAGTTCACTTAATGGTCAAAGGGCATTTTCAGCTTTATTAACCAAATCCAAAGACTTCAATAAGCAGGTCTGCGGAGGAACAAAGAAGGACACTCTCCTCCCTAACTGTTTTAAATGACTTGCCACACTTGTGTGAAGAACCTTTATTTATATCTGGAAACTTGAATCACTGACTGCTGCATGAGGCTTATACAAACATAAAGACTAATAAATAATGTTTATTCATTCATCCACCATTATAATAGTTTCTAGGGACATTGTAACACAAACAATATAAAAAAAAAATGTATAAATTTGACTTGAAATAAATCACAGCCAGAGAACAAAGAACACGTCTAAGAGGACATGGCCTCTTGTTTCTCATTGTTGCATTAAGGAAAAAAAAAAAATCCCTTGAGTTAGATTTCATGTTTTTATCTTTCTAATGTGCGTCCCGGTGCCACAGAACAAACAAACCTGAAAGTGCAAAATACAGCAGCATTTGTTAACTAACTACTCTGGTAACAAACAAATATGTCCTGAGCTGTTGCTGTCTGCCGAACGCATCTGAGATTCAGTCTACCATGAAAATCCCATCAGCGTCTTGGCCCGATGTAAGAGAGACATTTTTTGCTCATTATGTTCTAATGCCGTCTCCTTAATACTCTGGACGCATTCTAGTAAAAGAAAGGTATGCCCTCTCAGCACTTCCTCTGTGACATGCTATCCCACAGAAGACAATTGCAGGTGCTCTTAGCGAGACTCAGTAATGAGTAAGCTGTAGACGTGTAATCCAGGCTGAATAACCAATGAGCGCTGCAATGACATGTAGCTACACTATTTTAAAGACATCGTTATTGCAGGGGAGGAGGACTATTACAATCCCAGACAGGGCTGCAAAGTCGCTGGGTCCAGACGGTTGCTGTAGGCAGGTGGTGTTGTACGCGGTTTTATTCATACGTTTGGGAAACTCAAAGTAGTAAATTAGCGTGATGCGCAAAGTTTTGCACGTTACCCAATTAAATTTAGGCTTATTAATTAGTGAATTTGTGTTTACTTCGTGCAATTTGCCTACGGATGCCAAGAGTTTTTCTCACAGTTTTGTTGGGCAAAAAAATGCGTCTGTAACAAAAAAACTGTCACAATTTCACTAATATTTGATAATCAATAATCATTATGAACTAAACATGCTAACTGAGAATATGCCGTCAAATCAGAAGGAATCCAAGAACCGCCCAATAAATATACATCATCTAAGTTAAGGATGGGATCTAATGAGAAAAGATAGAGTTTGTCTCTGCTTAGGGAAGCAGCAACTTAACCGCCTTCTTTTAGTACAGTCAGCGATTGTGAGGTGCTTGAGCTCCACATTTCTTTTTAATCTCTTTGTTAGGTGGGGATGAAGCTCACTTCTGCCCTCCTCATTATGTCAAACAGTTGCTGTAAGGTCTTTTTGGGTTCAGATAAAGTGTTTTTCTTGTAAAGCGTTAGTAATCTCATCACATTGTTAGCATGGAATTAATTTGTCACCGAGTGCATAAATAGGGAAATCTCTTAGTGTACAGAGGGGCTCTTTCATTATGCTCCTTAAACGTAAAGCTTGTAACGAAACTTTTAGCTATGTTCAATTTTGGTTTTAATCAAAACGACTTACTGCTGTGTAGCCACTGTGCTAAGCTCCTCTGCTTTCCATAATCATCTGTCTGGGAGCTCCAGTACATGGCATGCATTTGTTTTATCCCGGTAGCGTATGACATCCTTAATTGACTCGGGATCTTGAATAGAATGGCTGAAAATCTGAACCCCGGCAGAAGACGCTTGTTTTGAATGGATGATGACTGCCTGGCCGGCTGTTTAAACAGCCTTGCAGGCTTTGGGCAGGTGGAGGAAGAAAGCTCTTATCCGTCTTCATCGTAATATCAAGGTCATGGATGGGTAGCTGAGCTAATCTCCTTCTTCTCATATCTCTTACGGAGCGAAAGAGCTGGCAGGCCTGCCGAGTATTAAGCCCTCTCCAGCCAAAGACAGAATACGATGTCTGTTCCACACAGGGAAATATGATAAACTACACCGAAACGAAATTCAAGAATGCGGAGGTCCCCGGTATTCGTAAATGATGTACTGTACACATCCACACCCAGGCACCAGATGCTAAATCAAATAGGAGATAATCTATGCATATTCAGATTCTGTGCCAAACTATATAATCTTCGGCATCTGCTTCATTATGCATGGAAGACACCATTTCAAGCTCATATTTCCATCCAAACACCATATCCGTGTAAGTGTACATGACTATTAAACGTTGCGCCAGCTATATTCAGGGCCACGATCAAAGCACAACACTTGTATGTGTGAGCTTAATAATGATAGACTCATGTTGACAGATGAGATGGGCTAAAGGCTCTGAAGTACTGTGTCTGAAAGAGAGCTGGCTCCTCCTCTCCCACAAAGAGATTTGCCCCGCACAAGGTTTTATCCCCATTGTTCATTAGACTTCTGAAAGAATAATTAACAAGGCTTTAAAACACAGCTTTTATGGATCACCTGCTGTCCCCCCAATATCATTTTTGTGATTGCGCAGCAGAACACAGCGAGAAGCATTGATGCTAACGTCTGGCACCCAAATGCCTTGCAGGATCAGTAACTCTCCAATTAAAGCAATATCTCTCAGTCTTGTGCCTGGCACCGGAGCCGTAAACTCAACACAGGACTCGCCCATGCACCCGCCAAACTTCTTTATTCTAAGACATAAGGTAATGATAAACTGCCTGGATGCATTAATGCAACATGGACATACGCTGCCTTTTATGAAGCTGAAGTGTACTGTACAGTGGCAAGCCAGGCGCGCGGCAGAATAATGAGAGGCAGGGACGTTCTTAATTTAAAAGTAAGAAAAGGGAAACAAGAATATGCTTTCATTTTTAAGTCACAGATTAAGCTAAGGACATTACCTCTTATCACAGACTGGAGCTGCAGAGCACTCTGTCTCCCTTTAGTAGCATCCCCTTTTTTTTTTTACCTGAATCACAGTGCATTCTCAAATTGCACAAGTATATTTGTCATGTCTGAGGCCGCCAAATCACGAGGTAAATATTATCATCCAACAAGCAAACAAACAGTCTTTTGTGTGCTAGATAAAGGTGAAGCGTGTGGTGAGGTTAATGGGACCGGGCTATTAGCATTGTCACTCAGTCTGCCAGGTCTGACAGTGCAGCTCCGTCTGAGGGCCTCTCCTCCCCTCGTCCACCTGCTTATCACCCAGATAAATTAACTCCGGCAGACTGGAGAGGCAGGTGGAGCAGAGGGGTGCGGGTACAGATCCTCACCTATCACAAGACAGGAACACCAGGCACAGATCATTGCTCTGTTGACTCTAGTTAATAGCGTGAGTCCACAGTGTGTGTCAGATTTTTGGGGGGTCCATGAGATTGACGTGTGGGGCAGCAGAGTAAACACTTGATAATTAAACACAGCCACATGTTTGTCAGAGACAGTGCCCACAGACCCTCCCTCTCCTCTCCTCACTCCATTCTCCCAACTTTGCATGAAGCAACAGTTGACTTGTGGCAAAGCTTGTCATTTGGCTTATATTCTCAAAAGCGGTCCACCGTTATTAAGGCAGCATCGCTTGTCAAGGTAACTCCCTCGGCCGTGGTTAAGGTTTGGCATTGGTTCATTCAATCTAGATGATCACTGTATTCGTATTTGATAACTTGATCGACCAATCAGAGATACCTCAGAATCAACTGAAGATTCAGCTAAAAAGCTGCCAACGGGATCCCGAAACATAGACTGTATAAAATATGGATGATGCGTCTCCACTTCCTCCTATTGGTCAGATTCACGCTACTATCACGCCCTATCTTGTGAGTTTGGAGCCTGAGCCTGCACAGTAGAGTCCGAGAGCAGACCTGCGTTATTGATGACCAGCCCATACCTCCACTAGACTCACTCGAGGTTTTTTGTTTGATTAATACTACACTCCTCTAACTCCAGCAGTTATGAAGAAATGTTGCCTTATAGACTGTACTTGTTTATGTGTTTATCTTCTCCAGCTCTCACCGTCCTACAGGATCGCTTCCCAAACTGATTGTCATGGCAACCGTCAGTCATCGTGATGTCACATCTTGTTTGTATAGTGTCAAATAACCAACTAAAACGAAACTTCTCAGAAAAAACACATGAAGGTACAAGTCCTGTTCACTAACATGCTTATGGCCAGCCACCAGGGGGAGCTCTACATGCTTTGGCTTCACTTTTGAGTAGCTGTCATGGAGTCCACTTTTATATACAGTCTATGGTCCTCACCAACAGTCTGACACTAGCACACGGCCATAAGCTTGATGTATGAGGGCCTTTAGTATTTAAACAAAAAACGCTGCTATTAGTTTTTTATCCTGGTGAGGACAGTTTCAATGATTTTCATGGAGGGTCCACGGGGCAGGATAGAGACATGTTCCTTTAATTGCGGAGACTTGCATTTGCAGCATGCATTTTTCATTCAAGACTTGGGTGGAACTTGGAGTGGGGACTCTGTTGATTGGAAAGAACACAGTTGGCTTTATTGAGGCTGGTTTGCCTTGTGGGTGCTCTCTGTTTAATTGAACACTCATTAGAGAGTACACTGTTATTCCCTCACAGTTTATAGTGACATTCCCCCAAATGCAACGTAATTAGGTTTAGGCAAATGGTAGGCTGAATGGATCCAGATCTGTTCTATAACTGCACGCAGTTTGTTCTCTCACTGACTGGTCATAAAAGAAATCATTTTAGGAAAAGTGTGTGACACTGGCTGGCTCCCAGAGCATATGACTGGAACAGGAAGATTACAGGCACGGCTAAAAGGGATCAGTAATTGAATTCCAGAGATCCTGACGCACATTACACAAGACCAAGAGACAAGAGAAAGCTTTTTTGCTCGATGAGGGAAACTGGAGGGTAGAGAGAGGTGAGTCCTCTCACTACACAGCCCCTCCCTCGGTTAGTGCCACTCAGCAAAGCTAGAGCCATTGCTGTGTTAACAGTTTCTGTTCTCACGGGACGGGAGAGCCCTAACTGTCGCCCACCTCCAGTTGGCTGAGAACGGTGAAACCACTCCACTGTGTCTACTTTATATTGGTGGTTAGACGACACTGTGCTGCCAGGAATTGTCTTTTCTGCTGCTGAACATTTAATAGAACCAAACTATCCATGAAAGGCGAACCGCACGCCTTTATCAAACTACTTGCAAATCTGAGAGCAAAGCAAAATCCATCACAAAGTCCAAGGGCGGCAATAATTCTTTTGGGAAACTATTCATGTTATCACTGAGTGTAGAAATAATCCCACAACATGGTGACGCAGGAAACGACACATTTGATCATCTAGAAACAAATACAAACATGAGACATGCTGCCTTTGTGAGTCCCACAAATGATCTACCTCACGAAGCCATTGTGAGAGTTTAAGTGTAAAATGAGTACACAATTACATATGGTTATTCTATATTCTTATCATTCCAATTTTGTTTTTTTTTTTTGTTTTTTTGGGAGAGCATGCTATCATCTAATTTACTCCAACTAAAAATCAGTTTTATTGCCTTAGCGTCTCAGGTAATTCTTGAAAACCCACAGCGAGCTATATAATGTTTAGATAGTTCCAGACAAATAGCGGCTCGGTTATGCGCTAGCCGGCTCATCAGATAGTTATGCATCGCATCAGCATTTGTGTTCCTGTTTTGTTTACACCAACAAAGTAACGCCTTGGAGATTTAGTTGAAATAAACAATCGGTGTGCGTAAAAAAAAAAAAGAAAAAAAAAAGAGTTGAGGAGACATCAAACGTGCTTCGAGTCACACTCAAAAGACAAATGTTCCAAATGTACATATTACGGAAGGAAATTTCTCAGGCGCATAACTTGAGCTGCATCTGAATGACAGGAGGCACCAGCTCTTGTCTGGTAATTGGAGCAAAATGGAAGAAAAGAAAAGTCATGGAGGAGAGATTTAAAAAAGATATAGCAATAGTGGAAGATGGGTGAGGATGAATCTGTTAGCGGAGGCTGTAGCTGGATCTCACTGGCACCCTGGGTCTCATTTAACCCGCAACTGACGCTGCTGCAGCCCTGTTAATTGGCCGCAACCAAAGGAATCAAGTTAAAAGTGAACAATGTTGCTTCTCCCTTTTGATCGACCAAGACAAAAACTTAAATCGATATGGAAAAGTGAACGCAGTTAAACGTTCAGAAAAGTAATAATTCGACCAGTAAATGATGCTATTAAACCGCTAACCTGCTAATTTACCACCTCGTGACGGCCCCGGCCGCCTTCCTTCTCGCAGCGTAGGTGATGACGGGTGGCGGGGGAAAAAGTTCCTCTGCCCTCTTTCTAAAGTTTTCCAAGAGTGAACACGGTGTGGATATTGAGGTGGGTGAGTGAGGTGTAGGTTGTGGGGTGCCTGAACTCTCTGTGGTGCAGGCAGTAACATCTTTACATTCAAGAGGGAGAAGATCAAAGAGCCTAAGTTTAAAGGGAGGAGGGGCAGTTTTAGAGTCTCTCCTCTGTTTGGGAGGCATCCAGGTATCCGTGGTGTGTATTGATGTGGAGCACCGTCGCGAGACACACTTTCCCATCCTTATTTCCTCTTGTCCTGTTGAAGCTAAACGGGCTGTGCTTCAAAAACACTGCTTTATCAAAGACACCACTTAAATAGTCTCTCCCTTTTTTTTTTTTTTTTCTTGTGCAGCCCCTCTGTTCTTCTGACAAATATTATGTGTCTTTCTGGCTGAAGCGCTGCAGAGGAGTCTTCAGAGAGTGACTGGTTAGAAGTAATCCCACAGAGAGGTCGAAAAAGGAAAGATGCTGGTTAGCATTTCTTCAGAGATGCGGCACAGAATCATGAACAGAAGTCAGATGCTATTTCAGCATGCATTGTGTGCTTTTCCCACAGTGTTCCTTTGTCTGACCCACGGGGTCTAATAAGAGATGAAGTTCTTTCAAGCTGCTCTACAAATGACTTTGCTCTGCAGCTCCACCTGTGTCCTCCTCTGGCCCGCGAAATAATCAAATCAATAAGTGGGCTGTCATTCAGACCAACAGAATGTGTGAACTTGAGAGAGGCCTGTGTCTGTAGAAAAACGGAACAGCTCTCTCTCTCTCTATATATATATATATCTAAAAAAAAAAAAAAAAAAGCAAAAGTATCCTCAAATGGGTGGGTAATAGTGCGATGAGCTTGGAATCATTTTATTAGTCCGTTTAAACTGGTTACATGTTCCCTATAACACCGACGTTTAGCTGCATACCCCTCCCCATATTTATTGTTTTGTCACCGTGATTATTGCACACGTCTTGCAAAAAAAAAAAAATCCACACTGCATGCCAACGCTTAGACCTCCATGAGCCCCTATTAAAAACCTCCTGTCACAGGGATTAGTGTCTGTATGCTGTACAGATTGGCACGGTGTCAAAATAAAAGAAAGGAAAGCAGAGCAAGGGTAAATAAGGTCTGACAGAGATTATGTGGATATAAAACAGTGGATATAATAATGCTGGTTTCCGCTCTAATTGTGACACCAAGCCAAAGCTTTGCAATTACGGTGCAACGAGCAGCGCTCTTAAGTCCACACGCCAGCGGGGGGATCA
This sequence comes from Mugil cephalus, assembly GCF_022458985.1. Lineage (NCBI taxonomy): Eukaryota > Metazoa > Chordata > Actinopteri > Mugiliformes > Mugilidae > Mugil > Mugil cephalus. Next base: position 9,369,505 of record NC_061770.1, on the reverse strand, counting down.
GAAATCCCCAACAACTTTAAGCTATAGTATCAGATTATGTCACTATTAATTAGGCCCTGTATGAGAACAACCCTGCACCGTGTCCTCTCCTCCCCACATGTAGCCAAGCAGGCAAGTAAACTTAGATCAATAATTACACACAGGACTGTTCTAGCTCCTCCACAGTTCTGTCACCAAATTTCACACTAATTGGCCACACCAGCTGAGAAACCCAGAAACAGATTTTTATTGAGTCAGGGTATGACTGTGCATAGTCTGGGGGGACCCTCGTGTTACCTAAAGCGGCTACCTCTGAAAGTAAAGGCGCCCGTGTATCAATACAGATGCAAGTCGAGTTCAGACTATAGAGCGGCTGCTGTGCATTAGCCATGCAAGCACAAGAGGCATTGATCTGTTCATGCATAAATATAGTCTACAGCCCAGCATAATTATGCGACAGATTCCCAACTAACCAACCGCATATTTTCTCAGTCGACCGCAGCCTTTTGGCAGCATGTTTGTAGTGTGTCTATGTTTATTTCAATGTCCTCATTTGCCTCTTGACGCTGGCTGGTCTTATCACGCCTATTGATTGAAGAGAGTAAGAGGCCCAGGAGTCCTCTGTTTTCATCTGTGTAACATCCTTCCCTTAATTCTCCTCTGCGAGTTTAATTCCGAACACACAGGTCCCCGTTGACAAAAAGCCAGATCGAGCGAAATGTGTTGCGCCGTCGAAAACAAAAGCGGCGAAAAACAGCAACACCTGGTAACGAGAGACTGCTGAGACTGATCTGGGAAGGCTCTCGGCTCGCGGCTGTCACGGACTGACCCTCGTGGTGAACGCCGTAATGAGGACGAGTCAGATGGGGCGGAGCTTACAACCGCGTCTGATTTTGGGGGACGCGCGTTCCGGATGGCGTCACGCTGCATTTGCGAATACAGATGTTATATAGGTCGGAGAAACAGAACAAACTCCCTTTGATTCACTGAGTGACGTATATTTTTAGAGATGGTTGGGGGGCCTGGGTAGGCGCAGAGAGTCAGACAACCAGCCGTCACATAAAAGTATGCTTTCTGCGGCTGACAGGTCTGTTTTTGGTGTGTTTTTCAAGCAGGTCTCATCCAGGTAAACGGAAAGATCAAAAGCAGGGTCATGAGCTCGCAGCGCTCCCGTCTGTGATGTAAGGCCTTCCGTACTCAGATCTTGGGCATTTCTCCTGCCTCTTTCCCTCTGTCACATCCCGGATGGAATATTAATGATTAACACACTAAGACTGAATTGTTATCTTTAATGCACTATCGCTACATGCCTAACATCTCTTAGTCACGCACTCCTTAGCATAAATCTCTGAGAGCCGAATCAGTGTATCCCTGCTGAAAAGTTTCCATTTGAAGAGCTCTATCCCTTCTGACATACTCTGCAAACATTGCATTTTGTTTGCAGGCTAGTTTTTGATTAGTGGCAGCACTGACGCCTTTAATAGTGTGTGTGTGGGGGGGGGGGGGATCCACCCTATATGTACTGCTAAGTGTTGTTTTTTTTTTTTTTTAAGGCTGGGTGAAGTGCTGTTAAAACCACCGTCTCCCCCCTGAGGGGACACACCCACACAAGAAGGGCGAGACGGAGAGAGTGTTGGTGTGATGGTCAGAGAAGCAGACATCCATGGTGCTGAAATTGAATATGGTCCCAAGTTTGTAGCGGAAAAGCCAAAGTGACAGAATAGTAGATAATAGGTTTGCTGTAAAGTCACGCCTGAGTGTGTGTCCACACTTGGGCATTTCTGGAACAGTCCACTTTCTGACGTCCTCGTGACAGGCCTCCTCTCATTCCTATTCCCGTTACACAGCCGCGCGGCTCCAGCCCATTTTACTTCCCCCTCTTTCACCATGCTCCACGGACTGCTCCGCTGACTATTACTTCCAGCGCTGAGCTATCAAAAAGTGTCTGATTTGTTATTGATAAAGTAATGCTAACATGATCATAAAAATGAAACAAAGCCCATTTGTGTGTTTGCCTAGTACTGTCGGCTTATTTCATTCTCTTGCTTGCGTTGTTTTTATTGTCGTAAAGCCCATGTAATCCTCCTGCACTTAAAAAAGATAAGTGAACTGTGAAAATAAAAGAATTATTTAGCAACTGTTACGGTAAATCATAATGTGGTTGGCTTTGGAGTTTTAGTGTGCGCCGCTAACCCAAATCGAAGAGCACAGCAGAAAAAGTTTGCCGCTTTTCATTTCCTCTTTGAGGGAGCCCAAATTTCTGGTCCCATCGTCACTTCATTCTTCTTTTCAGTTTCTCTCCTTGAGCCCCCCCCCACCCTCCCAAAAAAAATCTTTTTATTTTTTTTCTCTGAAAGTGACCTTGAAGGGTTTCCTCCTGTGTTTGGTCAGACACAAACCTCTCTGTTTCTTTTCCTCTCCCTTCCTTTCCTCTGTTTTCATTAGTGGGCTCAGTCAGCCTGCCTAGGGACGGCCCCGGTGCTGTGCTCATGTTACAGGCCTATTGACTTCGAAGAGAGAGAAAATACTGTGGACATGATTCATCATCCATGAACCTCATGATACCAGTTTTATCTGTGACTTCTTTTCAATGGAGAGCAGCGCAGATAAACCACACAGCAGCACTTTTATCACGCTCACTTTAGGCATGTTCAGCAATCAGATGCACGGACGAGGCTAATTAATATTTTGAGATACCGCCACGTAATCACACAGGAGCGTCGTTAAAAAATAAAAAAAAATAACACACGGCCGACACAAAGGGCACACGTCTGAGACGCGCGTGAAGACGTTCAGCCGGTCCGTCCTTCTTTCACATCGCTTGTTCTGCACGCTGCGATAATATCTCCACCCTGCTCCCTACCGAAAACTTGAAGGGGATAATCAATATTCTGTTTCCAGTTGAAAAATTGCTGCAATTGATGAAAATATTTTTCTTTAAATTAATTTCCGTGCCATTCATTAGTCATGCTGATGCCGAATTCCCGTGCTGATGATTAAGTGAGTCCGAGCGGCTCAACACTTCTGTGGCCTCGTATTGGAAATTAACCTTCAATAACCCCTGTGTGTAAATTGTGAGCGCTTTAAATCAAGTTGTTGCATCCAGGAGTTATGGATCGACATGTTCTCTCACGAGCCCCCCCCAACAAAAAAAAAAATGATGAAGGTATCGGTACGAAGTAAAAGACCTCAGAGATGGATCGGTGTTTTATCACACTTGTACCCCAGTAATTAAGTGGGACTGCCCCAGAATTCACTGTCTGTTCCTCTATCTCTCTCCCTAGTCTTTTATTCCTCTCTTCTAATAGAAGAGAAGAGTGGGGTGTGGTGGGGGTTGTCTCCGTTCATATCTGCAGCTGTACAATCCAAGCTTTGAACTCTGCCATTGTGGCATTATGGTAATCAGAAATGGAATACATTTTGAGGAACTGTTTAATGCAGCAGCACACTGTGCTCTATACACACACACACACACGCAGAGTTTTTGACCTGATGTTTCTGGAAGGAGCTGGGGATAAATTTTGTGTTGCGCTTAACAGCCCACATTTCAGTGATGATGCACCTGATAGGTTGGCAGCCATGCAGCAATCAGTTAAATGACAGACAGACAGGCTCAGAGCACAGCTGCACGGTGCAGTCTAAGCCAATTGTGTGACAATCAGAGGCTGCTATTTTAGGTTTCCATCCCCCTACAGAGAACAGATTTCAGTGAATCGGTTGGCCCTCAGGCATCATAATTATGCAAACGGCTCAGCAGAGAAAAGTTGTTTGTTCCACTATTGTTTTGACTCTCTTTCTTATCGCTTAATCTTCTGAGGAAAGTGGCTGTGGTAATATATAGAGAGGTGCGAGCTTCTGTTGACTATAAACATTAGGCTTGAAAGCAATCTGAAAGTTAGATTAGGAGTGCATGTATATTTACTGAATCTGGAGGCATACTAATGACTCCAATTTTGCAATTCAGATCAATTTTTTTTTTCTTTTCCCGAGCCCCTATTATGAAATATGTGAACTTAGGATTCCTAAACATGATGTAGAAATTATTCTCCGCACATGTAGACCTAATTCGTTTCGAGATGAGAGCCGATTTGAGCTGAATTTAGCGCGATCAATCTTGAGACTATTTCACGCCGTAAAGCCGGAGTAATATCTCTCACCTGTTGCTCATGTGCTCAGGCGTCAGTTTGAAGGGCAGCTTGGCTTAAGGTCTGACCACTTGTAAGAGACCCGTGAGAGGAAAGGGCACAGGCTGCCACTCCTTTTACCAGCTCTCCCCCGCGGTGAAAAACACAGCTGAAACAATTACAGGCCACTGAGAGGTCTTTCACGTAGCGGTGTCTGGAAATGTTAGACACACACAAACACGGCCGTCTCACACAGAGAAGCCAAAGTTATTAAAACTAATTAACTTGAATTAACATTTTAAAAACTTCTCGTGCCCTTTAGAGATTTAGGTGGGCTGCTGTAAGTAACGTAAATCCGTCCAGACCTCCAGGATGTGTGAGTTAAGCCTCTGGTCAGTCTATCAATGCAAAGTGAGAAAAGCTGTTTCACTCCCTGGGCTGCACTCCCCCTCCAGCTGCACGGAGCACTACAAGTGCTCTTCGCACCCATGAAGGTGGAAGACTTATGTGTTAATCCTGGAGCCCCCACCTAAGCCCCTGTAGTAAAGCACGCTCTCAATCAGGACCTGTCCCCTCCCTCCAGGCAAGACAGCTTAGGCCTCAGCAATCACTAGCCGGTGAGCCACAGGAAAGCTAATGAGCCCCTCGTCTAGACGTCCAGCACCTGCATTCATAGCTATTCTAGTGGGAGCTCTCTGGGGTACAGGCAGACGGCAGGTGGAGATGATGGAGGTCTGCGAAAGGCCAGGAGCGAGCCCCACCAGAGGGCTCATCTGGTGACCAGCAGTTTGTTGGTCTGAATACATAGTAGTCGAACACGCTGCTGCCACGGCCCCTGTGGATAACTTGAACCCGGGGCTTACCAGAAGCCGAGCCCTCACTCAAATGAGAGGCCTCTGGACTTAAGTGTAAATGAATTCATGATGTCTAATTCCCAGCCGAGGTCCAGTTGTTCAGCTGCCTTTACAGGCACATGCGTTCTGCATGTGGACGCAGTAGATGCACACAGACTCTAGGCAAATGCCAAAGACAATGTGACGATGATGATTTGTTTATATGAAAACCTTAATTTACGACTGTAACGTTAAAAGCCAGGCATTCAAAATAGCTCAGATGAACTGCAGACCCGAGATCAGAGATTAGCGACTAAATAAATCTCGGCCGTGGATAACAGGACCTCATCTACGTTGCCCGTAATTGTCTAGGTTCCAATTAGATTCAGCGCAGGAACAAATCCTCCCTGATTGAGGGACAAACTGAAACAGCTCTGAGTTGGTGTCCTGGACGTTTTCAGAATCCTGTTCAGGAGAGTGGAGCACTTGTGTAAGTGTTTGTTATTCAGGTTTAATTATGTCCACGGGGCCTGCGAGTGTAGGCCAATCTACGCGGCGCCTCTTTGGCCTGAGCCACAGTGGACTGGCTTGATGTCTTCCTCTTCTTTCCACTGCACTGAATGAGCAATTAAAGGTCATATCAATTAGAGCATGTTGTGGTCTCCAGACTCATTTTGAAACAGCTTGCTCCTGTAGCGCCGTCAAGACGGAACGCGGTTGCAAATGTGCGCCTCGTTCCTTCCTCGTTTGAAAGTTATTTTTAAAAATACATTTTTTGCTGCTCCAACATTTGGAGTTATAGTGGTAATAAGATGTCTGGCTCGGGCCTCGCTTACCATAAAGAATGTGACGTGCGGCATGCTTTACGGCGCACAACGCCGCGTGCGTGTCCAAGTATTTTATCAGTTAATCCAACCGAGCAAAGCAACATGGAACCCTGTTTGAACTACACTTCTCCCACTGGTCAGGTGCGTTACAGCCTCGGCACCAGAAGAAGCAAAACAAACCCCAGATTTTTTCACTCACGCCGGTGCCAAATGAGAGCCGGAGAATTGTTTTCGCTGATGATCCGTGAATCCTAATGAAGAAGCATGCACAAAGAGACATATTGCAAAAGGTGATGCACGCTGTTGCCATAGTGACCCTCCCCTCACACCTTCATTGTGTACTCCAAGATTAAATGCGTTTGTTTGCGGGCGAAACGACTGGCGGAGGTTCCTCGGCGGCGTGGCGGCGAGGCCGCGCATGTGTGTGGGGGATTCCTGAAGCATGATTAGATAAATTTTAATTCATTCATTTATTCATGAAATTCAATGGGTCTCCTGTCTTCTAAGAGACAGAACACCAAACGCCCTTGCTGGTTTCATCATCACTCTTTGTATTATGCGTAAAGAAGAAATAAATTGTTTCCATTTCATACAAATAAGAAAAGGAGGAACCAAAGAAAGCAATATTATAGCGGAGCGCAAACACGATCACGGTGAGACAAGTGGTTTTGCATCAGTAGCCTACATTAATGGTGTGACACAGTTTTTAGTTTGTTTTTGTTGATAGCAGGCTGTTTGTGTTGATGACAGGTGGTGTTCCGTCTGCAGGCCCATTTCAAACGGAATGTAAAAATCTCTGCTGCTGTAATGCGCAGTGTAGTAATAGATTGCAAGAAACTATGGAGGGATAAGAGGTATTCTGGTGGGCGCGTGAAACGAATAAATCAAACGTGCCATAACATATACTGCATAGGAGGAGGGTTTTTTTTTTTTTTTTTTTTTTCACGCCCATGAGGAAAGTCATTTGGGACAGACATCTCATCAGTGGCTTTCGTGGTGATTATCATAATCAGACTAGACCTGAATGAGTGGTATTAGCCAGGGACCAGAACCTTCCACCGACCCTCACCCACAGGCCATTAGACCCAGGTATAATTCTTGTCTCCATGAAGACACTTAGCAAAGTATATTCTGGCCACACATCACAGCCGGGGCGAAAGTTTTTGGGAACGTTAGCCCTTTGTTAAATTTCATTTAGCAGAATCTTTCACTCCCTAGCTCGGGGGAAAGGGCTGTGCTGCCCTTCTGATTTATACTCTGTATGTGACTAAGGGTGTGGACGTGGGAAGTGCACGCATATATCAATACGTGTCAGCGGTCTCATACAGTAAATTGGGTGACTTGATTCAACCTGCCTCGCTCGCCTCTCCGGTGTCCTTGGGCAGGTAACGCCAAGGTCGATGCAAATAAGCGCTTCATTATGAGGTGTTTTACATAAAGAGCATGAAGGTATCTAATCAAGAGAAGAAGAATTACACACCCCGGAGTTGAAGTCTAGAAGCCCGTCTGCTGTTCTCTCCAGATACAATTTAGTGAGAGAAAAAAAAGAAAAAGAAGTGTCATGTTGCTACAGTCTGCCTTAGGAGAGCTGTCTCTCACTCATCTCCACATCAAACGGCTACACAAGCAACAGCGAGAAAAAAAAAAACAAAAAAAAAAACGCAAAAACCGAAAACAAACACTAATAGAGCTGCTTCAAAGAATGAAGCTTTAGAAGCCTCCTTTTGTCAAAATGCCTCTCTTTTTAATCCCGTCGGAAATAGTCAATTTAAGTCCCGTCTTTAATCATATTCGTGCGTGGCACTTCTTGCCTCCTCAAAAGCCGGCAAACTAATGTTTTTTCTCCTTCTCTTTCATGTCCGCGGACCCTCCTGCGCCGTCGCTGTCGTCAACAGGTAAACACACTTTTTTTATTTACTCATTTTTTTTTTTCTTTTCACACTCTGCTCTGCACTATGTTAAACACAGGTGATAAAATACACTCCCGATTATTTTCCCCGAGAAGCTCCACTCCGCCTCCTCTGACCAATCATATTCAATGTTTGCCGTTGAGTGCCGGCCTGCCGACGGGGTTCCCTGCTGTCTAAACAAGCCCGGACTCCCCGACTGCGCAGCCCTTTTCCTGCGCACTGTAGTGGAGAGAAAAGGGCAAGAGAGCAGCGCTCAGGCGAAACAATAGCACCGTGAGGAGATGTCAGAGCCCTGGGAGCTGCGAGGTGGATGATGATATGAGCCCACTGGTGTTGTTGTTTCTCACTCTGCTGAATGCTAACACACGGACCCCTGTGGCTGGGCGTCGACCCACTGTGTGGTCAGGACCCCGGTGGTTGCGGTGGAGGAAGGGGTGGGTGGGACGTAATGAGCCCAGTCTGGACCGCTGGGCTGCCGGGGTCTGTCGGAGCAGGTTTTTTCGCGCGAATGTGTGTGTAAGCTTGCATGTATCTTTTAGTATGCCACCGTGGGTGCGGGGCGCCCTCCTCCCGGTGCTCCCTGTTGGTGGATATCAAAGGCTTGTTGGAGTGTGACTCCATTCGTCTGCGGTCGCCTGCTGCTCTCCTCCGACGCTGTCCATAAAATTTAAGACTTGATTTCTCTCCCGCCAATCCCGCGCGGAATTATTGAAACTGACATTTTGCCCACGGTCGGCCAATTTAGCCGGTCCAATTTTTAAATCCGCCCCAAGTCATATTCAAGTAAACAATGCAGGAAGACGGTATAGAAAAAAAAAAAAAATTAAGTTCCCCGTGTTTTCACTGGCAATTTTATCATGCTCGCAGATTATTTTGCTTTTGTTTCACGTGAAGATTGAATTATTGCATATTTTCAGATGAATCTGTGTGTAAAAGCTAAAAAGAACTTAATATTGTATTAATAATCTTAAATAAATGACCCATGTGTCTATTTATGCTATAAAAGCTACAGACCGGTCTGAATGAATCACATTGCACCGTGGGTGAGTAGATTTTGATAATTGTATCTGAAAGTTAGTTTTACTGACACGAGTAACGGTAGTGATATAGTGTAGAGGTGTCTTTATGGTGTACAGTCAGCGGGCTACTTTTTTTTTTCTTTTTTTTTTGTCTGCTTCCATTCTTTTTTAAGTGAGCCTGGAGGACAGCCTGCTGGCAGGCAGGGATGCAGAGAGGTTTTCGCTAGCAGTACATGAGTGAGGGAGACAGATGGAGCATGCCAGTGGTTTGTGGATTTATCCAGATTTATGATGGGAGGAAGTCAGGCTGGATGTGAACAGTGAGAGTCGCAGGCGACGGGAGGCGACGGGAGGCGGCAGGGCCGGCTTTCGGTGCGGGATTTTGAAAGGCTGGAAGCCCCCGAATCGGAGAAGGGGTCCCAGCACAGTGGTGCTGTTGTTAAAATTGATTGTGCTTTATTCCAGCGCGCCGCTCTGTGTGTTGCTGTTTTGTCGTCTGCTGAGGACGACGTCCTTGCCTTCACATTGAACTCCATTACATCCCTCCCAGGACTCGGAGCTGTCTTTCAGATTGCTTGATTGGCATCTGCCGAGGCTTCTCTAACACAAAGGCATCTTGTTTTATTTCCAACTAATTTGGCTTCCCACTCCACTAACATTAACATACAGGCTTGTTAATCCTTCCTCCCTTTGTCGTGTCTTTTATGTAGCAGAAAATCATGAATGGCATCGAAACAATTGCCAGAGTGTGATAAACTTCACAGTTTATCAGGCTAAATAAAACGGAAACATGGGTGCAGTGGCGGAGGAGGAAACTGCTGTATGAATTGATCAAGTGATAAAAGATGATGATAACTTATCACAGCAGATGTTTGATTTTACAGGAAATATCCCTCTGATGATCTTCTTTTTATTCCTCATACCATCGATGTTTACAAAGCTTCAAGGTTGTTAACTCCTCCTCAGGGGAGAGAGGAGAACGTAACAACCATTCTGGGATGCAGGATGAAAGAAAATGGAGATATTCATCCCTTTTCACAACGCTGAAAAGGTTGAACATCTTTTTAGAGGCACTCCGTTTAGGCTATTTGCTTGCAACATTTCACAGGTTAATTGGCGCAGTCTATTTACGGTCAAGACCGAAACACAATTTCAGGGTTATTGAAGGGGGCGAAGAAGCAGGGCCGCGTTTCCCGCCGCAAAAACGCTTTCCCCGTTTCTTGGCGTTCTGACGCGAAAAAGGCAACTGTGGCGCGTGCATGTGCGATTTTTATCCATGTTCACAAACAGTGTATGTTCTCTTGAGTGGACCAGTGGGTTTCTGACAAATGATACCTTTCATCCTTTATCCATTGGTTGAGAATACATGGGGTTTGTTGGATCGGTAAGAATAAATCAATTTTCAAACAGCTAAAAACATTGGGCAAGGCTCCCTCTCTCTAAGCCTGCCATTATTCCACTTCCTTGCATCCTCCGCTATCTAGGGTAACCCTTTTCAGCCTGGTATCCCCGCTTTTAGCCAATCGCAGGGAGGCTTCTGTTTGAGTAAACCAAGGTATAATGGAACGTCTCCCTGTAGAGGAGTCACGTACCAATGGTTTTCATTCATTTCATTTGTAAACGTCAGGGGGGAATGGCCCTCTCAAAAAGCCTTGAACGAGAAAGCGCTCGAGAGAGAGAGAGAGAGAGAGAGAGTGAGGGAAAGAAAAAAAAATGCCATGTAGCAAACAGTGAAGGATCACAGTCAAAAAAGGCAGAGGAGGAAGGTGTAATAAAGCAAGAGGAAAATAAGTGGATCCGGTGAGCTGCAGAGAATACGGAGAACAAAAGGAAGGAGGAGGAGAACAAAGGTTTTGGAGATTAGCTGAGTAACAACAGTTTGATTCACTTTGGTTGAACCTTTTTACGGCACGGCAGAGATCTGAGGAGTTTCAGCCCTTCTCCAGAAACACAGGGGCTGCATGTTTAGGGGCCGAGCTCAGTTCAGCGGGGGGCCAGAGCTGCCTACAGGACACGGTGAGGGGCGGCCTCGCCGACTCATTTTATAGGCCGGGCCCTGACAAGCGAAGCCCACGGCTTCTGCACCGGAGTTCACAGTGGCTGGGTGAAGGTCACAGTGAAGGACATGATTTGGGAGCTGAGCGTTTGTGACAGGGACTGTCCCTCGGAAGCAGTCTGAGCTGTCACGGATCATACGGACAGAAAGCAGCCGGCGCGCTGCATTCACAATAGGGTGACCCGAAAGCGAGTTTTCGGAATAGGTGGCGATGCACACCAGTGGGACTTGGCAGTATGTGGGATGCTTTACTTTGTCAACATCTTGATTAATATACTGACTCCCATCTCACAGTGGCTGCATCGTCCAAACCATCAGGGACAGCGTAAGCAGCGCACTGAGGAAGGAGAGAGAGAGAGAAAACAAATCACCTCATCCTTTATTATAACACAGATGCCCCAGAGTATAGCAGCTAAAGAAATTAACCGGCAAATATATAAATGACACTCATCAGAGCCCGAAAAAAAAGGCCGAGGTGCGAGTGCGAGGGGCAGATAGTCCCTCGTTTAGTTTAGATCAAAATATTCTGCAGTGTACCCCTTCTCCTCTGGTTTTTTTTTTTTCACACTTGGCTCATCTCTTTTGTTTCCATTTGTGCAATGCAATTATGACAATCACAGGCAAACAAGGGACTATCGGAAAAACTGTGAATGGAAAAACAAAGAAGCTTGATGAGAGAAAGAGAATCTTAATTACAAATCTGCGTGAAGATGGTTAGATCCCAGCAGCCTCAGGTAGGAATATCAAAATAAAAGTGATAAACCGAGGCCCGTTTGAAACCTCTACTGCCATCTATTCTTGTTACAAGAGCAAAAAGTTTTTATAGGACCTACTTGTATCGCCACAGTTCTATCTCTGGGAGAAAACAGCTTGTGTTCTGGAGCGGTACACTCCTTGATGAGCAGAGCTGCTCGTGAGAGGAGCCGTGCCGTCAAAGCGCCCTCTGTCACAGCACCTCCATGTGGCCTCCGCCTGCACCGACAACCTGGCAGCCTGGACACGGCAGAGACGTTTCCCCGGGTAGAGATTACCCAAGTTATACTTCACGCAGACTTTATGTCGTTACTCGTAATTTCCCTCCTTCTTAGACAAAAGGCCTCCGACAGAATTTCTCTTTCCTCCCTCTCTCTCCCTCTCTTTTTATTCTACTTCCCTCTCACTCATTCTCCCACTCCTCTGCCCTCACAGGCAGATTGGCTTTCTTCATCTCGCCTCCTTCATAACACCGTCCATTTTCAATTCTCCTCGTTCCCCTTCAAAAGAGCACCCCTCTATCTTTTCCCCGGCGCCCCTTCCTCCGCCCGTGCCCGTCTCTCTGGGGAGTTCGGTGGGGAGGAAGGGGGCAGTCAGGAAAGATAAAGATGAAAGAGAACAGAGAGAAACAAACAGGCAAACAAATAAGACCCGTAAGTAAAGTAGCTTTTTCCATCTCAGTCGCGGTGGGAAAGACGCTGACAGGGAAACTCTGCTGACATGGAAAGGAATCAAAGCGTGTTATGGGCGGGAGCGCGGTGGTGGCGTGAATGCGAGTGTATCTCTGTGTGTGCGTGCTTAGTCGGCCCATTAGAGGATGAACCGCCTATGCAGCGTGGATGAATCAGTAACATAAAAAAAAACTGTTCATTTCCATATATCCACTGACTGTAAGATTCAAAAGACTAATATGTATTGGGTGCACTCCAAGATATGTGCATCCATGATGTATTTCCTTATGTTTTATTGTCTGTCTCAGGCTTCCTGCTCGCCCATTAGTGTATGATGGTGTCTAGTAGTGTGTGCATGTTGCTTCAGTCAGAGGGACTCTGTAGGATCTAATGAGGCTAGGCTCCCAGCCATCTCAGCAGCCCAGCCTTACTTACTGGAGAGGGCTGGATGAACACAGGGCCAGGGCAGGGAGGTAATTAGGCAGGGAGTGGTGGTCAATGACGGGCCGCCCTGCACCCCAGGCCTCCAGCCTCCAGCTGCTTTGTGCGTTGCACGGCCCGCACAAAGGGGCTGATGAGGAGGCAGACTGACCTTCAGGCCTGGCACTCGCTTCCAAGTGAGTGTGTACAAAATAAAAAAAACCCCCCCAAAAAAAAAAAAAACCTGCTGAGCCATTGGAGGTTCAGCTTCCCTGTACACATCCCGTACCCTCCTTTGCAGCAATATGTAATGTGCACGCTTCTCCTAAACTTTCAAAATCTCCCAACCCCAAAGCTGCTTCTGGAGAATTCATGGGCTGAGGAGTGAATACAAATCAGGCATCACGATTTGGCCTCAGCTGCTGGTGAAGTTTTCCTGAGCTGCTCTCGTTCTGCCTTTTTTGTTCCTCTTTTAAACTTTCATCTGCCAGTCTATCCTCTGCGTTCTCTCCACAACAGGCCGTGTTAGCAAATTGCAATCTCAACTTTTTTGTGCCTGTGTGTAAGGTCCAATCCTGTGCAGAAAGAGAGCAATCTCTGCATGGAGGAGCGAAAGATTTATTGCGCTGCCGTTGCCATTGTTGTTGCTTAAAAGTAAATTCTCATGCACAATCGCGGAATGAATGATTTGAGCTTCAGCATAAAAATAAGTCGTTGTTGGCTGTGGCTGTGACTTTGGAAAATTTATTCCCTTTTTTGGCTGTAAAGCCGGCCACAGCCGGACGAGCGTCTCTCTTAGATGGGCCGCATAAAGGCACGGGACCCAATAAAAGGAATGTCACAGGAAGTGCACTGAATGTCATTAATAATAAATCACAATTGTCTGAAACTGACCTGGCAGCAGGCGTGGACACAGTGGAAAACCTCAATGTGGAGGGAGAGCACCTCTATTTATGTCAATCACAGCCTCGAATCTGGCCTTTTATTACTACGAGAAGCAATTAACCTTTCAGAAAACAGTGTCACTCAGGCACAGACAAAAGAGCATTTTGGAGATGTTCAACAAATCCGGAGACAAATGACTTTGATAAGGTTGATGTTAATGGTCAACCTGCAAAAATGAGCGTAAGGTTCACTTCCCTTTCGCATCGTTCTGCGCATATCCCCTCTTCGCACTCGGCACGGTGGCACTTTCCCTTTTCACAAGGTCGGGAAATCCTAATTTGCTGAATAGTTATGGCCGTGTGTTTGCAGGGAGGAAATAACTCAATAGTGTGGATGATAGCTCATAATAAATTGTGTTGTACTGAAGCATGGGCTCAGCCTACCACCAGTAAAGCAGCAAATGGTGTTTTTGCTCAGCGGGAGCTCAACTTTCACCTCCCATTTTACAAAGGCAGCATGATCACGGCAGCCAATACGCAGCCCTCGAGGTGAAGGTAACATTTGAAGTACATTGGCAAGACATACATACACCCTGCGCGTGGTGTAATTTGCTAACAAAACCATACATTTTTTCCACTAAACAGCTGGACTCAGATGAAATTGGGTTTATTACACAGCTCGTGTAAATAGATTTAAAAAACGATGCTGGGCGGAGCAGCGGGAGGGATGGCTCGGAGAAACATGCAGTCGGTGTTTTTCCACCCAAGTGAATGTAATTCATATTTGCTGGCGAGGTCAGTGTGGAGGAATGTTTTTTTGGTTCTATGTGTCTTAATTGGAAGGCTTCCGGACCCCGGGGTTAGCACACCTGCTCATCTATCTGTGGCTGCAGTGGGAGTCTCCTTTAGAAAAATCCAAAATGAGCCTAGAGGGTATTAAAGTGTGTGTATGTGTGCGTGCGCGCACCGGGCACGCGTCCTAAACATTCAAAGCAGCACAGGCAACTTGTGCAGGCGTGACTGTTGTGTTCGGTGGAGGATCAAAAGAGGAGGAAAGTTCCCATAAACTGTCCGGTGCTTATACCTGCGCGAAATGCTCAGTGTATGGGCGTGAAGGCGACATGACAGTGACACCAAACCAACTTATTTGCCTTTTTGAAACACCAGATGTTGCCCAAATTAGTGATGATTGCGTTATTATGTTCAGCATAATTAATGTCCTCAATCTTAAAGAATGTCAATTAAATAGAAATGTATGAAAATTAGACTTAAATGCCTGTATGTGTTGGTAAAATAAGGCTTTACCGTGTCACTTATTTGAATTAGTGACTTGTTCTAGAAACACATGTCCAAATAATTAAGATAATTTACGGTGAATAAATAAATAACGACCCTAGATATTTGTTAGAATATCTTAGCAACATCATTAATGATTCTGATTTGGTTGTTACATTTCTACTTGTAAGCTTGAGATGAATCTCTTAATCTCATATGAATTTTATCCTACACATGATTTGCGCTTATGACTACAATAATCCTATTTATTGTGCTGAAGTGGTTTCATTACACCGTCGAATTGTGGGTGAACTACATGTTCGTGTTGCCGATTTAAGTAATTTTGACAGCAAATAGGAAGTTCACAGAGGAATATCTCAAAGAGAAGGTTCAGTTCCTGTGTATGTGGGCAATAATCTATTTTTCCCATTTTCTCTTCCAAAAACAAACATATACTGCGAAATAACATTTATTTGTCTTCAGCTTTGATCCCTCGCCTCTTGAAAGGGTTTCTGGCAGAGTCAATTGTACAGACTGAGAAGAATTTCCCCAGCACTGTCAGAATTTTAAACAAAAAAGTAGAGATCTTAAAAGCCAGATTTTAATGACAGCGTTATCCTAAGAAAAGGGTAGAAGAGTGTCGAGTAAAAAAGTCTGAAACTACATCCTTAGCTTCTGGTTTTTATTTTAATTGAAGGATTCTGCTTTTGTAGTATACGGAGGATCAGAGAGTTGAGTTTTGATTTAGAGACTAAAAGACTCAAATTTGTTCTCATTTTAAATTCATCCTTCAATAGCTATATGAGATATTTATGGTAAAAAAAATGTACTAAGCAATTGTTCATCAGCTTTGTGCGTCAAGCAATTTTCTTCCCTTATCTTTCGTCCTCTTAGCAGGTTTCCATATTCACCTGACCGTCAAGACTCTTAGAGACATCTCGTGAAAGTTTTTCCTTTGCTAGCTTGATGAATTTAAAAGTAAGCGTTGCTTCTCGACTTCGGCGCTGGATTTGGAAGCGCTGGATATATTGAGTCTATTCACCTATGTCGGCTGCCGTGCTGTTGTGCGGGACGCTCTGATGCGTTCGCTGTTCCCTGCAGGTCTATGGATGATTTGGCCCCCTGCAGTCGCCACCGCCTTAAAGAGGCTCTACTCTGAGACATTAAGATTGCCAAACCTTCACCTCTTCCTTTCCTTTAAGAATAATTACGCAATTCAGTCTCAATGAGCGAAGTAGGGGTGAAGTTACGCAGATTCATTGGATGCTAATTCAAGCAGGAAATTCAAAAGGGCTCTACATAGTTCCACATTTTGTGTACAAGGACAGTGGCGAACGAAATAATAGCCACATGTTGTCGAGATATTGTCTGGCACTCAAAGACTGCTCCCCAACAAAATAACCACTGCAAATAGGGTAGGTCTTTGAGGTCAGGGGGAGGCATCATGTCACACGGCCTAGTTTTATTCCATCCTATTTATAATAGATGAGATAGCGAGCGTTGCTCAGACTGGCTGAGCCCTGGCAAATATTTTGGCATCTGGATGCTTAATATTTCATGAGATAAGATGATGGAGGCTAGGTAGATGATGGACACCGTGCAGAATGCCAGTGGTATTTGTGTCTGCTTGTTATATATATAACCTGATTTACTCCTTGTTCTGTGGCAGTGGCTTGTCATAAGACAGTCCTGTACTCCTCTTTTTGAGATGCATAGAGGGGCAGAGAAAGCTAGTGGGCTGACTGAGGCAATTAGGTCTATTATTAGTACGACAGTGGAAGGATTGATGCGCACAATAGTCAGTGTGTAAGCAGAAAGCCTGGCTACGTGAAGGAAATTCTAATGGTGAGAATTTCCTAGATTATATAGGCCTTCATTAACATTTTCACACATGGCTGCCTAACAAATGAGAAAAGAGCCCTGGCATACCAGCAGATTTATCACGTGCGCACAACAGCCCAGCTAGTTCCTTTTTCCTCTCTACAGTGCAGAACACACTCTGTACTGCTCTCACAGCAACATTAGCCATGGGCACTTTGAGTTTCTGGGGCTTTTGAATAATAAGGGCTGCAGGACTATGATATTGTTCCATGCTACATAATGTATAAAGGTACACGCTGCATACCTGGCCCCTGCTTCTGTTGTCGGGGTCCTGGATAAACCAAGGCTCGTTAATGGCAGCAGGCTGTTCTGTCAGCGCTGCCTGTCAGATTGTCCCAAATGAAGAGCGCGGGCTCTTCAACGCAGCATTCTGGAGCTGTTCCTAAATATTCTATTCCCTCCCTTAATTTGGCATGAATTGTCCCTGTTAAGAACTGATACACAGGCAGGCCGCTTGCCTGCAGGCCAGGCCCACTTGAATTAACTGTGTTGCACACTTTACATTCTCTGCTCCCTGACATCTTGAGAAATGTTCCCTGGGATCTTTTTTTCCCACAGAGAAGTTCATTAGAATGACAAATAGCATCCTGCCATAAAGTGGAAAACATCAACACGGCACAACAGAAACTGCGATCTGAGAGAAGTGACATGCAGGGAGGGAAATGAATTGGACTCCATTTGATTCTATGTGATATCACTAGCCGCAGCTTCACCATCCCATCATTTCAGAGATTCAGCTGACTCACTCCTGTTTCTTTTAAGCTGTTCTGTTCCGTCCATGGGTTGAAGTTGGAGCTCTTTGTGTTCTTTCAAGTTGGAAAGCCCATGGGCCTTTTCCCTTTAGCTCAGAACTAACATATTTGATTTAACTGATCGGCTGGATGATAGAGGGAGGTTCTATTTGAAGAGTTGAGCCCAGCTCTCTCCGAGTGGTCTAATCTCCTCAATCTTGCAGGAGATGCCATGTCAGCAGCAGCTCAGGTTGGAGGTTGAGTAGAGAGGTCAAAGCCGGTGTTTCCACTCAGCTTGTTTTTGAAGATCGTTGCATGAGTGACCTGTTGCCATGAAAGAGCCAGCAGCCCAGAGAACTCTTCTACGATTCATCCTCTTCATGGTTGCCCTGGCTGTCCGCCAACCCTCCGTATCAATAATGAATGTTTTAAAGAACAGCTTAGGCAAGTGCAAACCTACCTAATGTCCTTAAGACAAAAGGAGATATTGCCATGGACAGGGGGGCTAGAAATCAATTTCCCATTTGCCGCTTTAATTTCAGCAAGATGGGCGCAGAGATTAGGGCCGAAGGCACCTGTAAGCCCCTTCGCTGATGAGCTTTACCTGGGCCTGCTGCACTGGCTGCCTTGACCCCGTGGCTAATTAAAGTTCTCAAATTGATCCACAAACAACGTGATACAGATCTGTCCTTTGCCACCCTCTGCAACACGTCTCATTGTGGAAAGTGCCCCATGATGGCCCCATAAAACATCTCTTGTGGTTGTTTCCTGACATCTATACGGCCATCCATTAGATCGGCTTATTTTTGATCACGGTGATGGCCGCTTCTGTGGTTAATTGCGCAACATTTCCAGTAGTGCTGCCCGTGGTTTACAATATCTGTTCATCTTTGTCATTTTGAATCTTAAGGTTTTTTTTTCTTCTTGCGATTGAATTAATGCCAGTTTGGCTGGCGGGGCTCTTTTTGTGCTTTATTTCTGTGGATATGAAATCCTCAACATGTGCAGAACTTGGAGGCACTGATACATCAGTGTCAAAGTGCTAGTAAACAGTTGCTCATTTACGCATGCAGAAGTTCCTGAGCGATATTATCCTTTAATCCAAGTTGTGCGTCTAGTGACCCCCGGGTGAATGTAAGGTAATGTGAAGACTAACCAGTTTTATCACAGGTGTTGATTTAGGATGTTGATTTATGCGATTTAACGAGAGAGGCATTGTAAAGCGCATTATAAGGAAAAACAGGGCTATTATTGGAGATCTCTGATTGGTGGAGGACAGTGTGTAACTTTCCAAACCAAACGTTGCATCACACTAATGCGCATTTGATTATATTAGTATTCTTTTCCTTTTTTATACACTCTCCTTACACAAACTCACTTAACAGAAGCAGCTCATGGGTCACAAACTTAAAATCGATCACAGACCATAAACATCGTTTGACATACCACTAAACTAAACTCTCTAGTCATAGGCATCGGAAATGTGTTTATTTTTTTTGATGCGCTTTGATGTCATACACTCTTCCACCCCTACCTGTGCTTTGGCCCATCAGCCGCTGCGACCTGTCCTCTCCACAAGGTGAGGCCCCTGCGAGGAGAGCGGTGCTGAGGTAGCATTACGCTTCACGTCACGCTACTAGAGACCTCCACCCAATAGCGCCCTCACCGTGCTGTGGCCTCTCTCTGCTCCTGCATCTCAGCCAAACATCCCAAATGCAGCACAGCCCCGTCCTTCACTTGTTTTCTATTGAACTACGAGAGCGTTTTCTGTTGTTTTTCTGTTTTTTTTTTTTTTTTACTTTTAGACACGGAACACAAAAGTTAACATATGCTTAGCTTGGTCTAGTTTCCTTCCCAGTGAAATTACATAATGGCCCATCTTAGTAGTCATGTGCTATGCTTAGAGGAGTTATTTTTAGCAACCTGCATGTTGCCCTTCCCTCTCGTACAATGGTTGTCGGCTCCATTGTGGTGAATTTTTAACAAGGGCCTTTTCCTAAGCCCCTCGGAGGAGTTAATTAAAGTGATAGAGGCTAGAGCTGATGAGCCACACCACCCTGACCTTGAGGCTCCGCTTTCACCACCTCCCCACAATTATACCTGCATAATCAGGACACACATGCGCGCGCACACACACACACACACACACACACACACACACACACATGTACACACACATACACATAATTGAGTCGGCCCGTAGGACCAACAGCCAGTCCCAGAGCCAGTGAATCACCACGGAGAAGCAACAGTCCTACCATGCAGTAAGACAATATCGCGAGGGGTGGCTGCACTACTTTGGAGAGACCGTTTTTACTTGCCAGCACGATAATCACAGCAGCCTCCCGTATTTGTATATTGGATTGGATACTATTCTGTTCATGTGATTCTTTCTCAGCGTCTTGCTTTTCTTCTTTCATCGTCTCCCTCACCCCCCCCCCCCCTTTTCTCAGCCCTCCTCTCTGTCTTACTGTCTCCGGTCTGACGGAATGGTCTCGGTGCAAAACAGGAGACAACTTGGTATTTGGTGATGGGGTGCATGCAAATGATCTCTCTGTCAAGGCTGCTTATTCTAATATGACAGCATAGTGAGTTATCTGGTCCGCTCTATATTGGCAACCAGATCTGCAGCTGCCAGCTAGAGGGTAGAGCTCAAATGGTCGTGTGCGCGTGTGCGCGCGTCATCAACCTAGACAGTCTGAGACAGAGAATAGATGAAGACATGCAAGAGAGAGAAGCCGGCCGAGACAGCCGTCATATAAGGGAGCGATGGGGAAGATGACTATAAGCAAGAGACAGAGTGTCTTCCCGGCCCCGCTGTCCCCTCCCCACCCCATCCCACTCCCCCAGTGTTAGTGCTGTTTAGTAGAGCTGTCTCTTTCAAGAACGCCACGGAGACATGAATAAAGAGAAAACGAAGGAAAAAAATGTTTTGGCGAGAATGGGATGTCACAGCAGATAAGCATCACGAGCTGCTCCATATTTATTATGTGCAACAATTTGACTAACCAGAGAATTTAGATTAATAACATTGGGCCCCGGGAAGTAATTTCCTTTTTGCGAAAGTGATTTACATGGCGCATCGCTAAGAGAACAGCTCTCGCAGGCGTTTTTGTTGTGTCAGCTAAAAATAATGACATTTAAAGTACCAACCAAGGTTAATAGGCTTCCTCTATGGTTATGAACTTTTTGTGCCTGCCCCTCCCTTTGTTCTCCCTATGAATCGACCCACTGCTTTTATAGTTTCTACATTCACACTCACAGTAAACCACCTATCTGGTCTTTTCCATGGCCTCCCTTGGACACTGCCCTACTCTTAAACCTGCCCCCTTTCCATAATGGATGTTCCTATCAATTGTAAGGGAGTTACTATTACCATATGATTGCAGGTAAGCTTTGAAATGGAAATGAGGATTTCTGGACCATTACCTGAGATATCGGTGTAATTGGAGTGCCGTGGTCCAGTTGAGCAAATAATTGCTCAGTTTCTGGGAATGAAACCTCCAAACCAAATATTTCTATAGTGCCAAGACAGTTTATTTAAACACAACACCTTTCCATGATGAAATGCAACTTTCTCCAAGGAGCGGGGGAGTTATTTGGATGCAGGAATGTGAAAGCTCCTCTGTACCTCATCATTTTTCTGGCGTTTTCACTCAGAGCCTCAAAGGACTCTAAGGAGTGTACAGTACAGGTAGAAGCAGGGGAAGTATGCTGTGTACACTGGCTGCAACTCCTACATCACTTTAGGCTGTGTGTGCGCTTGGTATGGGGTAGTGGGCGGTTAGGTGCTGGGGGGCTGCTAAACCTCTCTATCTCCGACGGTAAAGCTGCTGCTTGGGCAAGTCCTGCCCATCCCCGCCCACTCCTATATTTTGTATGGATTTATTTTTGATGTAGGGTCCCTCCCCATGTCGGACAGGTGTTTTTAATGAGGCGCACCTAACATCCAAGGCAGTCTGCGGGAGGGTAGAGTTATTGATAAATCATTAACGTTGGTGGAGGATGCGTGGAGGTGTTGTAGCCCGCTCTCCTCTGGAGAGCTGTCTTGCTCCTGAATATTTCATTGACACACAGATGTGCTGCTGTCTGTGTAACCGCTCACGACTCCTCAGCTCTCCGCGATTACATAGCAGGGGATAGTAATCCCCGCTCCTCATCCGATCGTCGAATCAAACGCATGTTTGATGGAGGTATCACTTCGTCCCGTAAGCCACCTCTGCTGTTGCTCAGAACCCCGCCCACGCTTTGCTCAAGTGTGTGTGGAGAACGGGCCGCTGCCTACAACACATGCCCCTCGGTAGGCAGAAAAAGCAAACAAATCTGTGTCATAACAGAAAGAGGTGTATTGTGAGTTTTTCCCCGACCGTGGCTCTGCGGCACTTTTAATGCTGCAATTCCATTAGACTTATCTCCAGTGGGGGAGACAGAGAAATGACTGCTGAGTCAGACCAGAAGGGGCCAGGGATTACTTATTCCCCATGTCATCTGTACAGAAGCGTGTAGTTCATGTGCTGTCCTTATCCCCCCGGTTCCCTCTCACCAGCGCTTACTCTCTTGTGATGCCATCCTCAGTACACCCATTTGTCTCGATTGTGTAACACTGCCACCTCCCGTCTGGGAGCCCCGGGGTGCCGGCAGGCATGGCCAAAGCACGGCCAAGCCCACGAGGAACGTGGGAGAAAGGGGAAATGAAAGAGGGAGGAGCGTGGTTGACAGATAAAGGGAGAGCAAGCCAGGGAAAACATTTAGGAATATGGGAGGAAGGGAGAAAGAGAGTAAAGGCGATCCCAGAGCTCATGCAGGCCCTGATCAAAGAGCCGTCTCCCTAATCCTCCAGATTCAGCAGTCAGCCTGTTTCTGTGCAGCTCCAGTTGCCGGCGAAAAGTAAAAGAAAAACACTTGCAGCTAAACTGCCCCGAAGTGGTGCTATTTTTAACTTTTCAAAAAGGCGGAAAGTGGGACCCCCTGCTGAAGATGTGCACAGCGACCAGGCAAAATTAATAGAACAAAGTACGTGAGAATAGAAAAGCATTCTTACCGAGACAAAACTGCCTCTCTGCACAGCTATACGATAAAAGAAAGGCGCAGCTGCTAACACTGTGCTTACAAACAATACGTGTCGGTTTCCGGCGTAGCCAGAATTGGGTGTGTAACGGATGATAGCTCAAGACGATTATGTAACAACTTTACAACGAAATCATGCCCTTTAAAAAATCCTACCTTCACAAAGGTTATGTTGTTGTTGGAAGCGTTTTAGAGGGGTGTTAATTCAACTGTACGGTCATCTTGAAGTTTGCGGCTGGCTACCTTGATATAAATGGAGTGCAGAAAGGAATACAACACCACAAAAATCACAAACTGAGTAGTACCTCTACACAACACTGAGTAGTATGACCCTAACGAAAGTCGGATTTATTTTATGACTGCTATCAGACAGCATTCGTTTTAGAAAGGTGTGCCTAACAACCTGCTCGGTTCATATCGCGCCAATCATAAATCCATCCCCAAATTCTGGTGGGGTTCTACCAACAGCTGTAAACGACTGAGGCCAACGATAGGCCCAAATGTTTTCTGTAGAATTATAATGGCAAGAGTCCACGGAAAAAAAGATGAGATCAGGATGAATGTGGGGAAAAAAAACCACAGGGACTAGCTGGAAGGAAATAATGGATGAATCGAAGGAAAGAGCGTGGAATGGGACAAACAGGAGGCTGTAAATCAAAGGAGGGACTCGGGATGGAGGGAGAGAGGTGAGGTCAGTCAAATGGAGAAAGAGAAGGGGGAGAGCTGGCCAGCAGCAGTGGAGGAGGAAGGGATAAAAATGTGTGGTGAGGTAATGGCAGTGATGAATAGCCCATAGCTGATCAGTAGAAGCCAGGTTGGTGTTTGAAGATTAGATTTTAATACAGCGCTTTGACTTCACTCAGCTTTTCCTAAATAATCACAAGGGGAAAGAAGCAAATGGGGAATTATTTCATACAACACAACACAAAACAAATGATTTCACACCAATGTTTGTGCCAGTTTGCCCTTGAAGAGGAAAGAGGTTGTTCCGGCCGTTTTTTTTTGTTTTTTTTTATTGCGGGAGGTGGGTCAATAATTCAAAATAATATGAAAGAAAATGTGTTTGATATCGGAATCCTGACAATATTTGTTAATTTCCCCTTTGTTGCAAATGTGGCCTTAAGCTGATTTCAGACAAAATTGGCAGCGTGTATGACGCCAAGGGCCTGTCGTTCCCGGCATGTTGTCCTGATTTATTGAGCACTTTTTCCTGACTTGCAAATAAACAGGATGCATTAGATTCCACTTATGTTCAAAATGATGTGACAGTGACCTGGAGAACAGACTGACAGCCATAGCCGTAGATTCTGTAGTAGGCTTTGTGTATTTTTTATTTATTTTTTTCCCATTGGCCGGGGTTTGTCTTCGTCTGCAGGTTTGATTGCTCAAAATCACACATAAATCATTGAAGGGCTCGTCACCAACACTCGAAACAGCTCATACAGTCCGGCTGAAAGCATATGAATGAGATTTTCATGAATGGATTTCACCTAGTGTGCACCTACGGACTATATTACCATCGTCTGACGTTTTATGTGTCTGGCCTTAACTGCTGAGATGACCGAAGAAGTTAATGCACGGAGATATCGATTGAAAGGCTTGATAACTAAAGATACGTGACTCTAAGGTTCCCCTTCTCTACATGCATGTACAGTATGCGTGAACAATACACATTATAAGCCGAGAAGCTTCAGCTCTCCCTTTCAACCATCCCGGTGGCCGGTGGGGGGACTAAAATAGTACTCCGTCTGTTGCCAAGGTTACAACATTGACAACATGATGTGGCCATTCATTCTCAATACTGTATCTCCCTGGCCTTCTGTGAGAAAGTGGCTGCTAATCTTAGCCCTCAATCTACCCGCCTGTCAATGTGAAGAGGGAAGCGGCCGAGGTGTGGGATGAAGGGAGTTGGGTCAGCGCCGTCCCCTCACAATGCGTTCCACTCATCAGCGCCCCCCCTCCCCCTTCCGCCGCCACCCCACAGCTTCTCCCCTGTCGCCGCGTGCTCCCTTCGGTTTGCAGATAAAAGCCCCCCTCTCCTGCCACCGCGTGATGGGTGAAAATCGGAGCCGTTTCCATGCAGACCCATGTGTCACTTCTTCCTCTTTGCAGGTACGCAGTGGCTTGAGGAGGAGAGAAAGGTTGAATGGCAACCAGATGGTAGTCACAATAAAATTGTAATTGAAAGATATGTTATCGTGACTATTTCGAGCTGAGGAAAGTAGTATCAAAGAGACATTCCTGCTTAAAAAAAGAGAGAGAAGAAAGGGGACTCTCTTTTAATTAAAAAACAGTGCTCAAAGGGGCGACCAAAAGTTGAAACTGGAGGCATGTTTGGCATGAATAAGTTGCCCCTCTCCTTTGTGTGGTGACACTGACAAATAGAGCTCCGTGTGTGAAAAGGAGACTTATCTTTGATGGGTAATGAATTCAAAGTCATGGAGATGAACGTGCTCTTTGAGGTTCAGAAGGCTTTAGCTGAAGTCGTATTATCTCACTCCGACAAATGGAAGCAGCGCCGTCACATGGCGCCGTCCCCGCGACTTGATTCGTCAGAGGGAGAGGACGCGACGTCTTTCCCGAGCTCAGCTGTGCCGCGGTTGTTATTGTGATAGCTGCACATTTGTACTCGCTGGTCATCCTTCTTTCTGTATGGTCAAGTTGTGTAATAGCCTGTGTAGCGCACGTACCAGCCCCGGACAGACAGGGAATTGATTTTTGCGGTATACACATCGCTAAAGCAAAGCTCCAGTACAGTCAGTGGGTGTGCTGCTCTGATGTTGTTCCAAGTCAACAGTTGCCCTAGCTGAGGACACCTGCAGGCTACCAGTGGTCAGACACATGGATATTTAACCAGTTTTTTGTGCTAAACCTTTGTGTTTTTTATGACAGACACAGTTTTCAAGATGTGCACAAACCCATTTCTGCTCAATTGCTCCCAGCGGCGTCTCCAAATAGATTTAGCAATGATACTGTGAGAGGGGGAGATGGGGAGACGGAGGGAGAGAGGGAAGAGAGACATAGGGAACAATAAGACAAGCAGGAAGGGAGAGTGAAGAAAAAGAGAAAAAAATGGTCTGAAAATGAGCCAGAATGGGATTTTTGCACTTCAGTTAAGAAAGGCTTTGAATGTATTTGAATCACAGACTTGATCTGCCACCAGCCTATTTTTATTAGCTGCTTGACAGTGCAGCATAGTGTTGGGATTACAACCAGTGCCTGTGTTATTCAGGGTTCCTCACAGCTAAATTTGTATTTGAGCATTCCTAGCACGTCTACGCCTCCTCCTAGAATACACTTTACTGCCTTTCCTTTCCTTTCCTTTCCTTTCCTTTCCTTTCCTTTCCTTTCCTTTCCTTTCCTTTCTTTTTCGGTTTTCTTTTCAAACCGCATAATTGTAGTGTCATGGGTCACGTATTAGGAAACAAACATGGCAGCAATTAGAAATACTTATCTTTCTCCCCCCCTCTTCTTCTCATTTTTAATGAGCGATTCCTCATCCTAATATCTTGAGAGAATGGAGCAAATATTCAAATGAGTCTTTTTATTACGGGCAATTTTAAAGCTAGGCTTTGACGTTGTTCAAACCTTTAATTGAAAAGAAATGTATCGTATCCTCTCGAGTGGTGTACATCATATCCCTCCTCCATCCCCTCTGCACTAGTTTATGTTATCGGTGGCTAATTTATGCCACACTTAATTTGGCCTTGATTGTAAATGTCCGGGGTGAGATGAGAGTCTTGTCGCTATTGTGCCTGTGTCTGAGCCGTACACGGTCTCGCAGGACTCGATGATTTTGAATTTCAGCTGTGGTTCTCAAATGAGCGTCTCTCTCGTCAGATGAAAACCTCTTTATCCTTAAGACAGTTGTTCCCATCTGCCTCTTTTTTCCTCAGAGTGGAATCGGAGACAAGGAGTCTAGTGTTTACACGCAGAGTTAAACCCAGAGTGAAACTTAAATATTTTGCAGGGAGGCTAAGATGTGTCCCTTCTGCCACTGCTGTTGACAGAAGTTGCTTTGAGCAGATTTTTTAAGCATCCTTCATGACTGGTAAACATGGCGAACACATGCGGTGGATTTGTCGTAATTAGACCAGGGCTTGGCTTGGACTTGGAGAAAGATGCAATAAAGACGACAGTTTATTTAGGATAAACTCCCCAGCTCGTAGGAGCTTCACAGGGGGAACCTCCACACTCTAAATCTAGTTGCACGAACATATGAGGGGATAAAGTGGCTCTATTAAATTTGTTGACTCCAAAAGATCCTCTCTGAAGCTGCAGCGTATTGCATTTGTTGGCGCTTCCATCGCTGCTAGCCTTCTCCACCGCTTCTGTGATTGAATCAGACAGTGCCCAGATCCTCACCATTGCATGAGATGAACACTATTGAATTGCTTGGCTTGTAGATCCACAATTCTAACTTCTTTAGACTATATTGAATTTACCATCCCGGGCAATCAATAATACTAAGTTTTGCAGGCAGTATTGAACTTTATCCTCACACATCTACTCTGTGGTTTCTTTCTCTCCAATTGCTTTGGAATCTGCAGGCTGTCACGCACAGAAGAACTGATTCGGAGTTGTCTTTTTAAAACAAGGTTCATAGAGCCATGGGAGCAGTGCAGACTGGGCCACATAATAAAACAGAGGGAATGTTCTCCTGCCTAACGTGTAGTCGGAAAAAAAAAAAAAATGTGAGAGGAATTATGTGCTTGCTGGATCAATGTCTCTGAAAGCCAGGATCATATTCTTTAAAGTTCGTTGCAGAACACATGTAGGGAACCATGAACAAATTACCTTTTGTAGCTGTGGCTATGTTGAATTAGTCATCTCATTTGGTAATCCAAATGGCTTCCAGTGTCTAATGAGGCACTGTTGAGAAGATTATTCTGTCCTCTGAATGCCTGTCCGTGATAGCGGTGGGCCTAGAGGGCAGCGGCATAGCTGTGCAATGCTGTGGCATTCAGTGCATTGCGATTCACCATTGGCCCCCTGGGTAATGAAAGGCCTAATAAATGAATCCATCAGAGTGTCTGTGTGTTGCTCTCTGTGTGTATCTGGGATGCAGTCAGGCCCAGACGTGCCCAGTCTCCGGGCACACAGAGGAAAGGGATGCCATTGCTGGCAGCCCTGATGAATGGTGGCATGCCGCGCCATGACAAAGACGAATGTGACAGCCCCCGTCCCCCAAAAGGGGGGCGGCGCACAACTACCAAGGGGAGACCATGTGATGCTGACCACCTCCCCTTCATAGTTACATCCCTTTCTGACTGTACCCAAGGTGGTGCAAGAACCAGAGGGGAAAATGCAGAGAAAGACGAACGCAAGATTATTCTCTCACCTTATTCCCTTATCAAACTGCACATACAGAAAATGAACAGAGAAGCCAAACTGCGAAGGGGATGTATTCCTGCATCTAGTAGACAATGGGAAACCACATCTTTAAACTATAAGTGCAGTATGTAATAAATGCGCTTGACAAAATAACAGGCCCAAGCAAACACAAAGCAATTCATCAATGCATCTTCTTCGACCAGAATTGATGCAGTAATCTGCGTGAGATGGTAAACAGCAGAAGGCCGGGAGCTCTATTTGGTTTTCAGCATTATTAGAGGTGGGCGGAAATTAAAGACTGCAGATCAATATCAATATTTGTTTTATATTACTCAGGTGTCCTGTGATTGCCTGCACGAGTGAGCGACTGCAGTCTGATTTTGGTGTCTCTATCAGATAACTACTACGGTCTATTAGGCGGATCACTTATACTTAAAATGGAGACGCTCTTGTATTTGTCAAGTGCCTATCAGTGATCACTCCTGTTAAAGGGCAGCGAAGGCGAATGTGGAAATGAGCCATTGTTATACAAATACAGATGAATTCTAATTGTAAGGATTAAGTTGCTAAGGTGCTAATGTGGCGCTCTGCACAGGTACAACCGTGCAGGGCGCATTTTGAGCTGTTGCCCAAACATATCAGTCCAGACTGGAATTATGTTTCAGTGCAAAGTGAAGAAAACCTCATTGACCTCACCTCCATACTCCTCAATAGACAGAGTCATCTTCTCCGTGGCAAGGAGGGGCCGAGGGGGTGGGTTAACTATCCCCTCTAAGATGGGCCTTCGGTGAGAGGGAGAAAGCGGTAAGTCAATGGGAAACTGAGATGATTAAGAGGCTTTCGCTGTTAACAGAAGAGCGAGGATTGGTTTCTATTGCACCCTCTTCTTTTCATGGCCTGGTCTAGTGGACAGGCTGGTGCTATAGTCTGAACAGAGCCAAGACTTGCCTATTAATAGACTATTGAGTGCTATTGATTCCTGGCTCATGTGACACATAAGATACAATGAGCCATAGATCCCAGTAAAGAGCCATGTCTTTCTTTTCACTTTACCACAATTGCATATGATTATAGGAGTCTGAAGATCAGTCAGAATGGCCTATCTCTCTCCGTAATGATGACCAAAAGTGCGATGGTACCCTGGCTAAAAGCCGACTGCAATTTGGAAACTTTTGTCACAAACACAAAAGCTCTTGAACAAAATGGCCACAATGGAGCCCTGGCTTTGCCTAGAATTAACGCTGGCCCTTCATAATTTTATGGGTAGGTTTTTTTTTTTTTCACACCACCCAAACATGGATATGTTTCACAAAGTGAAGATCTTTTCTCTTTGCATCCAAGGTGAGAATAACTTCAAAAAGCTGCTATACAATTACGGATAAATTAGAGGGATAATGACGAGAGGGAATGGTGGTTATATCAATAACCCCTCTAATGGTCAATTCCAGAATGCTGTCTGCTGTGTGCTAGATTTAGTGTAATGGATAAGGTGCCTGTTTAGCAGAGGCTTACTTGTCGCCAAACGAGGGAACAAACCTCAAATAGCCAAATTAAAAACTGAATAATAGATGAGCGATGCCACGATGAGAGAGAGGAGAGGAGACAGCTGTAATTTCTACTCTTAGAAGAAAAAAAAAAAAGAATTCTTGGCATGTAATTGTTGAGAATTTATAAGGGCCAGGAGAGAAATAGAGACAATAGGTGATATACAACCCACTGTAAGAATCACCTTTACCGAAAGACACTTAATGATACTTATAATAGTCTACAAGAGTCTACAAAATCTTCAAAACGTTGTAAATGCTGTTGCGATTAACATTGATTGCCAGTCTGTGTGACAGAGTGCTTCTCTCCCATGGCTTTCATTCCCTCTGCAGAAAATAGCAGCAGCAGCCTTGAAATGTTGCAGAGTTCTGAATTCTGCCCGAACGACAAAAGGGACGATTATATTGGAAATCGTGACAAAATATTTATCTGTGATTAACCAGAAGGTGCAGATGGTGTGTAATTCATGCAGCATTATTTTCACAGCTCTAAAGGCCATGACACACCAAGTCTACAGTTGACCAATTGCCCGGCGTCAAGCCATCGGTGAGCGTCCGCGGTCCTACTTCTGATGATGTGTCTGCGAGTGTTGGCAACAGTCTAACACCTGTCGGCAGCTTTTCACGACGACTCAGCATGTCGAATCGGAGCAAGTCACTTAAGACTTCCCTCTGGTTGACTGTTCGTTCCTAGAAATCCAGTGAATCAGAGGAGAAAACAAAACAAAGTACAAATAAGTCCCTCTTCATTTCATCTAATCATTCACAAATATTCTAGAGTGAATCAAATATAGACTTTTAACTTATCAGCATGAGTCAGGAAAGGCCAGTTCCATGTGATGTCTGTAGCCTTCCAGCTAATAGTGGCATTTTTTTCCCATTTTGAATGACTGAACACAGACTAGTGCCACCTGCTGGTATGGAGGGTTATTTCCTTTCATGCAGATAGACTGGACGTGCCAGCTGGCAGTTGGCTGTATTCTCTGTGTTGTGTTCAAGAGCAACTTTTTGATGACAGGTGACATGAGGCGATGTAACAGCTGGCCTTCATTGTCATTAGTTATTTTATGTCGGCATGGTTGGTGTGACTGTACCTTTAGGAATCTCTGAACTGGATCTGGTAAAAAAAAAAAAAAAAACCTTGTGTAAAACAAAAATAAATAAATAATGCACCTGATTCTGCACAGACTAAATAAACTAGTTCACTGTTGCATTATGGGTAAGAAGGGCAAAATTGTTTTAGCACCATGCAGTTATCGCATCTGGAGTAAAAACGAGAATGTGATTCATCGTGGGTTTCACCTTGCTGGGTTTTCACCGGCCTTTTTTTTTTTCTGTGCACCTGTGAGAAAAACAGGACTTCCCTGCTTGTGGTGATGCAATCTGATATGTGTGGGGGCTATGTGATCACAGAGTAGCCTCTGAGGTGAAACTATTACTGCACCGTTGATGCAGGTCATTTACCGCAGCCACCTGGCGTTCTGGTCACCGCTTAGAAAGCGCTACAGTCTCTCCCCCTCGCGCTCACATGTTCAGATTAAAATGTTTTTAATTTTGAAATGTAACAAATACCTTTTTTTTTTGTCAGCCTGGAGAGCTGCTAAAATATAAGCTGATGTTAACACACGTTTTGACCATTTATCTGTGCTGCATTCTGGCCCATTCTTATGAACCCAGTATCTCAGGATGCCTTCTGGGAATTTGCTGAAATTTGGCACAAACGTTCACTTTAACTCGAGGTTCAAGTAATTAGACTTTGGTGCTCGCCGGTCAAGGTCCCTGTGACCTCTCAAAATTGTTGGCCATAACTCAAGCCTGAATGTCCCATATCAGAAATGCCTTGAGGAAATTCTTCAAAACTGACACAAAAGTTCACTTTGACTCAGATGATGAACTGATTAGACGACACAAAACACCAATTTGGCCATAACTCAAGAATTTATATGATTATTATGACAAGTATTGCACAAATGTAGTAAGATCAAATGAGGGCGTGACTGAACATCCGAAAGGTTGAAGGTCTAATGTGCCTCTGCCATCAGCATTTTCTGCTGAAATATTTCTATCGAATTCCTTCAAGGACTTAACATCATGTATCACACGAGTCTAGATGGACATGAACTAACTGCAACCAGAAAGTGGTAGTTCTGGTTATTTATTCTGTGGATGAATTATCACTCGGTATGTTCCAGTTAAAGATAAAAAATACAATTGTGAAGAAAATAAGTTTACTTTTCTTTTATAGAGATATTTTATTTTCTAAACTTTTATTAGACACCAGTAGATGACATAGATAGCAGGAAAAAGTGAGATGAGTTTGGTTGTTTTCTCGTCTAGCGTTGTTGATACTGCTCCGTGAAATACCATGACTTTTCTTCTTTGAGGGCCTCATAGTGTCCTGCTTTCAGACATACTCCAGCCTGTTCAGATATTGTCTGACTCTACTGTGCATGACAGCATTTCACAAGCTATACATAGCAAACCAGAGAGTGGAGGAGAGACATGAGCCAAAGACGCAAACTTCGTCTTTAGCCCTATGTAAAATTCATTCCATTTGATTTGTATGGCACATAGATCCAAGTGGTTTTTGCACATTTAGACTCCGTAGCATGTGGGCATCATGTCAGTGCTAAATGGGACACTATCTCATCAAAGTTTCAGTGCTGTTTTGGAGAGCCAGAGAGGAAAGGGTTGTAATGGAAAGACATTGAGATGGGATCTCAACAGCATGTTGGTGAAGAAGGCCTGCTGGCTTGCCAGCTCATACACACAGATGGACGGTGTGTCAAGGGAATCTCACACACGCTGATCAGAGGCTCCCCTCCCGTCCCGCAGTGGGAGGAAATGGGACTGAACGAGAGGAGGAAGAGCGAGAAAAGGAGTTAATCACTGCACTAATGCTGTACTTCATCATCGTTTCCTGAGCCCGCCTGCCTCACCCTCACTGCCAGCACTTGACTGTCTACACAGCGCCCCCTGCTTTTAGTTTTTGCTACGGCTCATCTCAAGCGGGGTAGCGGAAGTGGTAGAGAGATGCAAAGAATCAAATGGAAGTGGTTGATCCTTGAAGGTGATTCAAGTGGCTGCCGTTAGGGATAAGATTCGGATGGACCTTGGCTGTCGCGCATCACATATGTATGGGGGGCAAAGTGCTTTTTGTGCTTTTTCATGCATGCCTATTTGACACTGGTCCTTTGAGGGGGACTATTTATTTTGCAAAGTCCCACATGTGGTGTGCTGACCCTGTGCTATGTTTGCACACCGCTTGTGTGACAAGTTGGTGAGGGCTGGTGTACTATTTATTTATTTTTTATTTTATTTTGCATGTGTGGTTGTCTCCGCGCATGTGTTGCGGAAGTAAGTGCAGGATGCATGCTGTGCACAAAGATGAATCTGAGGCCGGCGGTGAAGGTGAGTGAGTTTAAGCAGACTCCTCCCTCGGGCTCTTGTTCACAGACAGTTACAAACAGGATCTTAGGAAGTGCTGTGCTGTGCTGCCGTGCATGGCCAGCCATCAGCTTGGCCTCAAAAATATGAGTCCAAGTGCGACGCGCATAACTCACAGCCTTGCTGCCACACCCGCCCCACTGCCCTGGCAGGCACTCCTTCAGACCATATCATCTACCACAGCCTCTCAAACCTTTTTTAGTCTGCTGGATCGAATGCTGTAAGTTGCCATTCATGCCTGAGGTAGTGCACGAACCTAGTCCCTCGTCTCTGACAGATGCCCCCACTCATACGCGCCTCTGTTATGATCATTGCATTGCATTGCATTCTAACGAACGCAAATATGAGTAACCGAAGTGTAGCTTCATGTTTTTTATCTCACATATGAGTAGCTGAAATGTTTACTAGTACCTTCGCAATGTGTAGGCAAAATGACGCAGGATTCTCACATGGACTCCATTGAAAATGGTTTTCTGATTCTTGTTTTTCGTGCACATTAAATTCTCTGACTGATACCGTCCCTAGAGCTAATGCTGCCAGGGCGCTTTTCAAATTAGAGCTTGAGGGCCCTACAAGCAACAGCACAAAGGATAAAAGTGTGTCTTTTAAGACGGGGACCGTACAGTAGGCGTTTGCACGGATGCGGCGTGGTGTGGTGTGACAATGGTGTGTGTGTGTGTGTGTGTGTGTGTGTAACTGTGAGTGATAGAGTGACAGCCACATGACAGGCCTGAGCTGTGATCACAGCTATGTTGAGGAGACACCGATGGCGGCGCTTGGCTGGATGCCTGTCAGTTTGTCTGTCTGCTTTTCGGGTCATTCTGCAGGTAAACATACACAGAGCGACGCTCGAACATACCTGGACCGGCGCTTAATGGGCTCCTGTCTGTCATATGCATGTGACCGCGCGCATACGGACAACAAACCGGCGGTGGAGAAGCCACGGTGCAGTGATTTCAGCTTTGGTTCCACATCACCTCCTGCTAATGGTGGTAATTAATTGATGAATGAGGTCAAATCGGAGATATCCAGGCACGTCTCAATTCAGTTACAACCCCGTCTCATCCCCGAGCTCACCTCTCTGCCACCCCCCAAGTTGTTTTCTTAATGCGCAGTGCACCACGTTCCCTCTGTGCTCATCTGCATAAGACCTTGGGATGAATGTTAACGATGTTTAATTAGACAAGATGTGGGATGGATGAGTGGGTGGAGGCAGTGAGGCCATGGCGGTGCTGCCCCCCACTGGGGGTAGAGAACGCATAAAACACATAGACTCCTGCAAACATTCACACACATGCACACACACGCTCATGCTCCTGATGAACAATAAATGACTATTAAAAGGCCAAAAGCTGCAGCTGAACATGACCTTACATGTGATTGGTACATTCCAGCCGCGTCCTGTGAGCCCCCCATTCCATATATCACCAACAGGAAGGACATAGTCCCCTCATTGTTAATGCGATATAAATGAAGCTTTTGTAAATGCAATATATTTGCAGGATATTATGTAGTGGGTATTAACTGCCCCTCGTAGTAAATCTAATTAACTAAACTTTTATTTCTCACATGCTCTCTATCTGGAGCCACATATTTTCTTGTAAAATTAACTGCTCCGAAATGAAACCATTAAACATTTCTTAGTTATATTCATCTTTTCTGGCTCTTGACTGTATTCAGTGAGTATTAAACACTGGCCACACGAACGCCGGTTGAATAGATTGAGTACAGGGATAATATTCAACATCGAGACTTCTCTACTTTACTTCTTTGGACTAATTAAACTTTCTGGTCCACAATTGGTTGACTGAGCATTGTGACTGGGATCAATGCTAGGTGAGTGCACTGCGATCTGTGCCTGAGGCCGGCACGCTGGCTTCTCATGCTTATCTAAGACACCGAGACATCTTTCTCGTCCCAGTTTGATCTGTATAAACATTTCCACTACACCGATCTGTGAAAGAGCATCGGGCAGCACCTCACTGTAGGGTAATCCAGTAAATGGCCGGCGTGTCGCTTGTGGTCGACTGTGCAGCCATCGCGGAGATAAGGGGATGCAGATGTTCCTCGCTAGCTGTTCCCAGATGAGGTGTCCTTATCCAGGCTCGGTCTCGGGCCTGCTGTTTTTCAGCCCATCTCCTCAAATGGGTGACTGACTGTGGACTGGATGCGGGGACACACTCCTACGTGCTCTTTGTGTCTATTGCTCGCTGCTGTCTCCTCGAGGCTTGCGCTTATCTCGTGGTCACGGCCAGACAGAGACACCTGCGAATGCTGTGGATTAGCGGGCTGCCTGAGGTAGGGCATTAAATGCGGTGCCCTAAGGAACCTGGGCTGAAAGCGGGCTGACTTGTGAGGCTGAAGTAAGCTCAACAGAGGCATCTCAGAGCCTAGACTGAGATCAATGACTTTTCAAAGCTGCCACATAAAACATTCAATGAAACAGTCATTTGAGAGACATGGGTAAACATGCTTTGATTACAACAGAGAGAACGGGAACGTGTTTGTTCTCTTAAAGGTCTTGCTTAAACAACAACAAGGCTGCTTGTTCTCCTTTGTGTTGGTGATGCCATGTTAAATCTCAACTCTTAATTAATTTGGAGAGCACAGAGAGGGAGCGTTTGTCACCCCTGCTCTTGCCAGTTAGTGCTATTTGTCTCCGGGTGACCTTTGATTTCACACTGCATTGGTTTTCTCCTGTTATGGACAAGAGGCGTTTTTTTTGCTGACAACAGAGGAAACCTTATCTTTTAAATAAGTAATTCCTCAACTGCTCAGTGAGTCCACCAGCAGCAAAATATTGGGATTGCTGAAAAGGCAGGCACACAAGCTCACTGGGGAGAAGATCTCCTCTCTCTCTCTCTCTGTACTACAGCACCTTCGCCTAACTCTCATTAAAAATTCCCCAACACAGTGTTTGAACAAGGCTCGCCACACAATGGTACATACATCTCTATGTGAGGTTGTGTGAACAGCCCTCGCTTTGGCGTACGCTCAGCGTGTGACATAGGAGGCGCGGTGGGGGCAGGTTTATCGTTGCGTTGTAGATGGGTTCAGGCATTGACACAATAGCCCCAACCAGCTCTCTTGGCACCGGCCGAGGCCCGGAGCTTTAGGTTTTTGGGAAGGAAGCATTGATCGGGGTGATGGCTGGAGTGACTGAGAGGTGGGACAGATGAGGGAATTGCGAGGGGATGGATGTGTTGGCACCTGGCTCTGTGGGTTCTGGCTGGGTGCTGGAGCAGTCTCCAGTAACATTGATGCATGGCCATGAATTATATTATGCCTTGGCAGCTGCTTACTCCCAGATTCATCTCAGCAGTCATTGGGTTATTTATTTATTTGTTTCCACAATTTGTCAAAAGAGTTTCTATGTAAAAAGGGGGGCGAAAAAAAAACAACCTAACAAGATTAAAAAAACGAGGCTGATTTAGAGTATTTACTGAATGGGTATTAGTGCAGGTAAAAGCATTATGACAATTTGGAGAGGTGCGGTAGCTAAATTCAGACGGAGTGCTTGGTTTATGTCTAAAGTGGGTGAGGAGGAAAAAAAGAAAAAAAAAAAGCCAGTGTGGCAATGTACATGACAGTTTTCGCTGAATGCCTCTTGAACACCTGCCTGTATAAACACTTCATTCAGTGGCTGCCCGTGAGCCGGAGTAACTCAGGCCGTTTGAGATAGAAGTGATGACTTGGGCCCTTTGTTCAACTCTGACATGGCTGTTCGGACACCTTTGTTCTGGGACGAGAGGCCCATTCAGAGCGCGCCCGGGGAACAAATTGAATCTGGTTGACAATTAATAGCCATGCGGCATGTTTAATTAAGAGCATGTAGCCAGAGAGCGACGTGAGGGAGATAAACAGAGGAGAGTTGCACTGAGCCAGACTGGGCTCACAAAGGAGCAGCCCATTGGAGCGTCTGGCTGATCGATTCCCCGCCGTCTGTGGAGAGCAGCCTTCACAAAGAGCAGGCCCCTCGCCTTCCCTCTCCACGGGCCCAACTTTTAGAGGGGAGAGATGCGAGACTGATAATGCGCGCGAGGCAGATGGGGGTATGCAGATAGAGGCGGGAAAGTTAAGGAAAAGTTCACTAAGTGAAAAATAAGTGAAATGTATACGGCCGCACGGGTGCACTCGAGTGTTTGGTAGCTTCAGATCGGTAAAAATGACCTTGAACATGATTATTAGTGGCGCTGAGTGGCCATTGACTGTATCTCATGTGTATGGTTAGTGTTACATAGATGTCTGGTGTTGGGGTCTGATGTTAGGAGACGAAACACGCATGCCGGCTCGCTGCTTTGACTCCAGGCTCCCGTGACCTTCAGTCCCACATTCCCGTTATTGTAACACGAACACAAAGCGGCAGAGAGCCGTAGAGAGAGCGAGAGAGAGAAACAGAGACAGAGGGAGAGGGAAAACACTTGACAGCTTGTCTGATAGGCCAAACAATAGCAGCCATGGCCAAGCAAGGCTTTGGACAGATAGCTTCACACACACACACACACACGCACGCATGCACTCACACCCACTTCAATTAAAGAGAGCCCTCCTCCAAAACTAACAATCACATCAGTCAGTGAGATGGTTGGAGCTGAGAGGAGATAAAATGAGAGCGGCTCGAGTTTGGATTTGACTGGTGCTGCGTCGCGTGCGTCTGCGTTCACGTTCGCCGTTCGCATGTGTGCGCTCTGCCCGGACACGCATGTGCTGACAGGCGGACAGAGAGATGACAGGGGCAGAAAAGGGAGTTGCAGGAATCTAACTTGTTCATATAAGAATTAAAAGTGTGTGCGTGCTTGCGTGTGTGTGCGTGTGTGCGCGCGCGCATGTGTTTGTCTGCTTTACAGATGTGTGTACAGGAAGCCGCAATAAAGGATAAAGGCTTGAGTCTGACAGACAAAGGGTGATCCTTTCATGCTGACGAACAGCGGAAAAAAAAGGGTTTCTGTCGACTAATTGGCCTGAGCTGGAGATCTGACCGTCTCTTTGGTGAAATTTCAGACTTGTCTTGTCTTCGTGTCTTTTCTCTCCCGTCTCAAGGGCGGAGCGTGTCACTCCGCGGACGGACAGGACAGTTTGGCTCAATATTTCATTCCGTATCTCCTTACAACATATAGTGTGGTCAATTAAACACTTAACATTTTTGCCCTTTTACACATAACGTACCTTTTCGCACAGTTTTCCTTTCTCCTCCCTCTCCACCGCCTCTTTTTGCCTTTACATATGGTGGAGCACGCGTCGCTTTTCGTGTCACAGTTTGTCCTCCCGTCAGAACGTTCTGAATGTTCGTACTCGAGCCTTTTCACTGTGCGGCCGCTCTTTGAGAACACCCTGAACCGAGCACTCTAAACTTTTCATAACCTCACATATTCCTAGCACGCCGTGCTGTTTATGCAAACGCACGCACACAGATATGCGCCATATGCTCATAGGCAGACATGCATGACTCCGTGGTCAAGGATAGCTGCAATTCAGATGGAAGGCCTGTAGGTGGTTCTGGGGCTTGTCTCGGATTGAAAGTTAAAATTGGTTTCATGCAAGGGTGCCCCAGTCATTTGGCTGCTGTGAATGGTGGAATTCAGAGGATAATGCGGGCATTAATTGATTTTGGAGACTGAAATAAATAGGCTTTCAGGATCACATGAGACAGAACTCTGCCAATTTGCGCCTTTTGAGGAAGGCTTGAAAATATCTCCGCCCCCCTCTCTCCGGACAGGTCCTGCAGGAGCCTTAAAATGAAAGCTGACATTAGCTGATTGATATGAAGTGAATGGTGACCTTCTAAATTCCACTGTCACTTCATTTATGCGTGGTGCCGTCGCTCCTTCGCTTTGGAGAAAATTTTTTGTGATATTTGAGGATACAGCGCCTCGGTTCTTATAATGTCTCTTCAGAGAGAAATCACACCTCAATTATATTTAGATGACATTTAATGCCCTTCTCCGTGGAATCCTTGGAATTTCGCTGCGATATCGTCCTCACAGGCGGCACAGGGAAGCAACAGCTGTAACATTTATGTCTACACTCTATGAAATTGTGAAACTACATTAGGAATCAAGCTGGTGCTTGGCCGTACAGTCAGACATGGCACTTCCAATATTTGCTGAGAAAACAAGAGCATCTGTCAAACAGATAGACACATAGTCGAGAATTAAAAAGAGAGGAGATACTGACAGCCCCCTGCCCCGGTGCGTTTGACTGCTCCTGCAGTTTTCTCACACTTTTGGTGGACAGAAGTTGGGTTTTGTGAAAAGTTTGGCAGCAGAACTGGGGAACAGCCTGGAGTCTCGGCAGTGGGGCTGGGGTAAGGTCGGCATCATAGAGGCTCCACCACTCTCCGTTCTCCTTGGTTGGGCTGTCAGCAGGGGGGGAGCAGACATCCTGCTGCATAGCTGATGAAGAGGACATGCAGCGCAGACGCCAGAGGTCAGACAGCCACAGGGCATCAGGAAGTGAACCTAGCCACTTCCCGCCGCGTCCTGTAGTGCACCACAATGCGTCTGTGCGCACACACCAGTGTTTTTGCCCTGTTTACTAATGTAGTGCTCCACAGATCTGCCAAGCCTCCAACACGTCTTAGAGCCTTGCCAGAAGTTAGAGCCCGAGGGAAAGTGGGAAGGAGAGATAGAACAAGAAAGAAGTATAATAGAATCATTACACGAGACACATCTCTCAAGGGTACAGCCGTAGGAGGTCCCATATGGGCTTTACATCAGCAGGCACACACATCCATAGCAACAACCACTGGGTCACAATGCACCCTAATTATGGCTGACAAAGATGGATGAATTTCATCTCAGTCAACTTTATGTCCAATTCACATTCTGTGTCTGTAACATACCGCATGCTGTTGGTCCATTCCCACATAAACCATTTTTCGGAGTCTTCCAGGTCCGTCTCATCCTCGGTTGTACACTAGTCTCCCCGCTTTCCTCGTTTGTGACGTTGCTGCTGCTGCTTCTGGGAGGTGGTGGCTGAACATTGGAGTCCTTCAAGGCCAAATAATTACATCCTCTCAGTGAACGTCCAAGACAGCAGCTATGGCACCAAAGCCAAAACAATCCCACCTCATGCCAGCTCCTTCTTGGTCCTGGTCTCATTCTCTTTCTGTCACGCTTTCGCTTCAGCATATGGTGGCGGCTCCTCATTCCGAGGCAGAGTAGGGGAGGAAGGATGTATAGAAACGGGCCTCCCCACATACAATGTATCAGGAGGCACAACAGAAAAACCTGCAATAGAGAGAATCCGTACAATTATGGTTGGAATTTTATGTGGTGTAAGTTTATATTTTTGTCATTATGCCTTTAGTGCGATCTTAGCCCAGAAGAACAAAGCAGTCAGAATAAAAATATTAAAAACATAACATCTATTGTGTGGTTATAATATCAGCTACATTTCATTAGTTAATTGATTTCTTTTGTAAACAATGCCTTTTGTGAAATCACGACGACGTCAAGGAATATTAATGAAAACTCAACCCTCAGAAAACATGACTTCCATTTTTGCTCGTGCTTAACTCAGTTAACTGACAAACGTACTGTACAGCTGTGGTCTGACTGGTGCGCTGGCAAACTTTTGCGGCAGCATAGGCCCCACTAACAAGCCGGAAGCCTCGATTGCGGCCAAACACTTGTGTCTTTAAGATGTAGAGATGGCTGACAAAGTGAAGGAAAGGCCAACACTGAACATATTCGTATGTTGTTGAATCCTCTTTTTCCGGTGTTGTCACTTACTGCTAAGTCTTGTTCTGTTCCGAAAGTATGTAGCATATAGAAGTGATATAGTAAACAAAAAAGAGAGTGCTGGCAGAGCAGCTGCTGTAGGTAACATTGATTATGGGAGCAGGGAGGCGTTGAGGAGTGAGAGGAGTCTCCCCAGGAGAATTCCTCCTTTTTTCAGTCTTATGACCAGCATGCCAAGCAGAAATGTGAAGAGAGGCATTGACCAACTACTGGAAAACATCTAAGCAATCCAGGATCAATGCACAATTGATCCCAGAACTATGTATA
The DNA here is from genome assembly GCF_022458985.1 of Mugil cephalus. Taxonomy (NCBI): domain Eukaryota; kingdom Metazoa; phylum Chordata; class Actinopteri; order Mugiliformes; family Mugilidae; genus Mugil; species Mugil cephalus. The sequence continues at coordinate 9,328,741 of NC_061770.1, read as the reverse complement.
ATGTAGGCCAGTGGACGGCTTGTCTCGCTCTTTCTTCCTCCAATGGCAAGAGAGCGCTGGAGCGCAGGAGCTGAGACGGTGCACTGCAAACTAGAAAGACAGACGGACTAGAATCACCCGAGGTGTGTTTTAACCGTGTGGTAAGGCTCTTTGTGGTGAAGGTTTACACGTGTGCTGGGCTGCTATGCTGAGTCTGATGTGTGAACATGCGTTTTTTTGTGAGTTAGCTCCCTGGAATCTCCTAGAATTTTCTCCAGCAATGCGCTTTCTGTTTTCAAATAAATCCGGTACATTAGTTGCCAAAATGCTGGAAGATGTGTGCTGGAAGACGGAGCAGAACAACTCTGTTGCTCTTCACAGTGGAGTAACAGAGTGGACACAGTGTGACTTCCACCCCTCCCTTTCAGGAGGAAAGCCCCATGCAGGTCCTAATGCGCAGTATGCTGGAGAGGGCATCTTTTTAACCCAGCACAGGGACTCATAGAACAGCCTTACTCCTCTTCAACAGATGCCAAGTGCAGCTGTCAACAGCTCCATACTCTATTGTTGCTTACTTCCTCAGCTCTCCAGCTTTCCTCCTATGCCTCGTCCCTCTCGCTCTCTCGATTCTTTTTTTTTTTTTTTTTTTTTCCCGCTGCCTTGACCGTTTGTCTTGATAGCAGATCCACTGCATCCTATTATGAGACATGCTCAAACAATCTTAAAGGCTAGCTGGAGGTTACTGCTTGCTAAAATAGATTCACTCCACCTCACTACTTTCCAAAGCTTAAAAGAGTAATATGGCCGTATGAGATTACATAGATACAGAGTGTGATACATTATTGCTAGTGCATTAAGAATTCATGAAGTATAAACAAAAAAAAAAAAAAAAACTCAAAATGATTCAGCTAAGGTACTTTTGCTTGCAGAATCGAACCGAGGCGCACTTCTTTAATCACCATACCTTCACACTTCTCCTGTTTTAAATGCATTTATCATTGTCATGGGGAAAAACTTTCTTCATCCTCCCTCCGTTTTGATTATCTTCTCCCTTTTCAGTAACTCTCCCGCCCTCCTCTTCCACCCTTTTCTCCGGTGCTTGTCTCTATCTGGGTCTAATTGCATTTGATTTTTTTTTTTTTTTGTGTGTGTGTGTAATCTCGTGATAGCCTGGTTCTTCAGCAAACCCCCTCCACCCTCCTCGCCCACCAGTCCATTTGCGCCTTGCCCTGGGCAGGTTGGTTTCCTGGGCTGCCCTGGAGGAAATATCAGATGACCCGGCACTCCACAGCAAAACCCAGGTCACCAGGGAGGGCTCCTCTAACCGTATCCCTCCCATGGCCCCCTCTCATCCACTTCCTGCTTTCAAGTGCAGGGCAAGGTCAAAGCTTTGAGGATGCATTCCCTAGACTTAACCACGAGGCAGGCTGGAGGCGCTGTGCTCTGCTCCCCTACCAGACTTTCCTCCATCTATTCTTTAACATCTTCCTGCTCTGCTCATATTCATTTCATTAGCTCAAGCTTTTACTGCAATCAATAGTGTTTCTAAAGTTAGTTTTTCTAATACGGCTATTCATTAAGTGCATTTTCATTAGTGTCACTTGAGCACCATTATAACTGGAACAATACTGTAATGGACAAACGTGTGCCGTATTAGTTAGATCTTTTTTTTTTTTCGAGGGGGGGCGGTGGTGAAAACTGGATTTAAATCATTTAGCTAACAAAGAGTGAGTCATTACTCCGTGTTTTAACGTAGCGTCTGGTAAATTGAGGCTTTTTTAAAACTGGATTTTCAGACAGTGATTTAAACTGGGAGAAGCACAGTGGCGCTCAGAACTCTTTCTTCCCTGGCTTTGTGTCGCTCCCACCTTTCTCTTTCGCTCAAATGCCCTGTGATGCAGATGGAGAAGAGAGGCTTTATGGATGGTCTTTGGAGATGGGTGCCTGATGTGTCCTGAGATAATGCCAAAAGACGTCTATCTGTCCTTCTAATGGAGCAGCGACAGTTGTTTCATGTGATCAGCCCTGTCATCCAAACGCAGAAGCGTTGGTCCTCTCAACACCTCTCCTTTCTTCCATAAATCAAAGTTGCTACTGCGAGAGAGAATCCGAGGGTACAGAAAACAAATCGGCCCCAAGTCACCCGGGACAGTGAATCTATTGTAAACACTAGTGTCATGTTGGGCTGACTTTGTGGAATAAGAAAGGACAATGGTCTAATGAAATCTGATCAAGCCATGTCTGACGTATCTGTCACTGCAAGTAATTTGGAGGCAATTAGAATATGGAGTGCGCCGTACAGCGAATAGTTTACCGCTGCTGCTCTGACATCCCTGTTCCTGGTGCAAAGAAGTGAAATGGGATGAATATGTTAGTGTCATCTCCAATTTCAAACAGGTAGACATTTCAAAAGCTGATTCTCTCTGGAGAAAACGTTGTACCTCTAGAGTGAAAATATCATTTGAGGAGCGACAGTAAAAGACAGTCATCTCAAAATGATTTTTTTTTTTTTTTTTTTTTTTCCTTTCCACGGTGGCTTTCCTTTTCACCTCAACACTTATGGGAAAGAAAAAGTAGGTGATGCAGGATGGGGCCCGCGCGCGCTACGAGAACAGAGAACAAATGGGGCAAACGCGGCGCCACCGCGTACGGGGGGTGTGACACCACCTGGAGAACGTGCCAGGCTAACACAGCTAACCAGTAACCAGGCCCTCTGATTGCACGACACCAGACGAGAAAAACACACACACGCATAAATACTCGCCTTTCCGTCTCCATCCGCCCTGAAACCGTTAGACTGCTCCGTCATGTTCCGGGGCGGCCCCCTCTGCTAACAGTGTGTCACAGCTTTAACAGAGACAAAAGAAACAAATGAGATGGCTGGGTTACAACAAACAGCTCCGGGTTGTTCTTTCCCCTGGAAAATGAAAGACCCTCTTTTCTGCAACCATGATGTCAATTAGAGGCGGTGTGGCTCACACTCACTCTCCGCTTCATTGCTAGCTTCTGCTGATTGTTATTTGTTCGGATCAGGCTCGGAAGAGAGTTTGCCTTAATTTAAGCTATGCAGAATGGAGCACTGGCTGGTACAGTATATTTAATCAGCACCTTGAGATGAAACCCCGGCAAGGATGGTGTCAGTGGGGGATGCAAAAAGGAGCGGAGCACAAACAACCTTGCATGAGGTGGATTCTGACCTGAGAGGGAGGGCGAGGTAGGGGCTGTGTTTACAGAGAGCCTTCTCTGAATATTTCCCCAGCGACGGAGAGCAGGCCAGAGGCAGTGAGGTCAGCAGATAGAGTCCAGAGCCCATTGACAGCTGCTGGTTTGACTTTGATGCACCATCAGTGTTCAGCACACCGCATGCCCATTTCCCCCTCCACCTCTTGCACCAACCCCGCGAGCGTGTTTGCTCAACCTGAACGCACGCTAGCCTCTCATTATGCCGCCCATGCAAACTTTGTCTCCTTGCAGCTGTTTAATGGCCGCACGTCTGTTTTTGTTTGTTTCCTCACCATAAGATTATTGCACCTTTATGGCTGGTCGGGGGGTTGGTATAATCCCTGGCATCTGTTCCGAGAGGGAGGGGTGAGGACGGAGCCAGAGGTAGAGATACGCTTGTTGTGTTGTGTGTGTGTGTGTGTGTGTGTGTGTGTGTGTTTTTTTTTTACATTTTCTAAATACAAGACCATGTGGCCCCCTATTTTATCTTCTGCCGCGGAGGCTGAAGCTGCGGCTAGATTTTAAAGACAAAAGAGATGTAAAGCGCTGCGTGCTAGCATGCACAGAGGTCACTAAAAGAGGCGTTTATCCCTCCCAGAATGTATAAAGAATAGCAGGGATTCATCTAATTCATCTAATCACTGCCCCTTTAGGCTAATTTACTTGTGTACACCAAAGTAACTTTATCGCGACCCATTTGTTCTTCCCTGCCCGTTCAATCAACAAGGTTGTGGACTGTTGTTGCTGTTCCACTTATTTTTATATATCTTTCAAAAAAAAAATTATAAAAGGAGAGGAGGAGGAGCCCCGAGCCCCTCTTGACAGCCTCATCCCCTTCCTTTCATTTTCTTAATTCAAGACTCCATCTTGTCGTGGCCCCGGCGCCTCCGGTCGTTATGGCGGGAGAACGAGAAGTTAATCAACACGGCATTATCTTCCAGCCTGCACCTGGAGGCAACAGTGCCAGTCATGTTAGCGCCCCCCCTCCCTGTCGGGACCCCTGCCAGCCTGGGTACCCCTCGCACACACCGCAGCACCCCTCAGCGTCCCCGCGGGCCGTCGCCAGTGTGCTGTTTTCCGTGCCAGGTCAGACTAGTGACACGGCGTTGATGAGCCAGTGGGGACCTTCTCGCCGTGCTGCATAGTTTATGTGTGCATTCAAATATGAAAAGGAAGGAGAAAAAAAAAAAAAAAAAATTGGCTTGGTTTTTATGATCGCTTTGTGCTGAGACATATAGTACGCCTCATATTTTTTCTAGTTTCTGCTGTAGAGAAAACGGTTGTTTATGTAGACGTTACAGCCCCATATGGACAGGTGAATGTCTCCAAGGAGGCAATTTTTTTTTTTTTTTTTTTTTTTTTTTTTTCAAAAGCTTTACAGACCAGGCAAGGTAATATTTGAACACATTTACTCTTAAAGGTTTCCTGACGCTCGCCAACATGAGACCAGGTGTGCAACCTTAGACACTGAAGACGCTACGCTTTGTGTAGGTCTGTCCTCATGTCTAGACATCTCTAAGAGTCTGACAAATGTTCTTGCTGGAGAGTGAATTGCCGGCTGTCGCTGGTAATCATTAGGTTGTCTACCAGGACCCAAAGTGCTTTTATTCCTGCCCATTAGTTTGGTGAGAAAATGGCGGGGTATAGTTTAGTGTGTTCCCCCGTATCCTCAGATTGATGCAGTAGGCAGTGCGAGCATGGGAAACATGAAAGTCTTTGAAGTATTCATCCATTTATGCCAATGGCAGTTCAGGATTTTTTTTTTCCCTTTCACTTCAGTATCTATATCATCTCTTTGCACACAACTGACTCCAGAGGATCTACAGCCTTTTCCAAAGTATCAGTATACACACATGTCAATATTGTGAGACAGGCGTGTAATCATTATTCAAAGGTTAAATAGTGGATTGATCCATAGAGGAGTGTCAAGGGCAGATCAAAGGGATTTGGGGGAGGATCGTACCAAAAAAATGTTAAAAGCTGCTCACTCTCAAACACAAAGACGTCAATCCTTCAGAGAGCACCTTGATGTCCTCAGAGGAGAGCGTGATCAAAGCGTTCGTAACAAAGATAGTCTCAGAAGATGATCTGACCTCAGCCGCATTCCACTTCTGTCTTTCATTTTACTTTTACCAGCCTGCGTTTACCTGCCTGAACTCCCCGGCACTGCCCCTGTTTCCGTCTTTCCTGTGTTTGTGCTGCTGGTTAGACTGTCTGAATATCAATGAAGCAGTCTCACCGATGTATTACAAACACAAGAGAACAGTGATTAAAGATGACATGTCTAAGCCTCACTCCCTTCCTCTCTCCTCTCTTCTCTTTTTCACAGGAGATTGCAGCTTACTTGATAACATTTGAAAAGCATGAAGAATGGCTAACGACATCCCCTAAAACAAGGTAAGACAATTACACTCCCGTCCTCTTTTACAACATAAGTTGTCGTTTTTTTTTCCCGAGATTCACACAGCCCTACAAGTATTACATTTAGGCAGCCACAATTTCCATTTTTGGTTTTTACATATTTTTCACAAGATTGTTTCCCTTATCCACAGCTTGCAGCCACCATTAGTTCGGTGTAGGACGTTCAGCATTACAGACTGCTGATGGCGTTCAGGAAAAAGTTTGCAGTTTGCAGATAAATGATAGAATATTAATGTTGACTAATTTTCTTTTAGCACACCAATTAATATAACATGCACTGATGCGGCATCTGCTGTGGATGCTGTGCTAATGTGCTCCTATCCGACAGCTCGCCGTTGAACTGTCGAGGTCAGACTTTCCTCCTACATGTGGAACAAAAAGAGCTTCTGTGCACTGTATTTCGAACAGAGTGAGGGTTCTAGCATTGCACTTATTTTGTTAATGTATGCAGATACACATAGGGCCAATTTGCAAATAAATAATGTGCACTCGTTGGTTTAGAGACGGTTTTAATGCAGTAAATTTAACGTGAGAAAATGTGTTTGTGGAAGCACTGGCTGTAATTATATACAGCACACATAGAACACGCGGTGTATTGGAGGACAATTAAAAATGCATGGAACTTGTGTTCCTCAACAGTAGGCTGCTCTTTGTTTGAGTAACTTTGGCTAATCTTTGCATATTGGACAGCCTCAGGGCTGACATCTTCGGCCTCTTTGGAGCTCCTTTGTGTGTCAGACCACACAATCATTCCACCGCTGCAGCAAATGCAGCCTGTTCACACAATATCCCTTTTATTAAAGTTTACATGGTCATGCATTTGAAATCAGCTCAGCTATGTTAAACCTTTCTTTATCTTTTTTTTTTTTTATTATTATTCCTGCGACCCAGACTTGCCATGTTGGCATTATTAGCAACCCTCATCCATGTGTAAATGGACCATTGGCTTATTGACATAGAAGCTGTTGCCCACATCCCTCTACCCATCCCTCCTTTATTCCCCTGCCTTGGAGCGACAGTGATAATAGTTTTGCATAATGGCACTGCCAATTAGAATATGTTCTCTGGTGTAATTATAGGCCAAAAGAATACTGAGCTCACCTGTATGTTTTTTTTTTTTTTCTGGGTTTTTTTATAATATTTTTTGAGTGCCCCAAGACTCTTAAGCTTCTACTCTAAAAAAAATAAAAAAATAAATAAAACTATGTGAAATGTGGAATCATGAGAAGCAGCATAGAATGTATTAGAGTCACCTTTATTACTCTGTCCGGGATTCACCTGTCATCTTTCTGTAGAATGGTAGATAAACCTAAAGGTAAAATATATATATATATAAACTGGTTAAAAACAATGTGATTAGTCTTCTTCAGGCACAAGCCTTAAAATGACTCCGGTGTTTGATGTTGGAGCCTTTTGCGGCACGGCCACAGTTTGTCACCCCTGACTGTCTGTTACGCCGTGGTCTTAGCTCCCGGTCTGCTCGGGGATTTCAACCCCCGTGACACGTCTCAGTGCAGGTGTTGATATCTCAGATGTGTCACCGGGGAGCAGCTCCCAGTGTACACCCACAGATCACCTGACAACACATCAGCACATCCCATGTTTTGGAGGAGTCTTCATTGCGGGACAAGGTGTGTGTGTGTGTGTGTGTGTGTGTTCGCCGCATGTGTGCGTTTCCGGAACAGGAGAGTCAGGGAGAAAGGCTGTGAAGTGTTTGTTTTTTTTTTTTTTTCTTTTCCAGATGTCAGTGAAAGGGTAGGCAGTGGTGATGGATGTCGAGGCCAGGAGAGGTTGGGGGGAATGAAAGGATGTGGCGTATTTTGTGTGATTGATGGGAGCTGATTGATGACTGGCCTCTATTTGAAAAGCTTTCTGCTCAAGGTCACGGGTGAGAGGTCGTACTTGGGACACCTGTGGTTAAGTGCTGCCTTATCATTTGTCATCACATATCTTCAGGTGCACGTGGGTGGGTGTGTGTACACATCTTATTGTGGGCGTGCTGTCTGCATATCTGTGTGCGGGTTGACCCCTGTGGGGAATAGGCTAAGTGGGCTAATTCTCCCCCAGCTAGTGCCTTTAGATTGGGTCAGCAGGGTATGATGGGAGGCAGAGATAAGCAGCGGGGTCACACGAAGAGAAATACCGCGCTGCATGGCCGCACGGCATGCATGTAACTACTCTGACACACGCGGGTCGTAAACATGGGAGTGTGCCACAGCCAGAGCTCAAGGAGCTGACGCCAGCTGTTTGACCAAGGTGACATGCGAGGCAGGACACACTCTGAATATAGATGCCGCCCTGTCAACGCAGGGAAGAAAAGATGAAGTGGACCAATTGCGCACATGCACAGATGGATTTTACGAGGCACATGAGCAAAACCAATACAGTAACCGGGCAGCCAGTGTTGTCTTTAGTTTAGGCCTGTTTCTGTTTGTTTATGATTTTAAAATCTGAAGCATGCCAGAGGAGAGTGGTAGAATGCTGAGTGATTGATGTGCTTAGCTCTAGTAATACACATTCCCTTTCAGATAGGAAGTGCAACAGTGCTTAAAATCAATACCAGTGTTCTCCCACTGACTGCTTGAACAGCACTACAGCTAATTCAGGCTGCACCTGTCAGAGCTGGGGAAATCTTTCCCTACTCGGGACTTACACTTTAATTTACACCCATAGCCTCGCTAGCTTCCATTTCCATTAAAGGGAGAGCCTGGCATTATGGCTTTAATGAAGGCCACGGCCAGGCTGTGATTTAAGATGGCCGTTACCCCGCACCTTTACACCACAGGAGGGAACACACTTAAAGGGACAATTAGGATTTTCCTCTACCGCATCCTTCCAGATAGCCATACTCATTCTTTCCCGTTGCCTTTTTTAAAGACGTGTCGCTGATGGCGTGGTAGCTGATAGGCTCTGACAGCCTCTTACCTGTGGGAGGAGAGTGAAAACAGAAGGACGGCAAAGAACTGCGGTTGCAAATCTAGACAATAACGTTTGATGTGACCTCATCATGGGCTAAGCATTGTGCTCCTGTTGAGAGCGAGCGTTCATTGTCCATCATAAATGACACAAATGTTGCCCGGAGGGCCTTTTACAAAGGTGTTTGAATACTGACAGATGGAGTAACTATTGACTGTGGCTTGTGTCACAGATTGGTCAGCCCAAAGAGCTAATGGACACATATGCGCCGTATAGAGAGAGCTCGTTATCCTGAGCATCCCCTAAACATCACACGGTTTCACTGTGGAGCAGTTGCACATCGCCGTTTCTTGTCACTGCTGTTTGTTTTATAGCACGGGTTAACAGCGGAGAAAGTGCTTTTACATCTGCCGTGTGTGTTTATTTATATAATGTCTGTCTTGCAGAATCCAAAGACACATTAGGACCCGTTGTGGTATTTGGAAGGTTTAAGTCTTGGATTCCGTCAGCTATTTGCTCTGACTCCAACACAAGTTCGGATCGCGCCGGCGTTCTTGCATGAGCGCATAACGCACACTCTTCCGCTCTCTCTCCCCCTCACACACATGCACACACATTGTATATTGAAACTATCAAACAATAAGCACCAGTCCTTGGAGGGCCCCACAATGACACTGAACCTAGCTGCCCCCATGTCCCAGCGCAATAGCCCTCTCTCCTCCCACATCCACAGCAGCAGCAGCAGCGCTCCAAAATGAAACCGAGTCCCTTTAGACAGCTTCCAGAGACAATGCTTTTATTAAAACCTACAGCAGTGGCGCCACCCCAGAGGCGCGGGTACACCAACAGCGGAGTGGAGCAAAACTGAGAGGAAGCCTGAAATCTACTAATGACTGTTTGTTTGCCATTGTGTATGGCGTTTGCTACTGTGTGCGGAGCTTGCGAATTTGTGGTGCTCTCTGCGTATGTGTCCAAGAAAGTAATAGACGGAGAGAGGGTTGTGTTTACACACACTCGTGCTCGCACACAGTGGCGCCTGTGAGTTTTACAGGCTGTGACTATGCATTTGAAAATTGCATTGGGGATGAACATATGCAGGCGTTTATGAATGTGTTGAGGTGGCACGTGTGCGCGTAATTACCAGTGAAAGAGTGTGTGTGCTTTGAATTAAAAATAAGGTGCTTGCGTATAAAATGTGTGTGTGTGTGTGTGTGTCTCTTTTAGACCAGGGACGGTCTGCCACTATGAATAAGACCTCCCTAGGCCTATGTGTAAACTCTGTTTCTGTCACCAACTCTGGCAAATGGTGTGAGGAAGTGCTGGACTTTGTCTGTGTGTGTGTGTGGAGGGGTTGGATGTGTAGGATGTGCCTGAGAAGGGCGTCTGATAGTGTTTGGTCCTAATGCTTTGTGGCACTCGTTGGCTGGCAGAGTTTCAGAGGAGAGTGGAAAAGGACAGGAGCAGCAGGAGTGAAAGAGAAAGGGAGCGGGGGGAGGGAGGCGGTGAAAGAGAGGGTGTGATGGAGAGGCATAAAGAAGGAGGGGTGCATACAAAATCAAATGCATAAATGATTAAGAGCCATTTGATAAGACCACATTGAGATGAAGACAGTGGGACATATGGCATTGAATAAAGCCGGAGTTAAGAAAAAAAGACAGCATGTCAAATAAATTTGAAAAGACTGTTTGGTGATGTGAACTTGTGTGACCACCTTCATCTCTTTCCTCTGCTTGTCCTTCTTCTCTTCTGTTGTTTTTTTATCCGTACTCATAAGTAAAAGTTTAGTATTTTTTTTGTCATAGTGACACTTGGTCACCCCATTGTGTCAGGCCCTGGAGGACACTGTATCCTGCTGCCTCTACCTAGTCAACAGCCCTGACAAGGACAGCTATGCCCACCTGGGGCCCTCGAGGGCTGGGTCAAATAAGGCCCAACAGGGAAAGTGGAGAGGACGGGAGGGAGGTGAGCCCAGAGCTCATGAAGTGGGAGTGAATGAAAGGGAGAAAATGAAAAATGGGCACGAAGGAAGAGTGAAGATGATTGAGCGGGAGTAGTTTAGAAAATGGAAACATGTCGATAAGAGAAGCGAACAGACGAGATGGAGATGGGAGGAATAGTGATGGATTGGGTGAGGATGAGAAGGAGTGCGGAGGGGTGGGGGGTAGGGGTTTACGCAAATAGGCGAAAGAGCAGGAGCAGAAAGATGGAATGAAGGGCTTACATGGGAGGGGGGGGGAGAAAAAGGAGAAAAATAGAGTGGGTAAACAGCAGATAGAGATGGAGGGAGGCGAGCAATGGATTCCTCTGACAGATAGAGAAAAGTCCCGTGGTTTTGGGGCATTGGAGGGAGAATGCAAACGGTCAATAGATTATAGCTAGTGCTGTGCCAAGTAGCTGGGCCTCAGACTCCTAGCCAACTTAATAGTGCCTCTTGTTTGTCTGTCCTCTAAAGTAATGCCCAAGCAGAGCCCAGGGAAGCTGCCTGAGCCTGAGGCTAGTGGAAATAGACAGGGGACTAGATATATGTTAGTTCACATCCCAGCTGCTGTATATTACCCTGGCCAGCTTGCCCGAGAGACCATTCAAAGGAACATAGAACATCATCTAGCTTTATCGCCTTTATTCCCTCTACACTCAGTGGGGCTGCCGCTGAAGGCCAAGAAGAACAGCTCCAGTCCAAAGAATTAATGCTTTTTATTATGTGTCCCTTTTCGCATGACAACAGACAATGAGGTGCGGGGCTGTGGTAAAGGTATCCACTCCAGGTTATCGCGTCGAGGGGTATCGTGCAGCACAGCACGGAAAGAGGCGTGAGAAATAAGTTTGGTGTGCCGGTATGGAGAAAGAGGTGGAGCGGCGGAAGGAGTGCAAGCCAGTAGCTGGCCACAGGAGAGAGGGGATAAATAAATAGAGGAGGAAGTTGATGTCAAGCAGGTGTTCAAGGAGAAAGTGTCAGCCAAGCGGGCCGAGATGGGGAGAAGTGCTGCCTCTGCAGCCTGATAATAAAGACTTAATTCAATTAGCGCTTCTGCACCGTTGAGCTGGCTGTCGTGGAGCAGGCCATAGACACAGCTGAGCTCACCCTCAGCCACCTAGACACATAGACAGCCCGGCACTTCGCCGCGCTCTCTCCTTCCCCCTGGCTCTCGCTTACACACACAAAGTAGACCTAACGTATTATTCACACCTGAGTCACTGTGCAGTCCAGACACTAAACCCTGCCCACGCTGCCATCCTACACACACCCGGACACAACACACACAAGGCACACCGCCTTACCCCTCACCCTCATCCCACAAAACTAAGCTCTCTTCATCTCCTCTCCCTTTAGCTCCTTGATTTTCTATTTTCAACCCCCTTCTGCTCTCCACCTCTTCTTGTACCATTTTTTCCACCTCGTCACACTGCTCTGTTGGTGCAGAATGGCCGTATGTTAGGCAGCGCGGCGAGGATTGTGACTGTGAGTCCCTATTTTCAGCCCATCATGCCCTGGTGCCCAGTTGGGTGCTGTCCTGTAGGCATATGGTGCAACGGATAGCAGGGCCTTTAGAAAACTCTAGGGAGCATTTCTGTCAAAACCAGTTTCCCGTCCCACGCGCTTCTTCGTGCCATTCCCTGGAATCTGGACCACCGCTCTGCGCTTTGGGTGTGGTCCGAAAACGTCTGTTCGGGACTGCTCACCTCACAGTCCCCTAGGTGGTAACAACAACAAAAAAAAAAAAACTCCCACATGTACAGGAAGGTGAAGGATGGGGGTAGGAAGAACAGGAAGTGGCAGAGGAACAAGAAGAGGAGGAGGAGGAGGAGGAGGAGGAGGAGGAGGAAGAGAAAGGACAGGACACACTGCTTCGATGATACTGTTTGCTGTTATGTAAAAAGAAGGAGAAAATAGGTCCTGGATGGCTGCCAGAGAGCTGGGTGAATCACCGGCGAAGCACAGGCACGACATGAGTGTGCACAAACACCCTCTCTCGCACGCACATGCACGTACGCATTATGTCCCATTTCTTCGCCCCGACTGAGTTTCCTAGCACAGGAAGTACGGAGGATGATGAGTTACCATGTGGCAGCATTAAACGTGTGAAAACGTCAAATGGCAGCACTGACCTCTTGAACCTCTTCATCTTTTAGCAGCCAGGGAAGAGCAGCAACCTTCCTTGTTATGTGCCTTCCGAATAAATGCCACTTATACAGAGAGCCCTCCAGTTCCTGACGCCTTTTAATTACCTAACCTTCACCCTTCATCCGTCTAACTGACCTCCACAGTTTGTTTTCACCCCTCACATTAGATCTTACCTATTTGATGCTTCAAACCTAACCATGCAGAAGCACTGGCTCCGGCTCAGCATGGGCCACTATGGGAAGTTCTTGCCCTTCTCTGTCTGGAAGATAGACTGTTGAATCTGAGGAAACATCATCATTATATTTGTATTAGATAGATACCCTCTGCCCACTCCTGCTCCACTGTTCTACTCAAGACTCTTACTACTTTAACTGCTTCATTAAAAACGGGAGTAGATGGAAGGGGTGGAATTTGCTGGATAGCCATCTATTAATTTTGCATTAGTGAATTAATCAATTCATATATAAGTCAATTGATAAATTATTCAAATCTTTTTTGTCATGCACATTTGAGAGGAGTGCGCTGAAGGAAAGGTGAGGCCCATTTCAAATTGGAATAATTAATATTCATGACTTTTTTTAAAAAAAAAAAGAAAGAAAGAAAAATAGCTATCAATTCAACATCAGTTTTGTTAAACACTGGGATAATTAAGTGTTTGAGAAAGACAAATTCCCACAGTGATACCGTTCCCTACAATAAAGAATGAGGTTTAGATTTCTCTTGCTGCCCTTGTCTCCCCAACTTATCGTAATAGCTACTGCAGTTCAAATATTGCAGCCTTTTTATACTGACTGATAGAACTCCGAGGGAGATAAATAAATGAGAAGATGATGAATCTGCCTTGTCCGCATCATAAGCAAAAATAATTAACAAACCGGTGCAAAGTCCTTGCCCTCCACCTACAGCCCGCTGCTGAGATGCCGAAAAGTCTCATATTTGTTTACTGTATTTTTAGTTTTTCATCATTTCTCAGCGCAGTCGATCATCTTTATTTTTTTTCTGTTTGCCAGAGGTTGATGCCCGGGAGAGTTATGGAGACAGGTCAGCCAAGATTTAAAGTAGTCCTGCGCCTGACCCAAAGGAAAGCACTGCTGGATACATTAACATGATAGCGATATGATTATGTCAGAACGGACATGAAGGGTTTCAATTATTTACAGGTGATGTGCCCGTTGAATTGGCAATAAAGTGCCTCGTAAATTACCCCCTCTTTCTAATCAAGCCTCCAGCAGAATAATGGAGCAAGTGCAGCCCCGGAGGAAGCTCTGTCTTCCTGTCTTTCTTTCCCCTCTTTGGGTGGGGGCTGGCTACTTTCACTGTGGGATGATGACACTCTCCAAATGACATTGGTTGAAAGGCAAGAAATGTGCCAGTGAGCGCAGGTTTCAAACCCCTCCACTTCATCATCGCTCAGTGCTTTGCTGCGCTTTATGTCACCAGACAATGATACAGTGACAGCCAAGCATCAAATGTGCAGAAGCAGCACCTGATGTGCACCTTGCCTTTTTTGCGACTATGAGACAGACACATAGATGCACTGAGAGAGAGAGAGACAGACAGACAGACAGGACTGACGCTGTAGTAGTTGACATGGCTCTGTTCCAGTGCAGACCTTCAAACACCGGCGGCGGCGGCGGCATTCAGACAAAACACAAGCCAACCTCCGGTTGCAGGTTTCCTCTCTGGTTTCTTCTTCTGAGGCCTGCGGTGTGTGATTGTGTTCAACAACACCAGCATTTGATTATTACTATTTCTATTTGATTAAATGATATGAAGCCCTGTCACATTGATTGATGCTGCAAGTGTAAACCACTTATGTGTGTAGCCCCGTGGCTGAGATCTAACAAATCGCCACCACTTCTCCTCAATGGAGAGCACCCTGTTGACCTCAGTGCTCCGCACAACATGTTAACAATCTCACGGAGGTTGTCAGCTGTACTGGGTAATGGTATATTAAACCTATTTTAAGGATACAAAGAGATGGAATCACCTTTCCCACCACTACCATCGCAGTCCATAATCACCTGAGGCAGTTTACGGTAAAAGGGAGGAGAGGCAGAGAAAGTAAATGACAGGAAGATGGAGTGGCAAAGGGGAAGTGAGATAAAAGTAAAATGTAATGGAGAGAGAGTACCACCTACCGTTCTGGTGTTTCCTGGCAGAGGAATCATTTCGAGGGGAAGACGGGGTGGTCTGTTCTCATCCAGAGCCTCAGCTCTCTTCCTGTCTCTACCCCCCCCCCTCCACCACCACCACCACGAGGAGTGAATCTGGGGTGACTGCGCCCACAATTAGGGCATGAGAGGATTAGAGGCGAGTGGGAAGGTGGTTGGGGGCTGTTTTTTGTTTGTGTGCTTACTATTCCTTGCTCCGCATTGTGGCGGTGGATCTGCGTTTTTTTTTTCCTCAATCCCATGTTCTCAAAAATAGAAACATCACAAACAACATAACAAGCTAATGTGCGAGAGGAGAAGAGGGCAAAATAGGAAGCCCACTGTGTGTTGTTGCTCTCGTACGTGCTCCCAGTTTTAGGCTCGCCTTCATCTGGCGCTCCCTGTCACTGCGCAGCACATCCTGGGAGCCTGTTTACTCTCTGTTCCCTCCTTAATGCCTTTACACATGCCAAATCCCCGGCAACCTCAGAAATGTCTGAACATCCCTCATCTTTGCATCTTTTTTCGACTGATTTTCATTTTCTTGCGAACAAACAAACGGAGCACAAGGGGGGGGGGGGGGGGGGGGGGGGGGGGGAAGGCAGACATTAGGGTTATTATGACTTTAAAGCACTTAAAAGCTTTTGGCCGCCAATACACCAGGCAATGCAAGGGTCCAGAGGAGCTTGGGAGCATTACGCTCCAGTTTTTAGAGAGAGGCGAGTCCCAGATGTGTGTGCTTGAGTGTTCGTAACTATGTATGTGTAGGTTTGGTCTCTCCATGCACATGTAATATATGCATGCAAGGACTGCCCTGTCGCTAGGAGGCTTGTGCCTTGCCTGTAGCGCTCCTCGGTGTGGCTCGTGGCAGACCGTATTAGTTCACTGCTCTGCAACAGTCAGATTCTGTATCACAGCATCTTAGGCTGACTCTTTAGAGCTCTCTCCCTTAGGTCACACATGGAATTTAAGAGCTTTTCTGAGGCAAAGAGGTGTGACTCGCCCTGAGATTCCCCCTCGCTCTTTCTCTGCATCTGCGTGTCTCATCCCTCTCCCTCTCTTACTTATTTCTCCTCACTTTATTTCCCCCTGCTTTGCTGCTCCACTCAAGAGTCATGGGGTGCACACTCAGCGGTAAACCAATTTCATTTAGTATGTTTTCACATTTTTATCCAATCATGGCATGCTCAGAGGTTTCAAAAGCCACATGACACTTTTATTGGGGCCTAATTAAGGATCTCTGATTTAATCCATGTAATTTAATAGAGATCAGTCATGGGTGAGGCTCGGGCTTTGTGCGTAAGGAAACTGATGCACTGCCTGCTCCTGCCGCAGGTCAGTGTTAAAGGGCTTTGCACTGGGGCCAGCGTGAATGTATAGTGTCCACACTTGAGGGTGCGAAGGATGAAAAAAAATGCTGTAGCACACATGCTATGGCTTCTCTAACTGACAGAACACAGGTCAGGCGGATTCGCTGCCACCAGCAGATCAGTCTGTTCCCGAAGTCATCTGCTCTGTAATTGCCTCTCGGCTGCCTCATTGTTCTCATTCATTTGCCTCCCTGAATACAAGAGCGGTTGAAGCATTTTCACTTGTTATTTTTGTTTTTCAGAGGTGTGTCTACATCCTAACATGATTGGTGCAAGTCGCCTCATTATAACGGTTCACACTTACACTCAACTCTTGAGTACGTCTGATACATTTTAGCCAAGTCTGGGATTATGATTATTTCTGTTGTTTTCGACGGAGGATTG
Source organism: Mugil cephalus (assembly GCF_022458985.1). Lineage (NCBI taxonomy): Eukaryota > Metazoa > Chordata > Actinopteri > Mugiliformes > Mugilidae > Mugil > Mugil cephalus. Next base: position 9,312,173 of record NC_061770.1, on the reverse strand, counting down.
AAATGCAGTGCTGAGAAGCGTTTCCTAAGCCTTTGAGTGGATGGCTTGAATTAGGCTGAGAGAGAGGGAGAGGACTGTCTGGCAAAGTTGTGCCCTTTTCAGTAGCCCTTTGTGGCCCTCTAGCCAGCCAGGGTCGGGATGCAGCGTTGAGAAGAGAGGAGGGATAAGGGTTAGCTGGGGTGAAGGATCGCGTGCTGGAAAGTGTCTAGACAAGCTGGGACACCAGGCCAGACGGGGAGAGGGAAGGCTACTGGTAAAGGAGTCTGGACCAAAGGGAGGCTATGTCGAGGACATGGCTGGATGGGAGCCTTATCTAAAATCATGTCTAGTCACTGTGGACTTCAGCTTCTGGACACTAACTGCATTGACAGTTGACAAGGAGGGCGGCCACTTCCTGGCCCGACAAACCATCACTCTCTCCAGCTGCAGCCAGAGACATCTCTTTCTGCCTCCACCCTGACTGTCAGCCATTGGGGTCTACGCTGTGATGCATGTAAAATGCGCCCCGCAAACCATTTTAATTGCATTTCTTTCATTCTAAAGTTATCGGCAATAATTCACACTCTGTGTGTGGTACACATGGTTCTCAGCGCAGATATTCTATTTCTTGGTCTGGCTCTGTCATGTTAAACTACATAGTTTTTTTTTTTTTGTGAAGTCACAAATTCATGGGATCTCTTGACTCTTATGTGAGGTAGGAAGGTTTTTTTTTCTTCCTTTTTTTCCCCCGCTGATCCGTGGCAGACGAGAAAAATGTGATGACTAATGTTCCTATGTGTAGGACTTGGTCTCTTCTCTCTACCGCTCATTATGCCTGAACCCTACGACAGTTTGGAGGACGACGGAGGCATTGCCACGTTGGCCATATGCTTTCCACGGCTCCTATCTGTCAGAATGTCAGGACATGGCGGGGGTGCGCTTTTCTGCACTAACAGAGGAGTGGAGCGCAGCGCTACAGGAGGGCCTCATTACCGAAACACCCCACCAAAAGAGATTCGGGGACGGGCTAGAAGACATACTGAGCGCTGTGTTTAGAACCAGAGGGTGAGCCATTTAAAAAGCACTCAACCCAAGCAACTGCCCCTCCCTCTCTCTACCACCATTATCTCAGCAGAAAATGTGACACAGGATATTTTGAAGTAAATGTTTCAACAAATTAACAAAGTAATTAAGGCAAACAAATTGATTCTCTCTACATTTTAATTGAACTCCTGACTTTGTGTCTCCATCTGGACAATCCGTTCTCGCCCACAGCTCGGCACCAAACATTTATCTGGGATGCTGTAAAGAAACTTGTGTTGTGCTCCTCGTATAGAAGATTTAAACAAAGCAAAGATGGATATTTATTCTTCTGACATTTGTAGATCTTTCAGCGCTGAATTCATAGGTAACAAGTGTTTGGTCTGAACACGTAATATGTCTTCTTTCTAGGTTGAGCATTGACCATCTGGCTCTTAGTAAAGCTCTGCAGAGCACAGTGATCCCAGTTGTGCTTGGTAATTCCCAAATCTAAACTGCTACTGCCCCTCACAATTCTCAACTCTCCATCACCCATTGATCCATTAAATTTATATTGGAAACCTGCTTTCAGATGGTCAAGGCAAGAATCAAACTTTTGCCCTTGACAATCCGCAATCTATACCGTCTGCATCAGGGTGCTTTAGTGATTTGGTGGCTTCTCACTCAAGTAGCTGAAACGCTCAGTGGAGGGAGGCTCCATTAGAAATCAGGCAAACTTTAAAAGAGATTTTCTTCATGACCTTTCAAGGGAGACGTTATTGTTGAAAAAGTTTCCTCGGCGGGGGTAAGGTCACTTCTCAGCTGACTAATGACTATCAAAGTCAAAGGAGCTCATCTAAATCTCTATTTTCAAATGTTTTTGCTTTCCTTTTTTTGTTTTGAAGCTTTTGAATAGATTTATTTTCACTACGTATTCATGTGGAAAGAGTCCGAATGAAAATGCTGAGTGATCGCAAACACCTCAGTATTAGCTGCGTTACATCCAGCAGCGATACATATATATAAACACCATTAGGGACAATAAGAATGTCTAAAATTTTCATCATGCTTAATGTTGTCACATAATCGTAGAGGCTGGTATAAGATTCAAACAAGCTGATCATCTGTATAACTGCGCCCATGTAAGGACTTTGTGTCACCACAGAATGATTTACCACAACCTTAATGATACAGTTAACACAAACTTTGCATACTGGAAACTGGATCTGCTCTTCCAGAGACGACCACAGGTTCAGGGGGGCTCAGGTGCGGGCGGAGAGGGTGTGGCTCATTGCAGTACCACGCGATGCCATCCGATGCCTCCTAATTAAATTGCTCAGCATCGCGTAGTACGGGAGCTAGCGGCTCGTCAGATGTAGCGCCATGTTAAATTTTATGTTGCTTGAAAATGGCTTCCGCTCCAAGTGCGTTTGAGACAGAGATGGTTTGACTGTAAAATGATGTGTTTTATGGCACCGTTATCGGGGCGATATTCCTTAAAGATGCAGCGCAGCACACTGTGGCATTCTCTGTCTGCGGGAAGGAGCAAATTGATATGAACAGATCAACAGTGCTATGCCCTTCTGGATGTCCTTGGCACCATACTTGGCCCTGAAATTGATTTCTCTCCATATCTCCTATGCCAAAAAACTCTCATTCAGAGATTTTATACTCCCACTGCTGACACATTTTGTTCAGGTTTGGAGAGGATGTACTGCTGGAATGTCATTCATTTCCTCCCACTTTTTACACACTTTCAAGTAACCTAATAGTCCCACTGTTATTTGATAGTGGTATGTGTCAGTTTTGTGTATACGTATGCACACGTACAGCACATGCATGTGTGAGAGCTCCTTTTGTGTCAATTGCCAGGAGCGGAGAGATTGCTTTTGATTTAATGGCTGTTGTGCTTGACTTTGTGTGTGTGATCCACTTTGGCGGCGTGTCCTTCTCTTGCCTCTGCTGTAATGGGTAAACTCTTTCGGTCCGACGTTATTTAACACGTACGCGTACTAGAAACACATGCGCACAAACACACATATCATGGCTTGGCTATGCTCCATTAAGCGGCCTGTGTCTTAAACAGGGGGCTGACGTAAACGCTGGGCTCGGGAATATAGGACAGGCTGCATTATGCGTTTGTGTGTGTGCGTCCCTGTTTGTGTGTCTCTGCTCTGTGTTTTATTTTCAATGTCCTTATTGTCTCCCCCAGGGGACCCCCCTCTACACACACACACACACACACACACACACACACACACACACACACACACTCTTCTCTGTATTTGTGGCCTTCTGAATTCTATTGATCAGGTTGTGGCTTGAATGTCTGAAGAGCAGGAAAAGAGAGGAAAAAGAGAGAGTGGTTATTTGTGCTCCCATGTGTGTTTTCCAATGTGTGCGTGTGCGTATGTGAGGACGTATGGATTGTGTGTGTGATGAAATAAAAAGATGAAATATGTATCCCCAAGTAGTTTTGAGCTACAGACTTTAGATCTTGCATTTTTCATTACCATTGATGATTCACTAATAGTGTTGCTTTGGACACTCGTGAACTGCTCTTTTTTCTTCTTTTTTTGTTTTACTAAAGCTGTGAGTGAAGATTTATAGCCAGGCCATATCAGGTTGAAACAAAGAAACATATTGCATGAGCATAAGAAACTGAAAATAAGTGCTGGCAAAAGGTCACTTACGTCATTGTCGTTACAGATGTTAAGCTGCGGTAGTGTTTTGCAGTTTGCTTCTTCCGCTGTTTGTGTGGCTCTTTAACGCTGAAAAGTGCTTCAAGTGCAGATTCAAGCAGTCGGCGTGTTTGTGCACGGGGAGGTGTGAATGGAGGTTCCCTCCCACAGAGACACGCTGCCGATGTTCAGACCCTCCCTCAGGGCCACACCATTGTCATCTTCTAGCTTCAAGTAACACAACATGGTTGGATCGGTTATTGTTTACTGGGAGAGGTTAGAATTCCTCCACTAGATCACGTGACCCCTCTGCTGGAATCTGACTAAACTCAGAACCTCCAGGATGTTTTTTTTTTTTTTTGCTTTACATAAAAACTGGAACAAAGATCTAGGCATGAATAAGACATTGTTACTAAATCCGACATAATTCACTTAATTTGGTAGTCGGCTCCTTTTCCATTGGGCAAACTTAGCTACGTACAGGGGTGAGGTTGTTGGCTTTGATTCAGACCACTCACCTCTTAGAGGGCAAAGTCAATGCTAATCATTGCTTACATAATGAACGTAATTATATGGGCTTTCCATCTTAATGACGCCAGTGGAAAATGCCATCTCATACTTTGCTTCAGAATATGCCATCAATGCACAAATGGCATCCTCTGTAGTGATTAAGAAGGCCTTGACACATGGCTAATGTTGTGATCACACTGTTCAAACCACTGGGCGACCATTTGTGGCTTGCTGATGAGGACATTGACATCCTGGAAACCACAGTTTCCATCAGGACAGAGATGCATTAAGGCGTAAAAGGCAATTGAGAGAAAAAAAAATGTATATAAAAAAAAGCTGGAACTTAAATCACATCAGAAAATTTACCACACATCGGCACGGAGTCGCCTTATCTCCTCCCCGTGCCCTGTACATGTCACATGCAAGCTCTGGCGTGACCATTGTGTTTGTTGTATGGAACACAAACTTCTGTTTATTTTTCTCTAATCTCCAAAGGCAGTGGCAAGAGGAAATTCTTTTCTGTTTCCTTTCTACCCAAAGGTCCAACAAAATGGCGAATGACGCGCAAAACAAAGAGTTCTTTGAAGAACAAAGTGAACCTGCCACATACGACCACTGCCAGGAGACGAATCCTAGATTGCATGCTTTCAAGACAGGGGAGGGAAAAGCATCCCTAACAACAAAATGATATAAATTACCACTGTTATGGTCTATACGGTTCAATTTAATGTGCTTGTAATGATAAATTATTTTGGTTATGAATCTAAAGTGGACCTGAGTGCAGTCGGAGCAGCAGGACTGTTAGAACAATTGCAGCTGTCTCCCAGGGCTGTGGCCATTAGTCAATAAATTAGAAAGTAATTAGTTTCTGCTTCTGTGGCTCTATTTGAAGCGCTTCACACAGGTGTAATGAAAATTTATTGGAGCTGTTGATCCGGAGGAGAAAAGAAAAGTAGAGGACTTGTAGCGTGTGATTGTAATGTAGGATTTCCATCTGCTTTTCTCCTTTTTTTGTTTTCAATGTGACAGGTAAGGTTACCCGTGATGGCCAGTATGAGCTATAGCTTCAGCGTTATGAGTTTTTCTCAACAGGCCAATTGGCCAGCTGCTTCCAAAGAGGACCTCTTTGGAATATTGGGAAATCGCGACTTCAAATGGTTTACGAAAGTAACGCGAAGAAAATGAACAATAACGGCCGTCATTCTGCTGAAAAGTAGTAAAACAGGATGCATACAATTACAGAATGTTAAAATAAAGGAGGTTTTATTCATTGTAATTTCACACTGTCTGCTACGAGCCTGAAAGACGGCAGCTCTATACCCGCTCTATGTGTTTCATTTTGATTCTGTGTGCTTTCTGGCCAGCGGGCATCTCATCACCCTTTGTTGTTCACACAGCACACAAATTTTTTCAGTGTCATCTGACGTGCAGTCTGTGTCTCCTCTCTCTCTCCCTCTCTCTCTCTCATAAGAGAAAAGAGAAAGAAAGTCAGACTTCAGTCATCAGGTTTACCTAATTGAACAGCTTCACATTTCACTTTCATGCCATTGTGTTCGGATCAAGGCAGTCGCACGAAGCTTTTTGTTGGCAGACAACATCAAGGCTATTTGTTTTGTCTGGTGGAATGTAAGGTCAACAGCAGAGGGAGAAGAGAAATTGGAAAACACTCGCACAACTGCGATGTCAATGAACAACATGAAAGACGGGCAGGGGGAGGGAGCTGCCCTGGCAGCATATGGGTAAAAAGAAGAATTAGAGGTGAAAGAGAGATGAGGCGGAGGGTGGAGGCAGCGAGGAGATGAAGAAACGAGCACAGACAGGAAGTTGTGAAGGGAGCGAAAAGAGAGGGAGTCAGAAAGATGAAGAGCAAAAAGGACAAGGAGTGGAACAGAGACAGGGTGGACGGATAGATGAGGACAATCAGGCAGATTGGTCCCAGCCCAGGCAATGGCCAATTAGAATAAAATTAGCTGGACCTTGGCAAAGGCTAGGGCGCACAGCAGGGCATGGAGGGAAGGAAGGGGATGTAGGGGAGGGGCAAAGGGGGAGAATATCCCGGTGATTAAAACCAAATGATTAGTGGTGTGCAAGGCAGAGGGCTGGAGAACGGGGGTCACCTAAGCCTGGAGGGAGAGAGAAGGTCTAATAGTAATGAGACCAACCTTCCCCTTCCTCACCGTCACCCTCCTCCTCTCACTGCTTCTTCTTTCCTCTTGTTCACTCTCTATTTTCTCCTCTGTTTCCTTCATCTTCCATTGCTCTTTATTTACACATTTTCTGTCTGCCAGGATCCCCTTCCCTGTCTGCTGCTCTTGCCTTCCTGTAGTAAACCCTCTTACCCACCTATCACCGTCTCTAGCTTTAGGCTAAAGCACGCACGAATGCAATTAATCAATGGGGAGTCAATTTAGCTTTTTGTGATATGCAGAGATTCATAAGTACTACATTTTTTTAATAACTTGCAAATGAAATCCTTTTAACCACGCGTTAGACTCAACAGTGACATCTGTTGCATAGTTTCTGCTTATGTTTGGTCAGATTGCGAAGCCCAAATATGTTGATTTGGCGTGCCTCTCTCGAGTGGAGCTGCTGTAATACACAGACAGCGCAGGCATCGTCTGATCTATCCGTACGTGTGATTTTTGTGAATGTGAAAGATTATAAATGTGGACGTCGGTCTGCGTCAAAAATGACGGCTCTCCCTTTGCATGTTTAACGGCAGGAAGCGCAGCTTGGGAAACCGGTAGCGTTGTAGGGTGTTTCTCGTCCAGTATCCGTTTCTCTGTTGTCTGCTGCTGCTTGCTGCACCCTTCAAAGCACCACATTCACATATCTAAGATGATTGAGCACATGCTGGAGCAAATCACAAATCTTTTTAAACCTCAACTTCACTGTGAACCAACCCTGGCTGCGGTCATAGTGCTAGTCAGCCTTGATTTGCACAACTCATTCATCCACAACCCTCTCATCCTTCTCTTTCCCACAGAGAAAAGCTTTGTAAGAAAAGACCCTCATCCACCTAGTTCAGCAGCAGAGCACTTAATCAGCGTCTCCTTGTGACATCTGCCAAGAATAGGTAGTGATATCATTGTGTCCTTTTTTCCAAGGAAGCAGCCAAGGTAACATCACTACATTGTGAATCAACAGGCAATCGTGCAGAACATGCAGAGAGATCTGATCTGCCTGAGAAGCCCCAACTTGCTTTAAGTACAAACCTTTACAGCCTCCTCCAAATTACATTCGCCTTATTGTGGCTGCGCTATCTTCTGCCAGGTCAGTATTATACTTGGAGGACGCGTTTTAGAGCAAAGAGATGATGTTTATCTCAAGCATCCTTCGCTTTCTCTTTTTTATTCACCTCTCATATTCCCTCTCACTCTCTCTCTCTCCTTTTTTAGCTCTTTCCATCAATTTCTGTTCTTTCCATTTTCTGTGGCAGCTTTCCCTTTGCAGAAAGGGAGGCGAGAGTACAGGAGGTCTGCGAGCCCTGGAGGGCTGAGGGAGATCAGTAGACATGCCAGAAGCCTGGTGGGTCTTTTCCTCATGGACCTCACTCATTTATGTGATCGAAACCTATAGAGAAAGAGCAAACACCACAGGTCTACAGCCATGGGAGAAGATATGGCCCCTGACTGCAGTCAGACAGAAATCCTTGAATAGACATCTATCCACCGAGTGGATTTGTTCATGAAAGAGTGTAATTCTCTGTGTGTTCCACTCTACAGTGGCAAGAAACACAGGCAGCTGCATGCACAGAGGGTGAGGGAGAGAGAGAGAGAGAGAGAGAGAGAGAGGCGTGACAAATAGACAGTGTACTATATGTGACCATTGTTTGAGTTGCCAAATTGCTCTGTTGTTGGCCAGCGATTATCTGTGCTACAGAACACCATGATGAGTTTTCAGTTTGGAGAACATCGGAGAGAAAGAAAAAAGGAGCAAATAAAAGGTTCCCTCTTGGCTACGTGTGATGACTTAGCCAAGCCAGGAGACTTATAGCGCAGTCTGACACATAAGGCCTGGGGGCCTGTATCACTTTGAAACAAGAAAAGGAGAAGCAGAGTAAAACTACCGGCGCCGGCTTCACGGCCCCCTATGCATTGCACTGTATTACAGTGCCCCTGAATGGTCTCTGGTTGTCGGTGAGCGGCGGCGGTTTGAGCCGGCCGTGGGGACGGCGGACAGGAGGCCTGGTCAACTGGACGACAGTGAGGGTCACAGGTTCCCCTGGGGAGGAGATATCCCAAAAGGGGGTGGGCAGATGGGGTCTGGGATGAGAGTCTTCTCAGACAGGTGGAAGGCTGTCACCCTCATTTTGCCACCGCCAGCAAGCAGGTGGCCTCTCCCTCCCCCTCCCCCACTCAAGGGTCACCTTGGCATGGCACTGCTTCCCCCTGGGTCCCATCATATATATACGCTCTATACACACACACACACACGCTTGTGCTCACACGAAGACACAGAAATACCAGTGGTTCATGCGACTCTCAGTCAACCCCGGCACCTGGGGACTGGGAGCGTAAACAGTCGCTCTCAAGGTTGAACCCAGGTGTTTCATTTCCATTAAGGCCCTCGTCGCATTCGCAGCCTCCTCCCTCTGACTTTGGTCATAACACAGACAGAATAGTCATTAAATTTTAGATTACGTTCTCTTTGCCTTTGTAGATGTTGCGATGCACAGGGTCTATTTTAAATGTCTGTCTATGAAATAATCATCTCTCAACTCTGTGCACCCGACATCTTCAAAAGAGGATGTTCCATTGATGATTTTTGCCCTACATCATAGCTTTGCTCTTGCCATGACTCTAAAACCCAATATAGCGTAATTAAACTAACAAAGTGACATCAATAAAGACAGAAGTGCTCTGTAATTACAGTCTGCGCTAGGACATCATAAGCAGGCAGTGTCATCACCCTAACGAAGGAAATAAATCGATGGCAGACAGACAAAGCCCCACTTTACGATCCCCTTCTCCTCTGACACACAAAGCCAACCATAAACACGAGTAAGGCAAGAGTTTAATGGCAATCTTAAAGTTGCGGAGGCCACTAGCTTGTCTTTACTGCTCCTGCCCTGCAATACAATGGGTGCCTTGACACTTTCACCACTCCCTTCCTCTCCTTCATTAGTTGTGCATCCCTCTGTTTCTCGCCTCAGTCAGCCTTTCCCTTCTCCCTTCCCCTCTATATGGTGTCTGGTCTCCTCACCCTCTGGAGGCGCGTGAGTGGCAGGCCTCCCCCTTAATAAATGTGTGTTTCAGTTTTTGCACAGAAAGAAAACACACACACACACACACACACACACACACACACACACAGTATCTACACACAAACCCACACATACGGAAAATGATATGTTGCAGACCGGC